>NC_090932.1:771628722-771936472 GCF_040938575.1 Ambystoma mexicanum
AGCCCGGTGCTCGTGTTCTCAAGCCTGGCCACCGCCCAACGCCGGAGAGAATTGGGCTGTCCTGCAGCCTGTCTGCCTGTGGGTTTGTGCTGTGCTGCCGCAGCGTCCACAACCCGGGCCACTCCGAGAGGGGTTGGCGCTGCGGCAGCGCAGGCGGCCCCGGCGCAGGAGTCAGAGGGGGCGTCCTCAGCCCCCATGACATTCCCCCAGAGTCCTTCCCATGAGATGGCCGCGCCGGGGCGGTTGCCGATGGCACCGACACTCCCACGGCACCCTGCCTAACGGCGCCTCTCCCCACACCTTCCTCCTCACATAACCCCACCACAGATCCAATCCTGTCGGGCTGGATCGAGCATCTGGACAGGTAGTGCGCCACCAATTGGAAGCTGGCAGGCCTATGCAGGGTGACAAAGTCGAAGGGCTGGAGGGACAAGAACCAACGCAGTACGCGCTGGTTCGTGTCCTTGTGCCTAGCCAATAACTGCAAAGGAGCGTGCTCGGTATATAAAGTGAACCTCCTCCCTAGCAAATAGTAACGTAAGGTGTCAACTGCCCACTTGATGGCCAGGCACTCCTTTTCGATCGTTGAGTACACAATCTCGTGCGGAAGGAGCTTCCGGCTCACAAAATACACGGGTCATAGGAAGCCCTCGACTTCCTGTGACAAGAATGCACCCAACCCCAGGCCCGATGCATCCATTTGCAAGTAGAAATGGTTCTGGAACTAAGGACACATTAACACCGGACCGGATGTGTGGACATGCTGTACTTCAGTTCTCTGATCACCAAGAGAGCTTCCGGGTTGCTGGACAGGTCCGGGGAGCTACCACTCTTCAAGGCATTGGTCAAAGGGGCGGCGAGGTTCGAGAAGTTGGGTATAAAGCATCTGTAATACCCAATAAACCCCAAGAATGCCCTTAACTGTTTCCTGGTGGTTGGAACCGGAATGTTTTGGATTGCTTCGATTTTGGATACCTGGGGCCTGATAACACCTCCACCCACGATATGACCCAGATATTTAGTCTCCTGAGCCCTGAGGACTATTTTCTTCGGGTTAATGTGCAGTCCGGCCTGGGTTAAAGTGCCCACCACTTTATGGAGATGAACCATGTGTTCACTCCATGATGCGCTGTATACCACAATGTCATTGAGGTATGCAGCTGCGTAATTGTCGTGTGGCTGCAGAAGAATGTCCATCAACTTCTGAAAGGTGGCCGGAGCCCCATGTAACCCACAGGGCAGAACCTTGTACTGGAAGAGCCCTGAGGTGTTGAGAAGGCGGTCTTCTCCTTGTCTGACTCTCTGAGGGGGATCTGCCAGTGCCCCTTGGTGAGGTCTAAGGTGCTAAGGTAACGAGCAGAACCCAGCCTTTCTAGCAATTCGTCCATTCTAGCCATGGGATAGGCTTCGTACTGTGAGATGGCATTGAGCTGTCTATAATCCATGCAAAACCGGACAGCCCCGTCCGGTTTGGGCACGAGGACGATGGGGGAACACCAAGCACTGGTAGTCGGTTCGATGATGTCCATACTGATCATGTCTTCTATTTCCCTTTTTATTACCTGTCTTCGGGCCTCTGGGATCCTGTAAGGTCGGAGTCGGACCGTTTGTCCGGGCTGGGTCTCAATCCGGTGCTCTATGACATCGGTTCTGCCAGGTAGTGGGGAGAAGGATTCGATATGGGGTTTGAGGGCTTCCTGAATCTCCTTCTTCATTAGGTCCATCAAGAGAGCACCCCATTGTACTGCTTCCAATGGTCCGAGTAGGGGGTTCTCCCTTATCCCTGTATTGGCCACCAGGATGTCAACCGGGGTGGATTCCGTCCATTTCTTTAAGAGGTTGATGTGATAGATTTTATTCGCCGGCGTTCGGTCGGGTTGATGTATCGACAGTAACCGGCCCCACTACGTCCTTCACCTCATACGGGCCTCTCCACCGGGGTAACAGCTTGTTGGTGCTGGTGGGTAACAAGATTAATACCCGATCCCCTGGTTCTAACTTCCTTAGGCGGCTCACCTTGTTGTATGCCCTCTCTTGGTGGTCTTGCGCCAGACCTAGATTGGTTTCGGCCATTGTTCTCAGGGTGGACAGGTGTTCCCGTAGTTCTTCGGCGTATTCGGTTAGAGAGATTTCTCCGTTGTTTTCCCAGTCTGTCTCCCGAATAACAACTCAAAAGGCGAAAACCCAGTGGAGGATTGGGGCGTATCCCTCAGAACCATTAGGATCAGAGGTATGACTCGGTCCCAGTCCTTACCTTCCGGCCCTACCACTCTCTTCATCATTTTCTTTATGGTTTTTTTATACCTTTCCACCAATCCGTCCGTCTGAGGATGGTAGACAGAGGTACGTAACTGTTTTATCTGTAACCTTTCACAGACCTGTTGCATGATTGTCGACATGAAGTTCGTTCCTTGATCGGTAAGGATCTTGGTAGGTATGCCTACTCACGAAAAAAAGGGATCAGTTGATCGCATATATGTTTAGCGGAGGTCCCCTTTAGGGGAAAGGCCTCAGGGTACCTGGTGGCATAGTCCACAATCACCAACAAGTACTGGTACCCCCTACTTGCTGGTTCCAGTGGTCCTACCAGATCCATGCCAACACGCTGTAAGGGTATGATGATTAGTGGCATTCGTTGTAGAGGGGCCTTAGCTGGTTTCTCTCTGCATGTCAGCTGGCACGTCTTGCATTCCTTGCAGAATTTGGCTACTTCTCCATAGATTCCTGGCCAGTAGAATCTCCTTGGGATGTTCTGCTGGGTTTTTAAGGAGGCCATATGGCCCCCACAGGGATCATTATGGGCCAGTTGGAGGATAATCATACGATGGGGCTTGGGTAAAAGTAACTGCTCCCTTCATACGCCTTCCTTGGTCTGGTAGACCCGATAGAGTAGGCCCTGTCTGGATGTGAAACCCGGACCCTTGGATAGGTCTGGATCCTTATCTATGATGGCTCTTTCCTGAGCTATCCTTAGGGTGGGGTCTGTCAAGGTCTCTCCCCGGATGGATTCCTCATGATCCTCGGGGTTCCAGGCTATCCGTTGGGTGACGTACATGGATTCACACCGAGCCAGTTGGCCTTCCCTCTTTTCTGTACTGGTTCTTTTATGGATCCGGGTGCCTGGTGGTATTGGTTCTTGGGAAAAGGGCGCTTCACCCCACCAATCATGTTCCCGGGTATTGAGAGCCTGGTGGAAGTGGGGTAGATCGGTTCCAATGACCACTGGGGCGGGTAAAGAAGGGAGGACGGCAGCTCGCATCTCTGTAGCGTTAGGGCCTAATTCTAATCTGATGCTCTTCATGGGATAAGCCCTTATGTCCCTGTGTATACATCGTATGGGTACTTGTATATTAGAGAGGTAAGGCTAGTCACTTATGGTTGGCAGTACGGTGGTCTGTCTGCTACCACTGTCGAGTAACGCCCGTCTACCCTGACGTCCGTGGTGTATGGTCCCCTGCACAGGGGCCCTGGTTCCGCCTTCATAAATCCGATTTCCATCGGCTCTGTTCCTCTTCTTCGGGGGCAAAACCGGGCTATATGGCCCCATTCGCCACAGTCATAGAATTGTGGAGGACGGAATCCTGTAGCCAGTGGGGTTGAACGGCCTTCGGGGCTGGGTTTTTTCTCGTCCTGGCGGGAAGGGCGTTCCTCCGCTGTTCTCCATCTTGGCAAGGCCGCTCTAGGTCCCTAGGCTATAGCTGGTTCACCAAGGGGTGCTATGATGCGGTTGGAGGGGCCAGTTCCAAAGGGTTTGTTCCCCCCTCCGGCCATTTGGTAAGCAGACGCTATGTCCACTGCTTCTGCTAAGGTGGGCGGTGATGTTGTCGGACCCACCTTTGCATCTGAGGGGGTAGGGCCTCGATGAACTGTTCCAGGGTGATGAACTGTTCCAGGATGTCCAAAACATCCTGTATGCCTGGGCCAGGCACTTTCAGCCACTTCTTGACGAGATCCTTCACCCGGTAGTACAACTGACACGGATTCTCTCCGGGTTTCAGCCTTGTGTCTCGTAGCCTCATCCTGTAGGCTTCTTCATCGAGACCCAATCGGTCTAGGACTGCCTTCTTTATTTCGGTATAAGGGGTGGTCCTGTTTGGGTTTACCGCTTGGTAAGATCCATGCCTCACGCCTGATAGCAGGGGGGCTACGTACTGTCCCCAGTGGTCCAGAGGCCATTGAGCATTTCTGGCTATTCTCTCAAACGTTGTGAAAAAGAAAGCCGGGTCCTCGCCTTCCTTGAACTTCTGCAAGATGGCGGAAGGGACCATAGGCTGGTTTCGGGAACCGGTCACTGCGTCTGTTAGGTTACGGATGGTTTCAGGTGCTTTCTCCTGGGTTGTAGTCTGGAGGGTATCCTGCAATTGGACAGCCTGTTGGAAGGCCTGGCGGTCAGCTGCCGCCTGTTGGGCCTGTATTTGGAGAAGCTACCTGTTGCTGCCACTCTGACAGTGTTTGGATCATTTTCTCCATGGCGTTATTGCGATCCCACCTTCGTCGCCACTTGTGACAATCAGGACAGGAGCCGGGGTTGATGCGTGATAGAACTTTATTTCAGTCACTTTTAAATTTTCAGGGATAACCAATAAGGTAGGGTCCTGGCTTTGTACAGTTACTGCACTGTGGTTTTAAGGCCCGGGATATACGTTCCTTGTGAGGTGTCTCCTACTCACTCGGACCCGGATAGGCCCACCAGTCGCTTCCACACTCCTCTCCTTCTCCCTGCAAAGAGCAACAACATCGCCGTTAGGCCAGTCCCTTTTATACTTAGTCCTAGGCTTAACAGAGGGCCAATCAGGGACCAGTCCCTTCCCCCTCCCTCTGATTGGATGGGGTCCCAGGAGCCCTCCCTCTAGAAATAGAGCTGCCTTCCCTACTCCTCCTCCCTTCCTCCTGTTGGCTGAATCCTGACCTCTCTCCCAGCTTCCCCTTCCCTGGCTGCTATCGTAGCCCACGTGTGCAGCGTGGCTCGTGAGCCCTCTGCAGGCTCCGCCCCCCGTGGGTGGTGCACCGGGGTCTGTCTGCCATGAGGGATAGACAGGGCCGGCTGTCATTACAGGTAAGGGGGGGGAGGTTTTAGCGGGTCCCCTACCGTTGAACTGGGGTTTTCTGTGAACCCCTCTGCCGCTGGGCGGCTGGTCCGAGCCCAGTGCTCATGTTTCCAAGCCTGGCCGCCGCCCAACGCTGGAGGGAATCGGGCTGTCCCACAGCCTGTTTGCCTGTGGGTTTGTACTGCGCTGCCGCAGCGTCTGCAACCCGGGCCACTCCGAGAGGGGCCGGCGCTGCGGCAGCGCAGGCGGCCCCGGCGCAGGAGTCAGAGGGGATGTCCTCAGCCCCCATGACATTTCCCCATGGCACCGGCACTCCCAAGGCACACCACCCCACGGCGCCTCTCCCCACACCTCCCTCCTCACAGAGTACAAAGGTGGTTGGGGAGGTTTTTCAATAAATGAATGATTGTGCAGATGTTGTAAATATGAACTTGAAACACAACATATATATATTTTTTAAATGTAAGCGATTAAGCATATTGCGTAAACAAATGTTAGGTGTTATATCAATATATTCATTATTCATCTGAACAAAAAGTGAAACTATTTTGTAAAAGAAATTCACTTTGTATTTGTATTGCCTCGTTTAATGTTTGTGTAAAATATTCTAATGAAATTGAATGTTTAAAATGGTTGGTGTTTCAAGTATGAAACTGAATGTGGTAGGATAGTGTTGCATTACTTGTATAAGCAAGACATGCATTTTAAATCAATAAATAAGAAGAATAACATATCTTGGATGCAACATAATCAATCAGAGAACATGAATAGCCTGCAGTGTCTATATGTGACCCACCCTGTTGATGGCATTGGTAAGCCTGGTAATCACAATTTCTTTGTTATTACCTCACTTCATTCCTACCTTCACTCCCTTCTTATTAACCCCTTTCTTTCCTTTCTTTTGTCCTGTTCAACAGACTAGAGCCTTTTTTCAGAATAAGTGCAGATCTTCAAAAATGACAATTCTCCTCTATGGGTGCATTCTATTGTTTGATAACGAACACAGAAAAAAGACTTGGCAAATGCCCTGGATCATTTAAAACATGGATAGACAAAGTGTGGTGTATCCTAGATCAGTGATGCCCTCCTAGGAAGCAAAAATTGTGCTCAATAAAAAGTCTCCTTTGCAAAAAGAAAATCCTCTAGTCATCCCAGTATCAAGGACTTGGCTCCCACTGGGTTCCATAAGAGCTGAGGTAATCACTGATTTCACTGGGATGTCTCTAGTCTCCTTTCACCTTCTCCTTTGTCCCTTGTACTTACTGGTCTGCTGTGGGTGTGGCCCAACATTGATTCCTTTGGTGGGGTATTTGTGATAGTCTCCCCATCGAAAGTCTTTGCTCTCCCATACCAGGGGATGAAGAGGTGGGGGCCAGTGGTCGAAGTGAGCGGGAGCGGTCGGGAGCGGTGCTCCTCTACTTTTTCTAATTACCTTTTACAGCTCCTATACTTTTTTTTTAAAAAAAAGAATCCGTTCTGGAATGGTTTCATTTTAAAATAAAAGTGTAGGAAGAAGCTGAAACCTTCACTTTCAGTGCACTGCACTGAACGTTGCCTTAAACAGCAGGTGTACGTGTTTGGGGGGTATATTGAGTGTGGGAGGGGTCGTGGCAATGGGGTTTGTGGGGAGTGCGTGCAGGCCAGCAGGGAACATAGCTCCACTACTTCTTTTCGTACACTTCGACCACTAGTCGGGGCATCAAGTGTGGCACATCCCAGAGTCCAACATGTGGGCCAAAGGAACTTTGTAGGGTGCCCATCTATTCTTCCAAGGACCTCTTCCCCTAGTTCTTTTAGAGTCTGACCCAAACATTCTCTTATTCTCTTGTTTTAACTGTCAATGTCTGTGATAAGACTTTCTCTAGACTCCCGGGCTCTCCTTTCCGGAATAATCTCCTTTTCCAAAAAGCTCTCTGTATCTTTGTTCTCCCACTCCAAACTGTTCACTCTCCAGATCTACCTCATTATCACCTGCGTAACTCCTTTTGACAGGTCTGTCAACATGTCCTGTCATCTATTCCTCTTGCCCTCCTTGACCCCCTCAGCACAACCTTCTCCTACGTCACCTTTACTATCTTTGTCCAACACTAGTGATGGCTTCTTTGTTTGGGCAGATGGGTGCCACCCCACCTCCCTTTGCTTTGGGTGAAGAGATGTACATTTAGATTAACATTCTAAGGTATGTTTCGAATGTTAATCTAAATTTCTGTCAAGCAAAGCACAGTGCCAGGTTGCACACATCCCCTGCTACAAAATGTATTTATTTTGCCATGTTGATCCTTTCGGGTTTAGCCTCAAAAGACATAGACCACAATAATCAGATGCCGGCAGGTCCTAGGAAGTCTGGCCCTGCCATCTCTCATTAATGATAAAAAATCATATGTGTGCGGCAGATTCATACTGACTGATGAGAGGAGTTCTTTCCAAGGCAAACAAAACAGTAGCGTGATCCAAGAGGCAGTCCAGGTAAGCAGAGCCGCGGGTAAGTAACCAGAAAATCTAAAAAGCGAAAAAAGGCACTGCCCAAGTAGAACGCTGCACTAGCTGGTAAGTGGCACAGCTGAGAAGTGACGCATGCTGCCTCCATCCAGCTTTTAAGGTGGTTGCTGCCGTAATGAATCCTGTGATACCATAAGTGGACCGCGAGCGGCTGCAGGCGCTTTCCGAGCGAGCGAGGTAGCAGCAGGCGTCGCAGGGGCCGAGTCTTCTGTGGCCCAGGACCATGTTCCCTGACATGGACAGCTGAGTTGGGGGCTGCGAGGGCATTCGTATGTACGTGGCAGCCACGGACTGGACAGCAACGGATGAGTACAGATTGAGGCCTTATCTGAGATGGCGTAACATGCTGTCTTTTACTATAGTCTCGTGGAGGGTGTGCAAGGCGTTGACCGCTTCTGACAGTGTACTGTTTTCTGCATCATTCGCTGGCGCATACGTACAGCAACTGCTATCTATCTTTGCACAGACTCTCCCCTCCATAGCTCTAATTAAATCGAGGACATAACGGTTTTGGAGAGTGGTCAATCTTACTGGTCAAAACTCCTTCTTGAGTGTGTTCAACCCCCTCTCCATGCCATTGGCGAGCTGCAGTAACTAACAGTAAGTAACTAACAGAAAGTTATATGCAGTCATTTCGCATTGGCGGCAGTCTGTACACCTGGCACAAGAAGAGAAGTTAAGAACAAAGCTGCCTTGCTGAAAAGGTGAAATTCCAGTGGTATCGCTGCCAGTCTATCCGCAGACTCCTGAGACCAATAATTGCCTGCTCAGCATTTCCTCTGCAAAGTCAGGGACTATTTGGCATAGGTGTGAGACGCCTCTCAAGGAGCAGGATGTTCTGACAATGGCATAAGATCTGAATGAGGCACTACTACTGTGGGGGAGTGCAGGGTGACCAGGAAGCACTGTCTGCCCCAGCGTGGTGGGAGCTGAGTATATGCTTGCGTGCCAGAAGCCCAGTATGTATCCATGAGGGCTGCTATCCCTTCTTGCAGGTTCGGCAGCTCAACTTCTTTCCTGCATCATTTGTTACTGCCCAGTTCAATGGCCCCTGTCGATCTGAAACATTAAAAATATTGTTTGAGTTCCTTTGTGTGTATGTTGCTTTTTATCATCTATCCATTTTTATCATCTATCCAGGTGAGAGCCTTAATATTACTTTACCAAGTTGGGCGACAGTTTCTACTCAAATGCGCTACCACATCCTCAGCGAATCCTGCATATCCTTCTGCTCTACACCCAATCACCCTCTCCATCCATTCGACTTTCCAGAATACTGCAACCTCAATATGCATCTGTGGCCTAATTCTACAGCATGGCTGTGGATGCCCTGTTTCGTTAATGCAAGACAGTGTGGGCTGGGCAGTGTAAGGTAGGAGGTGCAGGGGGAGGATACTGACACACAGGTGGCAGAGTGATTGCTATCAACCTTTATTTGGTATAAAAATAAAGAGAAAACCTATCTTTCCCTATATCTATGAGGGGTTTCCCTGACTAAATTTATAATGGGTTTGTCAGGATGTCTTAGTAACTTAAAGAGTCCATTATCATGTGTCAGTATGTCCCTATCTCTGTCCCTTACACTTATAACTAAACTAATGTGTAGCACCAAAATTCGTGGTCCAGGAGAATGACTCCCTGCTCCTGGACTGGGTGGCACAGTTATGGTTGCACATTCCTTACCAGAGGGAATGGATCCCTTACCCTGGTTTTAGTACTTCGCCAACAAATAAAAGGATTGCAGATCTACTAACACCCTGCATCAAAAAGTTCCCAATGTTGTTATCCCATGGGGAATGACTCCCTTCTCCTGGCTTTCTGTGGCTATGCTACCACATTTCACAATACCAGGGGTGGTGATTCCCTTCCCCTGGGCTTCTTCAGGCTTTATCTCACAGGTCACAACACCAGGGGGAATGTCTCCCTTCCTCTGGTGTTATTTCCAGTTCACAACACAAGGGGAATGTCTCCGTTCACCTGGTCTTTCTCAGGCTTTCTTTCACAGTTCACAAAACCAGGGGAAATGTCTCCCTTCCCCTGGCCTTACACAGGCTTTATTTCACAGTTCACAACACCAGGGGGAATGTCTCCCTTTCCCTGGCCTCTTTGTATACTTAGTTTCACAGTCCAGCTCTCAAATGGTTTGTCCTGGCAGGCCTGGTTAAATCCCCGGCCAGGTAATGGTCTGGTGAAGATAGTGTATACTGGTCTTAGTTTATGGGTGTGGGTCCCAGACCCGTATCTCCTTATTACATTGATTTGGCAGGCCTGGGTTGCTTCTCTTCCAGGAACTGCCACAAAGAAGATGACTTGCGTTAGGTTTCGGTTCTCGGTGCTCGACCCTTCCCTGGTGGTCAGTGGCTCTGCTTGACCCCCGACATGAGGGAAACTCCCTCTAACTCTCTCTAGGTTTGCTTGGCGGTCCATACCCTTCTCTGGTGGCCAGTGATATTTCGGTTCCAACTGTGACGATGGATTCTATCCCTCAAGCTATGCTTGACTTTCCACTCCACCCCGCAGAGTCTCCCGAATTTCCCATTACCTGTTTCCTAAATGGGAAGGATCCCAGGCTCTTCCTGTGTTTGTGTTTCTGCTTGCCGGCCTCTCCAGTTCCCACCTGATCCAACTTGCTGCTTTCTCCAGTGGTTCCTCGAGCCCTGCTGTTTAGGGGTTGGCGACGTCTCGCCCTCTCACTCCCCACTCAGGAACGGTACCTGTTTGGAACCAGTGGTCCACATCATAATTGGCGGCGAACTGCCAGCCCTTCAGCGGTCCCAGTAGCAGTTGGTCTCCTGCAGGCTCCTCTGCTGCTTAGCGTATTTGAGATGTAACAGTCTGCAAGATAAAGACATTGTTGACACCACTTTCAACTAATACTCATATGGACTTTGATTCTTTCATTGTTAGAGTTGGACACCAGGGCACGAGCGTGACATGCCTGTTACATCTCAAATATGCTAATACTACTTGCAGGTGCTGATGGGTGCACCTACTCTGTGACACTGGCGATGCAGTTCGGCCCCCCTATAAGTAATAAGTGGACATAGTGCACATCTCTTGGTCCTTTACCCATACCTTTTAAGTGGTCATCTGCTGCTTAAGCGGCAAGGACGTCTCGCCACCTTCCTCCCTTTGCCTGGTTCGAATTTCCCGGATAGCTGACTCCTCGCTTCTGTGGTAGAGAACACTAAGTCCTCCTTCAGTTTCCTTATTTTAGGGCTTAACATCAGTCCTTGTTGTTAGTGGCTCCATTGTAATCATTATACTTTTCGAGCCACCTCGACTCAGTACTTTTAGTTTTGTCAGCTTTCCAGGCACTGCAGTAATACCTGGATCTACTATCAGTAGATGATGCATTTTCAGGCTTGCAGAGGTACATGGAAGTGTTGGGTAAGGTGCTGGGGCCTAAATAAAAGGGAGGTGTGTAAGGTGTTGGGTGAGGGTTATTATGCTGCATTCTCACAAGATGTTTGTCCTTGTCCCTAAAGGGGGAGTCGCTTCCCATGACATCCTCCCACTGATTACCACCCCCACTAGGACTATCAGGTAGCGGCCTCACCTGCATGGCTTTATCGGAAAGGGCTCACCCTCGGGTAGAAGTGACAACGTCTAAGGATTTGTCACAGTAGTGAATAATTGCTCCCCCTTCTCAACCGCTCTGTCTCATAATGCAGAACTATGTTTTGTTTCTTCCTGCTCCGCCATCTTTTTCAGTTTGACATAGTCATCCTCGCCCTCCTCCAACCATTGCACTTGGACCTTGTGTCCCTTCCCTGAAATATCCCCCTAACTTTGCACAACGCCAAATGCACCAAGCAGTTTGCTGTCTGTGTTGGTACCTCCTGGGGGATGAAGAGATTGGGTGTGCCTGTAACATGTGGGATGAGAGAGCACAAATAAGATGTGTAATTTGCCCTCTCTCGGCCCACTGCGTTCATATGGTTGTACCATATGTTAGATTCGTTGTGATGATCGCCCTTAATGCTGTCCACAAATCAGTCTCGGTTGAATAGCTCCCCCTTATTGCTCATCACAGGCAGGTTGTCAGTCACTGACATATGTATGTTATTCATAGTGGGATTGATTAAAAGACCCCTTTTCTACTTTAAACAAAAGGAAAGAAAGAAAAACAGAAAGAGACTACAAAATTTCGAACACATACAATATCTTCGCATTATTGTTCCCTCCTGCTGGTCTTCCATGCTGCGCTGCTACGAGGAAATAGTCTGGACTCCTAAAAAAATGAAGTGAAGTTAAAACAGTCAGTTCACTAATACTCCCCTTGGCTCATCCCCCATTTCTTCTTCTGGATGTGGGGTTCATCAGGACTCCCTTTGTCCTGATGAACGTCCCACACGTGAATGCAGACGTGTCGCCCATCCACCTTGATTGCGGTAGGCATGGCGTACGTCACTGTATACAGACCAACGAAGCCGGGCTGATTCAATCGTCGGGTGAAATTCCTGATGTATACCCTCTCAACCGGGTACAGGCAAGGTTGCTGCAGTAGGAATGCTTCCTCTTGCAGCATTGGAGTTTCTGCAGACGATGTGGCCGGCCAGCTTGGGGGAGGAACAATCTGTCTCGAAATAAACTTTAGGGAGTTGGTAAGCTGTTTAAGATACCCCTGGAATTCCTCCCCCAAAGCAAGCACAGTGCTGTGAGCATCCAAGATTGTATGTGCAGGAGTTATTCCCCTGCCTGTAATGATCTTGTGCTGGGTTAGGTGGTGGTCAGAGCCAGGTGTGTTACATAGTGCAAACAAAGCAAGTGGCAAGCAGTGCACCCAGCTCTAGTGAAGAGTCCTGCATTTCTGAGCAAGCCATTGAGGCGTTCTACAATACTGATGGCTTGAGGGTGGTATGCAGAACATAACTTGTGTTTGATGCCCAATAAGGATGTTTTCTCTTTAAAGAGGTCATTAAAGAAGTGTGGTACATTGTCGCATCTCAACACCTCACACCCCCCAACCGTGGGAATACCTCACACACTAGGAATTTTGCTGTCACCTTAGCATCATTAAGGGTATATGGTCCTGCCCTCCAGCCAACGGGAGAACATACATGTCACAACAATTACATAGCGATAGGTATTAAATCTGAGGGTCATATTGATAAAGTCAATATGCAGATGTCCAAAAGGCCCTACAGGGCGTGGTAATGTCACCTTAATTTGTTTAAGTGTGTGCCCCATGGTGTACTGCTGACCGGTCATACAGTTAGTAATTCATTCTGCCACGTTTTACTACAAGTTTGGCACGAACCACTGCTCCTGAATGTCGGCTGCAATGTACTCTTTGGATGGGTGTGCTGGATAATGTAACTGATCTAGGGCAGTTTTAAGCAGCTTTTGGGGCATTATGTGCATGCCTGTACTGTTTTGTCTCCAAATTAAATCTGTGGGTGATCAGGAGCACCCTCTCTTTGTCCACAGTTCTTGCTCTTGTTATGGCACAAGTCCCTGTAGCCATCAACAAGTGATACTGATGGTCATGCCACGGTCGTGTACATGGGAGTCTGTTCTACATAATGTGGCCCATTTTCTTTTGTATCGGGTGGCAAATATGCTGGCCATGGAGTCTACCCTATCATTGCCTCTGGAAACTAAGTTGGTACCTTTGGTGTGGACTGTGCATTTTACGACCACCAGTGCTGTGGGAAGTGGCAGTGCCTCTATTAATCAAGATAATAGCTCTGCCTGTTGCACCGGAGTGCCATCACTTTTCCTGAACCCCCTTCTCTTCCATCTGGACAACTCTGAGCGCACTGGGGAGGTAACATAGGCTAAATGTGAATAGATGGTAACAGAGTACCCTTGTGACATTTCAACTGTTATTAATGTCACAAGCTCAAGCCGCTTGTGTAGAATAGTGCTGGGGCAATCTGATTTTGGCCCAAACCTGACACACTCCATTGTGAAAGCGCACTACCACTGCTCCTGTGTGCCGATAATGCATGTTCTGATCAATCGTTGATGACCCATCAACAAAGAGCCTTTCTACCCACTCTAAGGCATCTTCCTGTACTATAGTGAGGCCATCTACTGTGTCCATGTAGCTAGTACAATCATGCACATAATCTCCTTCCCGCTGGTCCATAGTTCTTTAGGCACCCTATTTAAATCCTCTTGTAAATATGGTGACCAATATTTTCTGGGGAATTTCACTGTGTCCTACAACTACCTGACATGGTAAGCATATCTGGAACACTCCCTGCCCTATGTCATCCTCATTTGCAAAGAGCTGTTCATCTGTCACGTCTGTCAATTGTTGTGTGGGATCAATGCATGCCACATTGCGCCATTCAGTACCATCATCGTCTGTGCCATGCAAAATTATCATGCCCTTTGTTGTAATTGCTGCTTTTAAGTGTATTATAATCGTGGTGCCTGGCGATATCTCCTTGTGCACTGCTGGTCTGAATAAAAACTCTGTGGGTAATCGGAATGTGTGATCCTTAATTCTGGGCATCCAAACTAACAATACCTGTACCCCATAACGAAATAGCTCTGGGTGGAGCAGTGTACCTGGCAGAGTGCTGTGTGCACAAAATGATTGTATCAGCGCTGCCACTCATGTGTGATTAATGCCTGGGGTGGAACACACAATGCCCTTTTCTCAAAATGAAATTGTCATGTTCAGTTTGCTCATTATGTCTCTGCTCAATATGCTGATTGGTGTGTCTCTCGAATCCAATACTGCTGCTGTGCACCACTTGGCCGGCAGCAATGCTTCCCTCTGCTACCGGATGATGGAGACCAGAATACAGCATGGCAAGTCTCAGATGGCCTTCACGGTTTGGCTCACCCACCAGGAGCACTGCCTTAACCCGATCCATGGTTAGGTGGGGGGAGATCCTGCAAAAAGCACCACTTCCTCTGTGCCATCCTCTACCCCCAACATCTAGCAAACAGACCCCGGCTGGGACTCCCACTTGATGTTGCAACCTGCCCTGCCACAAACCCTTTCCAAACAGGAACAGGAGGAAAGCAGTCACAGGGGAGGAAGTAAAGCCACACACTCAGTGTGACCACTTTACACATCCTTAGATTTGAGTTAGGATCATCTTAGTTGGGATATGTTATGTTTAATTGTTCTACCCTGTTATGCTTGAGCTAAAACATGGCGCTGGTGCGCAGTGCATTCTGGGGGCACTCAGAGCCATAATGGATATTTATTCCATGCCTCAGTGAAAAGCTGAATTTGCTTTGCTGGAAAAACATGCTTTCCAAACCTGCTATGCAGCCAGTCAAGGAGATTCTGCTGGGAAAGCTGGTTTTGTTATGTCTTGCTATGTGTTATGGAACTGTTTTCCGTGGCATTTGTTCTTAGGAGAGGAGGGAAGCACTTTGCTCCTTGAGGTTACTGTCGGTTGACCCAGCTGGCAACCAATGGTCACTTATCAATGCGCAAGCGCATTGCTAGAAGGTTTCAGAAATTGCCACCCCTGTTTGAGGAGTGCATATATGCGGAACCCCTCAGTGGTCAGACGAGATAAGTACAAAGACCTCAGTCGGAAGGGGAACGCCTTTGTCCGGCATACCTGTGGGCTGTTGTGCTCTCGGCCTGGCTGTTACCGGGGTCTTCCAGCCGCTTCTGGTGAGATGAGGGATTCAGTTATGCCCACGGTGATGTATTTTCTTTTGATTTCTCTGGCTTTTCTGTGATTTATTTCTGTGTTACCACTTGTTGCTTCCAAGCTATGAATAAATAGCCGTATAAGTGCTCATTATTTTCTAAGCGTGCGTGTGGTTGTAAGTCATTGCGTCATCTACCTGCGTTCAAAGTATTGGCTCTGCAACTGCGCTGGTGATTAATGACTGTCCGTGCACTCTGGGCGAGCAATACATTTTTTCGAGGATGGGATATTTGTGATGAATTGCTCCAAATATTAAAGAATCTGTTTGAATGCAGATAGGCTTTGATTACATTGCAAGCAAAAGTAATTTGGCAGTGAGTGTTGGACTGTGTTAATCTGTTTTTTTTTTTTTGTGTGTGTGTGCATGTTTGCGCGAGTGACTGCAGTGTGGAAAGAAAAAAATATATATACATATATATAAAGAGGTTTTGTACATTACTGCAATGATGAATAGTTTGTTCAGGAAAAAGAGCGTTCCCGCTCTCGGTGAATGTTCTGATGTTATCATTCCAGGCTGGGCTAAGAGCCCATATGATAAATTGGCCCAGGTGTGGGCATGCGGCGCAGGGCTAAGTGAAACATGGGATCAGGGATTGGGAGATGCTGATCCGTCTGATGTAATGTCTTGTTTACAACAGGTTTCAGTAGAGAGGGGAAAGGAATGCACCGCGCTGGGTAGGCAGGGTTGGGTCCTCCTGCATGCCTATAGGAAAATGCATCAAAGAAATCTAGAAATGAAAAATTATATTTTGCGAATAGAAAAAGAGTTGGCTGCAGAAAAGCAGATTGCGTTAATGCAGCAGATTCAAATGAAACTTTTAAAGATAAAGCTGATACATATCAGGCCGTGGCAGAGAGGGCAGCAGTCGGAGTAGCCCGGTATAAGTATAGGAAAAGACAGGGAGGGGTCAACCAAAGAAAAGTGGCAGCTGTAATCGCTACCGCAGGTGTGGATTGGGATCCTGATAATTGGGATGGAGACATTTTTGACTCAACCAGTCCAGAGAGTAGCTCGGCAAATGAGTCAGATCCCAAAGCGGAATTTAATCAGAAGACAGTGGTGGCTAAGCCAGTTAGAAGACGGCGAGCGGGGCCCCACCCGCAGAATCCTGCGGGCGGGGTTGTGGATTTAACCACGCTGGAGGACTACACCCAGCAGGAGGTTGGGGAAATTATTACTCGTTTGAGGCAAAAATCAGGGGAACCTTTATTGACATGGATGGTGAGGTTGCTAGATGGGGGCGCCGCGAGGTTGTTGGTAGATTCCACGGACTCACCGGGTTTTCTACCTTTGTCAACTGACACCAATGTACAGGTGGTTTTAAGGGCACGGCCGCCCTCTGATGATAATGGGCAAGATTCACAGGTGTCTTTGTTGCACCTAGCAGCCCAAGCATGTAACCGTAAGTACCCCTTTACCACAAATTGGCCTAGCGAGGAAACAAAGTGGTGTACTTTGAAAGAGGCGATTCAAAAGGTCAGAGAGCAGGCTATGAAAGAGGCAATTCATGTAGATGCTCCAGGACACATGGGGGCCGTGCCGCTCTCAGTTTCAACTAGAAATATGGTAATCAGAACTGCACCGCCCGCATACAAAAGTGTCATTATGACTTTGCTTGTAGGTATGATGGGCAAACCTACTGATGAGGTAGTGGATGCCATTCGGCAACTCGCAGATTTAGGGGAGTGGGACAAGAGTGACGACCAGCCACGGGAGAGAGAGGGGCGTAGTGAGAGAAGAACTGAAGGCAGGAGGCAAGATAGTAGAGACTCCCAAGTGTCCAGGAAAGACATGTTTTTGGCTTTGTTAGAAGATGGTGTGCCACGAGAAGAAATTGATGGCATTGAAACTAGGGTAATGTATGAACTATACAAAAAGAGAGGGTTTGCAGCCAAAGAGCGCTATAAACAGGTTAAGAAACAGGTAGTAACCAAGCCACAGGGGGACACCTCACCTTCCGCCCCTCCTGAGGAAGAACAAGAAGAAGGGTCTATGGGGACACCGTCCCCGTACCAACCAACATACGCTGATTTGAGGAAGGTGGTGAGTGCAATGCTAGAGGCAGAGTCAGGTCACACCCATTCAAAATTTGACTAAGGTTACGGCCAAGCTCCGGCAGAGTCTGCTCGCATAAAAGTTGATAGGCGGCCCCATGTTAATGTTAAGATTTTTTGGGGGCCAGGAAATATGCAAGGTGTGCGAGCATTGATAGACACCGGGGCGGAGGCCTCTCTGATTCATGGCAATCCAGCACGATTCAAAGGCAGACAATTTACTATTACAGGTCTTGGGGGAAAGGAGATCCACGCAGTACAAACTGAAGTGGAGATGAAAATAGGCAATTTGACTAGGCAGAAATACCACGTGTTGATTGTCCCGATACCTGCGTACATAATTGGCTTTGACATTCTAGAAGGGTTGACTTTGGGTCTTGGAGGTAAAACGTACCAGTTTGGGGTGAGGTCATTGACCTGCAAACCCATTACCGTAAGCAAATTGAAGATGCCCCCAGTGCAAGTGCCTGTGGAAACCAAGCGGGTAGCAATGAAGCAATACCGCATTCCTGGAGGCACAAGGACATTTCAGACACCATCAAAGGGTATGTGGAGGCGGGTGTGTTACGCCCTATCACTACCGCATGGAACAATCCTCTCTGGCCTGTCAAAAAGGGATGGGTCTTGGAGGATGACGGTGGATTACCGTGAGTTGAATAAACACACTCCTCCCTTAGTGCCCGCGGGCCCAGATGCCATTACCTTGATTGAGAATGTCTAAAAGTTTGAGGGGACTTGGTATGCAGTGATAGATTTAGCCAATGCATTTTTCTCTGTGCCAATTGCTGAAGAGTGCCAAGAGCGGTTTGTATTTTCTTGGAGCGGGCGTCAGTACACCTTTACAAGGTTACCTATGGGGTACATACATAGCCCCACTATCTGTCACCGGCTGGTGGCAGAGCACTTAGACAAGATACCGTGTAAACCTGACATACAAATCTCTCACTACATTGATGATATTTTGATTCAGGGCAAGGATGAGCGCAGTGTACAAAATCAGTTAGAAGTCATTATGGAAGGATTGAAGAAGGAAGGGTGGGAGATTAACCCGAACAAAATTCAAGGCCCAGCTGAGACAGTGATATTCCTAGGGATTCAGTGGCATAATGGGCATCGAGAAATGGTGCTGAAGGCCCGACAGAAGATTCTTGAGTTTACCACTCCAATGAACAAAAAGCAAGCTCAGCAGTTCATAGGGCTATTTGGGTTTTGGAGGCAGCACATTCCCCATTTAGGACAGATACTGGCCCCCCCACTACAAAGTAACACGAAAGAAATATGAGTTTCAGTGGGGGGAAGAGCAGCAAAAAGAATTTGATTTGGCAAAAGATACCGTGCAGCAGGTACTTGATCTATGGCCATTGAAGGAAGGCGAAGTGGAGTTGAATGTGTCTGTGCAAGACAATTATGCTAACTGGAGTATGTGGCAGAAACAAGACAGGAAACGTGTGCCATTGGGGTTTTGGAGCCGTAAATTACCCAATGCTGGTAACTCATACACTCCGTTTGAGAAGCAGTTGCTGGCATGTTATTGGGGCCTTGTTGATACTGAGCAAATGACGGTGGGCCATGATGTATTGATGAGGCCAGAAATACCGATTATGCAATGGGTACTGAGCTCTCCTAAAACACATAGAATAGGACATGCTCAAGAAGCCAGCATAATTAAATGGAAATGGTACATTCAAGACAGAGCCAAATCAGGGAAGGGTGGAGTTGCAAAATTACATGAGCAAGTAGCCAACATACCGCCCTCAGATTACATACGACCGGAAGTGCCTGAAAAACGCGAGTCTCCCGTGAAATGGGCAGTACCTTATGGCGATTTGACCGTGGAGCAGACAGAGCATGCCTGGTTCATGGATGGCTCGGCCCGATATGTGGGAACAGAGCGATACTGGAAAGCGGTGTTGAATAATCCCAAGACAAAAAAGATTTTGACAACATCAGGGAAAGGGAAGAGCAGTCAGTTTGCAGAGCTTTACACAGTTTACCAGGCATTGAAACAAGAGACCCCTGGTCGATGTCATTTGTACATGGATTCATGGTCAGTGGCGAATGGGTTGGCGGTGTGGTTGCCAACCTGGCAAAGGAATGGGTGGAAGATTCATTCAAAAGAGTTGTGGGGAAAAGAACTGTGGCAAGATATTGCGGAAATGTTATCACAAAATGAAGTCACTGTGTATCATGTGGACGCGCATTGTGCTACAGACTCATTAGAACGTTGGTTTAATTCTGTTGCAGATGAACACACCAAGATTTCATCTGTGGATGCGGAGGCTCAGGAAGACGATTTGGAGGGTTTGGCCAAGTGGGCTCACCAGAAATGTGGGCACCTTGGAGAAAAGGCTACTACCAGGTGGGCACAAGCTCGAGGAATCAATATTCCTTTAGAGGTAGTGAAAACAATCATTTTGCAATGTCCAGTTTGCCAACACCAACAGCACAGGCCTATCCCTCCGATTGTCCGGGGTACATTGAGAAGAGGAAAGTTAACAGGTCAAATTTTGCAGGTTGATTATATCGGTCCCCTGCCAATCAGTAAAGATTGTCAGTATACATGCTCTATTGTGGATACAAACTCAGGATACATGATGGTTTTGCCGTGCAAGCGTGCCACACAAATGAACACCATTAAGTTGTTAGATCAGATCATATTGCATTATGGAGTGCCTTTGCAGATTCAAAGTGACAATGGGTCACACTTCAAAGGCAAATTGATTCACGAATATTGTCAGGAAAAAAGTATTGAATGGCTCTACCATGTGCCTTATTACCCTGCCGCTTCAGGATTAATTGAACGGATGAATGGTTTGTTGGAAGAACAGCTGCGCAAATCTGGAGATGGCAATTTGGCAGGCTGGCGTGATCGTGTGTTTGATGCGGTGCAAGTGCTAAACAATAGGCCTGTGAATGAGCATGAAACTCCTTTGATGCGGCTAATGACTCCTGCTTTACAGATTCAACCCAACTCAGTCAGAGAAACCCGATTGTACTGGGAAATTACCCCGGGTTCTTTAGCTCCCTATCGGGCGACTCCAGAGTCAGCAGGGGTAGACTTGCATTGCCATGAGGAAATCAGATTAGACCCAAGAGGGATTGTTGTAATTGAACGAGGGATTGGAGTACAAATTCCCCCAGAGCATATGGGATGGATTGCCCCTAGATCTGGCCTAGCATTGAAGGGAGTACAAGTGTTGGGAGGGGTCATTGATGCCGATTACCAAGGCGAGATCAAAGTCATCCTGATGAATAGTGGGGACCAATTGTTACCGATCCACAAGGTGATCGGGTGGCCCAACTAATTATTATTCCTGTTAAGTTGTCCATGATTAACAAGGGGGAGCCTCCTACAGTGTTAACTACTCGTGGGGATCGTGGTTTTGGCTCTTCAGACAGTATGGTACCGGGTGCGAAGGTGTGGGTGGAAAGGCCAAGTGGCCCACCAGTGCCCGCAGATGTCATTGCATCAGGCAAAGACCAAGTAGTCTTAGTGATGGAGCCCGGAAATGGCAGTATGTGCCCGCAGACAAATGTTACCTAAGAGAGTGATTTACAACACTGATATCTCTTTTCTGGGTTTGCCTTGTAGATCCTGTGTCTGGCTGGTGTAATTGTGGGACTAAATGGACTCTGATCGGGAGAGTCAAACGGCATGCTGCTACCAATGAAAAATGTCACATCTGTGCCAGCGATCCAAGGGAAATCGATGATGATGAGTAATGATGTCCAAAAGCAGCCCTATGTGGTTGCCGAAAAGCCAGCCAGACCGAAGACATGGATTCGTGGAATGCGGCAAACACGTCAGGCGCAAGTGAAAACAACATTGATGCCAGCTATGCAAGGGGCGTCTTCAGGACGGCGAAAATATTCTCCAATGATCACCCAAACAGAGAATATGTGGACGTATTTGGCACAACAGGTGCTCAACATTATGCACTTTTGCCTCACTGACGTGCCCAATTCTGAAGCTTTACTGACTACTTGCTTAGTAGCGGTGCCGACGCCAGTTCCGGTTCTAAAGCACATTCTCGGCGTCACGCACAATGATTCTTTGGTTCAAGATTCAGATATTAGGCAATCTTTTTCCGTCTACGAGTACTGCAGGTTTTGCCAGGAAACGGATCGCGAATGGAGAAACTTGACACGTATTATAACGTACAATGTAACTCAAGGCGATGTGTGTTACTTTATAACATCTCAATTTAACCAAACAGCAAAATCAAACTGTGTCCGAGAAACGATTGTGTTCACAAGTTCCAAGCACATGTACCAGTATGAATAATACTATGTCTTGCAATCATACAGTGATAGCTGCCAGTCATCTGAATCATGTGAAACTTCCAACAGGATGGCTCTTTTCCTGTGGCAACATCACATACACTTACATTCCAGCTAACATTTCCAGAGGTCCATGTTGCTTAACTCGATTAGGACTAATGATGTTCCCTTTACACCCAGCAATATCTCGAAGCAAAAGGTCAACTTTCGAGTCTGTGAGTCTATCCCCCGATTGTGATTCACATGTGCATTTGCTATCGGAGGCTGAGGTTCAAGCATTAACCCTTTCATTCGTGGGAGTTTGGGGTTTAGCTGCTGGGGGTTACAAATCTTTAATCAAATTAGCATGTCTAGTAGTAAAAGGACTTAATCATACTTCTCAGGCATTAGAAGAGTTACTCCTTGACAGCAAAGTTATTAGAAAAGCAACTTTGCAAAACAGGGCTGCCGTTGATTATCTATTGCTGAAGCATAATTTAGGTTGTAACGCAGTTGAAGGTATGTGTTGTTTCAATCTAAGTGATCATTCACGATCCATTGAAAGTCATATTCGAAGTTTGAGGGATCTCATTTCTCAAGTGTCCCAAGATCATACTGGGAATTGGTGGGATTGGTTATTTTCATGGATTCCTGATATTGGGTGAACACTGCGTTACGCTTTTGATTGCATTTGTATTATATTAGCTATCATAATAACTTGTTGTTGTTGTATTCAATGCATTCCCAACTTCGTTCTAATGTTTCGTTGGTTCCAGAGACCGGCTCCTCTGCCACTGGGCTATGGAAGATAAATATCCAAGGGTGGAATTGTTATGCTTGAGCTAAAACATGGCACTGTTGCGCAGTGCATTCTGTGGGCACTCAGAGCCATAATGGATATTTATTCCATGCCTCAGTGAAAAGCTGAATTTGCTTTGCTGGAAAAACATGCTTTCCAAACCTGGTATGCAGCCAGTCAAGGACATTCTGCTGGGAAAGCTGGTTTTGTTATGTCTTGCTATGAGTTATGGAACTGTTTGGCGTTTGTTCTTAGGAGAGGAGGGAAGCGCTTTGCTCCTTGAGGTTACTGTCGGTTGACCCAGCTGGCAACCAACGGTCACTTATCAATGTGCAAGCGCATTGCTAGAAGGTTCGAAAAATTGCCACCCCTGTTTGAGGAGTGCATATATGCGGAACCCCTCAACGGTCAGACGAGATAAGTACAATGACCTCAGTCGGAAGGGGGACGCCTTTGTCCGGCATACCTGTGGGCTGTTGTGCTCTCGGCCTGGCTGTTACCGGGGTCTTCCAGCTGCTTCTGGCGAGATGAGGGATTTAGTTACGCCCACGGTGATGTGTTTTCTTTTGAATTCTCTGTCTTTTCTGTGATTTATTTCTGTGTTATCACTTGTTGCTTCCAAGCTATGAATAAATAGCTGTATAAGTGCTCATTATTATCTAAGCGTGTGTGTGGTTGTAAGTCATTGTGTCGTCTACCTGCGTTCAAAGTATTGGCTCTGCAACTGCGCTGGTGATTAATGACTGTCCGTGCACTCTGGGCGAGCAATACATACCCACAAGACCCATCCTGAATTTGTTTTGCTGCAAACGGATGTGGTCATTTCTGTTGCACATTATCAACAGCAGGGGTGGGGGGGCATTGCTTCAATATTCTGTTGACTCACCTCTAAAGAAGTTGTTTTTTATTTCCTTGCATAGAACAAGGACATCAGCATTGTTCTGTTGATACGGAGGCCAAGGTAAAGACCCCTGGCCACCACCATTGTCAAAGTATGGCTCATCCTCAGCCATGGGGACATTGCAGAATGTAGTATGTTGTGCAACATTAAACATGTGTCCAAATGGAGGTCCACTTTCTCTGGCTGCTATATAAAGGCCCTGCCAGTCTGGTGAAGGCAATAGAATCTGTTATTCAGTACCTTAAATATGCACTTAACGGTATTGCGGATACAGGCCTACACATTGTTGTACCGCTGAGGTCTGGGATTAGCAGGATTCGATAGAGGAGCCGTCAGACAGAGCAGTATCAGATATTCAGCGTCAGCTGTGGGGTAGAGGGAATGGTTATGATGGTGTGTTTTAGGATTGTGTAGTGTGATATATAAATGACTTTGGGGAATGTTAATTCTTGTCCCATACCTTGCTGCGGCTGTGCCCAGGCAAGATGACTGTTCCCTTTGGCCCCAGGCGCCCAATGAGGACAGGTCAGACAGATGTGTGCATGCAGGGGGGTGGAGGATGGGGTTGTGAAGGCCACTTGTTTCATGCAAGTTGGCAATTCGAGGGACGGTGAGTGAGATCAGAGCTAAATGTACATTGTGTTGCGATTGTTGCCTGGGACAGATCACGATTGGCACATAGGGCCAGTGGATTGGATTTTTATTTGATATTTTGTATTTGTCTATGAACAGTCATGAACAGAAGTAAGTTACAAAGTTGCCACTAACTGAAAACAGAGGCAGTCGTACGGTAAGATGCCTTTAACATGTGAACATTATGGAATTGAATCACATACCGGGTGGTAAAGGGGTATGATTATGAACATAAACTAGGGACAGCTACTGGAAGACATTACATTATGTTTTATTTTGAGAGCATGAGGCAGGTGTTTGCAAATGTACAAACTCGGATAGTCCTGCGGCCAGAGTTCAGGAAAGGTTGGGTGTTCAGTTTGGATTGAAGGCTGAGGAGTTTTTACGGGGTGGTCCTTCCATTTCTAGCAGGTGACTTTTTAGCCTTGTTTTGAATACTTCCAATGAAGTGATTGCTTTGGCTAAGGGGAGAGCATTCAAGTGGACTGGGGCAAGTAGTGAAAAGAAGAAAAAGCCGGAGGAGGCGTAGGGAGGCAGGGGTACTGATAAGTTGTGAAGAAAGAAGGAGCTGGGAGTTCAAGTGGGATAGTACAGTGGGATGCATGCATTGAAGAAGTGGGGGACAAGATCATGCAGGGAGTTATAGAGAGATATCAGGAAATGAAAGAGAGGGGGCAATTTAGCATGGAGAGCAATCCAGTGTGGTGATGGTAGGTAGAGTTGGGGAGACTTTGGCTTGGTTGGAAATAATGTGTATCGCTCAGTTGAGTGCTTTGTTCAGAGAGCAGGGCAGAGGGGTAGACCAAGAAGTAGGCTGGCGCAGTTGACCAGTTTTCTGAGTACAAGAGTATTGTTAAGGGTTTTATTTGAGTGGTGTGTGAGGTATGGGTGGATTTTTCTAATGTTTAAGAGGTTGAGTCTTCAGCGGTGGGAGTGGTAGGGATAGACTGGTAGAGTTTCAGTCACTGTCTAAAAGAAGCCCACGGTTGCCTGACATGTGTGATGGTGTGAGGTCAGTGAGGCTTGCTTTTAAGGCAGGGGAAAGGTGACCTCCAGCATTGAAGAGTTTTGCACGAGGCAGTCTCAAATCATCCAATGGAAGATTGAGGTTAGGGTACTGGTTATGTGTTTGGAGATTGCAGGGGTGAATGAGATGAAGGGGTAGAACATCTGATTATTACCAACAAGAGGTGATACTTATGGCCAAAAGAGGTAATGAGTTTGCTGAAGGTGAGGGTTTATAGGGTGAATAGTAGTTGCCCTAGGACTGATCCTTGTGGAACAGCTGCAGGAAGTGGTGTTATAGAGGCGGTGCAGGAGTCCTTTGAGATGGAGAAACAGTCAGCAAGCCAGGAGGACACCCATTCAAGTATGGTGTACTTGAAATTATGTAGGGGAAGAGTTTGAAGGAGCGAGAGATGATACACAGAGTAATAGGCACATTAAAGGTATAGAAGGATGGGAATGGAGGAGGGATGAGAGTGGTGAACAGTTCTAAGAGGTGTGGTGATGCGGATGAGTGCACTCTCATTGGTGTGGGGGTGGAACGCTTATTGGTGTTACTGGCATGTGGTTTGTTGAACAACTTATCATAACACCTGTGCACCAAACAGAGTAGGTTGCTACTCCATGAGTCTCTCTTGTATCCCAGTCCACAGAGTAACGTGGGTCCCATCACCTCTGCATTATGTTGGTTGGATGTGTGCACATTGGGAAGGGTGGGGTGCATATGCAGGGTCTGTGTTGTGTAATGGGATGGATTGGAAAGATGGTGTTGTACTATTTACTAACTCAGCAGCCAGGTCCACTGTAGGACAAATCTGTGCATGATAGCTGGCAGATTGCTCTGAGCCAGAATCATTGAGTCATAGGTGGAGCCAGGGAATTGGGCACACATTTGCATGAAGAGCAGATTGGACCACAGGCTGTCTGCACATTGATGGAGTGCTGCATGTGGCAGTTCATAAAGAATTATTTTCCCCAGGGTGATACAAGAGCCCTGTGCACGCAGTCCAGGGCCGCAACCACATTGGGGAAGCCTGCTGTAGCATATAACTGGGCTGTCATATGGTTAAGGGTCTCAAGATTGTTGGAAAATGTAATCTGGTGTGTGATGAATTTGGCGATGCCATCACTTCTTTCCCAGAGAGAGTCTCTCTCCATGTGGCCAGGGAAAGCAGAAGCTACCTGATCCCGACCCTGGGGGTGGCTATCTGAGGGAGGACCACATGGGGAGAGACGACACTCATGGGGGTGGAAGAGCATCGCCAGATGCGACATGGTATCCTCCTTTCCCCGTTAACACTGACTACCCCCACATGCTCTAACCATAATTCTTCCTCCCCTTTTAGAACTCCTAATATGTTTAATTCTGGAATTAGTGAACCCTATATAGTGAACAGGAGCAAAGGGCACCTGTCCATCCCTGGAAAGCCTAAACCAATGAGATTTGAAACTACTAAAATATACTCATGTGATGTCGTCTCCTCTAAGTATACTAGTCATAGTTGTGTTAAGACGGCTCAACTTAACCAATTAGCTAACTGTAGTTTTTTTCCTGACAGAAATGGGATGAGGAAGAGCAACAGGAGTTGGGACCACATGAGTGCTGAGACGAGTGGGTCTCACGATGCCCAAGGATTACAGTCAGAGAAAGGGAGAACAGTCTTAAACACAACTGCCAACCATCGCTGTTCAACCAATATAAACAGAAAGGCTGGACTCCAGAAAGCTGTCGGACACCAGGGCCAGAGAGGCAGAGATGTGAGAGGCTGCAAGTGCACGATGTACCCAGAGCAGGAAATTCAAAAGCGCTGGTTACGTAGAAGTGAGAGGCAGAGACTGCACCTTGTAATGACGCAGATTGGAACGCCTAAGGCGAGCACACTATGGAAAGGAGCACGGAGGCTGACGAGAATGGCGTGCAGAGAGACTGGGCCAAGAGAAGCTCATTGCTTTATTGCTAAAGGCAGCTGGAGCCGCCAGAAGCAAAGGAAGTAACAGTGGAAGCCAAACGGCTAACGGGATGCACCCACAGTCAGCGAACCGAAGGAGACGAAGACGGAAGGATGTGAGGAATCCCAGAGCGGACCCGGTAAGCCCTGAGAGAGCGGCATGGGCAAAAGCTTTGCGCCATGCCAGTAAGGGCATTACCTCCATGCTGTAAAAGGCCAGAAAAAGGCCCTTAGAAGCATCATTGAAAGCGCAGATTGCACAACCGGCATGAATCAATGCGGCATTAGCGGCCACCTCTAATAGCGGTCACCGTTATTAGCGGTCACCGCTAATAACGGTCACCGTAAATAAGCGGAATCAGAAGTAGCGTCATCGCACAGGAACGGGAAGGAGCACGGCGGCCATCTTTAAAAACACAATCCATTGCCATCCTAAGCAGCCAGGACCTGTAGGATACTGCTGTGTGAGAAATCCTAATCACTACAATACCACAATGCCCAAGGCTGTGAAGAAGGGCGCCTCCCGCCAGCGCAAGGAGCGCTTTAATGTAGATGAGCTCATCATGCTAGCAGAGACACTGGAAGAAAATGCAGATGTCGTTTTTGCCCAGTGCCTCAAGAGGGAGGCCATAATCCGTAAGAAGGAGATCTGGGCACTGGTGGCGCAAAAAGTAAGCGCGGTCGGTAACACCCCCCACACCATAAAGGACTGCAGGAAGAGGTGGGATGACTTGCGCCTGAGGGTCCGCAATATCCTCTCGGCCAACAGGAGCCAGCCCATGTCAACTGGCGGGGAAGCCATCTCTCCCATTAAGCTGTCCAGGTGGGAGGAAATCTGTGCGAGCCTGATCGGCATGGAGGCCATAGAAGGGGTTGGAGACATGGAGTGTGGCGCCACGACATCGGCGGATGGAGGTGAGTGTCCTAAGAATACACTGTAATGCAGAGTCTGATGAAAGTCCACCAATATGTCTGTCCAAAGAGGCAAGCCATGGCCCAATACACACACATTCCCAGCAAAGTTGTTGGACGCAGCACAGACACATGCAGTTGCCTGCAGCAAGGCAATGCCGTACCTAACACAAACCACACAAAGATGTAAATGGCATAAATCACACTGCATGCAGGCCCCAACAAATATGGATGTCACATACCATACATCTGCCCCAACATGAGTGACCCCGATGTATGCCTGCATTACCCACCCATGTAGCAAGCAACGTGATCATCCAAACTCAAATGGCTATTACCCTCAATTGTGTAGATGAGCAATTATACAAATGTATGCATTATGCCTATCAAACCCTCACTCATGCCATCCCTCTCTTCCACCCCCACAGGCTCAGACCATGACAGAGAGGCGCAGGAATCACCCCCACAGCCAACCACACCCCGGAAGAGGGCCCGAGATGAGGGCAACAGTCCTTCGACCTCAAAGGCCCAACACAAGGCCCACCATGCACCACCAAGGAAACCACCTAAAGATGCCACGGCACTGGTGCCGCCAAGGGCCGTCAAGACGGAAGCTGCCACCCCTGTCACACTGCCACAGGACACAGCTGAGGCTCCACACTCAGCAGAGTCCAGTTCAGTCAGAGAGGCGGCAGCTGCAGCACCCCCTGGCTGAGGAGGAGGCGCAGGAAGAGGTGTGGGTGCCCGTGGAGGACAAATCCTCTGAACCGCCCCGCACACCAAGTCCAGCACCATCCCCCCAGATCACATCTTTAGAGTCTGACCATGCCACCACCCCGGAGCAGTCTGGGGGGGGGGGGGAGTATAATCAAGGGGCCATGAGTCCCATAGTGGAGCCCATTGAAGCCGAACATGACACCCAAGCACCGTCCACCTCCACAGGTGCACCGGCGGGGCCACAGCGGCAGGAGGAGCTGATTGGCCTTGTGCATCAATTTGTGGATGACAATGCCCAATCAAGGCTTCAGTGCTGTGAAAACACTGCCTCTCTGGGGAAGATAATTGCTGACAACACTGCCACCCTGGGCAAGATCTTTGCAGACAATACAAGTAGGCTGTGCGAGGAGGTATCCACCCTGCGGCAGGTCCTCAGCCGCATCGCTGATGCTATGGAGGCAAATGTCCAGCACCCCAGATGGAGCAGGCGGCCACACCATCCTCCTCCAGCTCAACCCAGACCAGCCCACTGCGCAGGTCGGCGTGCACCCTGCGCCGCTTGGACATGCCGCCACCAGGTCCAGGGAGTTGTCATGATGCCTACCTCCAAGGTGCCAGACAAGACCCCAGCTACCCCAGAGGCAGACATCATGTCTTCAAGGGAAGTCACAACAGCCTCAAGTAGGGGCTCTTTGGCTCAACCTTTCAAACCCTAAGGTGAGACTTCACGTGGGGGTCGCAGGAGCGTTTCGTAGAGGGGTGAGAAGGGAGCGGGAGGCTTATACTTTCTCCCGCAGATTGTTAATACTCCCTTTTCACATACAGAAAGATATTCCTGTGAGCCAGACAAGCCAGATTCGAAGGTCCGGTCCAGTCCATCTTCCGGGTCCTGCGCTTCACCATATAAGAAGCAACAACACTCCAAACCAGACCTGCGCCTCCGTGGGAGTCAGGTGAGCGTAACAGAACGTGAAGCCTACCTACAATTTCCCACCCGGGCGCTATGGAAACTTCCGAGACAGACCAGCTGGCTCAGCTTTTGGGGGAATTAAGGGCAGAAGTACACTCCGTCCGCCAGGAAACTAATGCTCTCAAAAGAGAATTAATCTTATCCAAGGAAAGAACTGATGACCTGGCCAAACGATTGTTGCAGGGTCAAGCAGGACAAACTCCTTTACCTAGTGCTGGGGGTAATGCCTCGTCAATGGTTGCGAATAACCCGGTACAAATCAATCTACCTGGAAACATGCCTTTGGCCCCGCCTGAACGTTTTGCGGGGGACCCCAAGAAATATGCCGTTTTTATGAACCAATGTCGCCTACACTTTCTATGCAGACCTGGGGCCTTCCCTAATGATCAAACCAAGGTAGCCTTTGTATTATCTTATCTCAGTGGCTGTGCTGCCGATTGGTCTGTTCCGTTGGTAAGTCAGGATGACCCAATTCTCCAGGATTTTCGAAGCTTCCAGGCGAGCATGGAAAGATTATTCGCTCGACACTCTCAGGGACAGGCCCTTGACAACGAACTACTATCCTTACGACAAGGTAACCAAGATCTCTTATCTTATATTGCCACCTTTAATAGGCTGGTTGTAGAAACAGGGTGGCCCGAAAATAAAAGGATCACACCATTTCATCGAGGCCTGCGCGGAGAACTTAAGGATGTTCTAGCTCAAATAGTAAATCCACCTCAAGCCTGCGCAGAATACATAGACTTAGTGGTCCAACTTGACCACAGACTGCAAACTAGAAAAGCAGATCGGTCCAAGTTCGAAACTCGAGTGCTGATCAAAACTCACGCTAACCCTAAGAGTACCGACGTTTCAGAACCTATGCAGATCGGCGGTGTTAAAGGACCATTGATGCGGAAGGAACGAGAGAGAAGACGGCAAAAGCAACTATGTCTCTTTTGCGGGGCTTCTGGTCACTTTCTACGAGACTGCCCGGTAAAGCCACCTAAGAAGGTGTTTGGAACCACGGACAACAATTTAATAGAACCTGATTCGGGAAACGGTCAAGCCCGACAAGCGTAGAGGTCCGCTTGCCAAGCTTGAAAACAGACTCTTTGACCTCGCATTTTGTCATGCCAATGGTGCTCGTGGACCCGAAACAGCCTCAGCGGTTGCATGCTATAAAAGCATACATCGACAGTGGAGCTATTGGAAACTACGTAGATCGTGAATTGGCCTCCAGGATTAATCTTCCTCTCCATCCGAAAGTTAACAAGGATGTCATTACTACAGTAGATGGAACCGAAATAGCCTCAGGGCCGGTAACACATTCCACTACAGAAATGACACTAGTGGGACAGGATGGACATCCGGAAGCAATTGTGTTCGATGTAATCAAGGCCTCACAATTTCAAGTAATTCTAGGAATCCCTTGGTTAGAAACACATAATCCTCGAATTGACTGGCGAGCAAAGAGAATAACCTTTCCTGATTGTGAACTGACTTGTTATCCAAGAAATCCAGATATGGGTCTGGCCACAGTAACTTCCACCATGATACAACTACCGGTTGAATACCAAGAGTTCCAAGACGTTTTTCAAAAAGAACAGGCAAACACGTTACCTCCCCACCGGTCGTACGATTGTCAAATCGACCTGGTACCCAATGCTCAACCCCCCTGTAGTAGGATTTATGCTCTTACTGAACCTGAGAACGTTCATTTGCGTCAGTATTTAGATCAGTATCTTGCCAACGGTTTTATTCGCCCGTCAAAGTCTCCTGTTTCCTCAGCTCTGTTCTTCGTGCCGAAAAAAGAAGGCGACCTTAGAACATGTATTGACTACCGCGCCCTAAATCAAATAACGATTAAGAATCGTTATCCTCTGCCTCTGATCCCTGAACTTCTTGACCAGGTAAAAGATGCTTGTATATACACCAAGTTAGATCTCCGAGGAGCTTATCACCTGGTACGTATAAAAGAAGGCGACGAATGGAAGACTGCATTCCGCACCAAATATGGGCTTTTTGAATATCAGGTGATGCCCTTCGGATTATGCAACGCACCTGCCGCCTTTCAATACTTTATGAATGATGTTCTTCGGGAACTTATCGATGTTTGTGTCATCGTATATATCGATGACATCCTGGTATACTCCTCCTCGGAATCCGAACACAGAAAACATGTCAGGGCAGTTCTTGAGAAATTGCGCCAGCACAACCTGTTTGCGAAACTCGAAAAATGCGTTTTTCATACCACAGAGGTCGAGTTTCTCGGATTCATCCTGACACCTAAAGGAGTCCGAATGGACTCGCGAAAGGTGGACGCCATCCTCAAATGGCCATCTCCTAACTCTGTTAAGGGGGTTCAGAGTATGCTTGGCTTTGCCAATTTCTATCGAAGATTCATCCCGGAATTTTCTCGAGTGGTTCAACCCATAACAGCCCTCTTACGGAAGAATAAACGTTTCGAATGGACTCCTGAGGCAGAACAGGCCGTTCAAGACCTAAAAACCAAATTCACCTCCGCCCCTGTATTAAAGCATCCGCGCCCAGATCTCCCTTACATTGTTGAAACCGACGCTTCCAGTTTGGCAATGGGTGCTGTCTTGTCTCAAAGGGATCCAGAAACTAACCAGATGCACCCTGTTGCCTTTTGGTCCAGGAAATTCACGGCTCCTGAAATCAATTACGCAATCACCGACAAAGAATTACTAGCTATTAAGTCTACCTTCAAGGCTTGGCGTCATTACCTCCTCGGCGCAAGACACACCATTACAGTGATTACAGATCACAGGAATTTGCAATATCTAAAAACGGCCAAAGCCCAATCATCCCGCCAACTCCGATGGGCTTTATTCTTTGCAGAATTTGATTTCATAATCACCTACCGCCCTGGTTGCAAGAATGGCAAAGCGGACGCTTTATCCCGGATTGGAATGGATGAAACAAATTCAAACTTAGAACCAGTACCAATTATACCCGAACAAAGAATTTTAGGCTTGACCTCTTTGCAAACTATAGAGGACATTCAAACTCGAGTTAAACAACTTTTAAATTCCACCGCCTTGCAAGAATGGACTCAAAAGGGGTCACACTTTTCCGTTAATAACGATTTAACGTACTTCCAGGGGCGGTTATTTCTGCCCAACAAAGAACTGCAAGAATTGGTCATTGCTCACTATCATGATACATTAATGGAAGGACATCCTGGTATCGCAAAAACTGAGGAAAAGATCAAACGACAATTCTGGTGGCCATCCTGGAGAAAAGACATAAAATCTTTTGTGATGTCTTGCGGAGTTTGCGCCCAAAATACAGGTCAAAAGAAGAGACCAGCCGGTCTCCTACAACCCTTGGATATTCCACCGGCCCCTTGGCACACCTTGTCAATGGACTTTATTACCGACCTGCCTCCTTGCTATGGATATAACACTATCTTGGTAATCGTGGATCTGTTCTCCAAGATGGCCCACTTTACCCCTTTAAAAGGGGTACCTTCAGCCTCCATCTTGGCCAAGGAATTTCTGGAAAACATAGATTGTATGCATGGTTTTCCATCCATATTAATCTCAGACCGAGGAAGCCAATTTATTTCCCATTTTTGGAGGAAATGTTGCCAACTGGCACAAATTGATGTACGCTTATCCACTAGTCACCACCCCCAGACCGATGGTCAAACCGAGAGGACTAACCAAACCCTTGAACAATATCTTCGGTGCATGTTGCATCAATCTGAAAATAGCTGGAAAGTTATTCTATGGATCGCAGAGTATGCATATAACAATTCTGTACATTCTGGAACAGGACAAACCCCTTTTTACACCTTGTATGGTCATCATCCTAGAACCTCAGACCTAGACCCTCCTCAAAACCTGGAAATGCCTGCAGTTGATCATTTGCATTCTACTATAACCCGAGCCTTCAAGGAAGCTACAACTCATTTGCAACAAGCCAAGAAAAAATACAAAGAAAATGCTGATCTACATCGGAGTGAAGCACCTTCGTACCAGATTGGAGACCAGGTGTGGCTGGCAACCAAGCATTTGCCTCTCAAAGGACCGCAGACTTTTAATCCCAGATACATTGGACCCTATCCCATCAAAGCTATAATTAACCCGGTGGCCTTTAAACTCGATCTACCAGCCAACATGCGAATTCATCCCGTTTTTCATGCATCACTGTTAAAACCGGTGCAGCTTGGAACCAGACTAAGCAAACCACCTGAACCAATTCAAATCGATGGGGAATTAGAATTTGAAGTTAAGGACATATTGGATTCCAAAATGTTAAAATCAAAACTCTTCTATCTAGTTGATTGGAAGGGGTACGGACCTCAGGAAAGATCTTGGGAACCAAGTGACCATGTACACGTCCCGCGATTAGTGAAAAGATTCCACCGAAAATTCCCAAGCAAGCCGAAACCCCCGGAAAGGACGACCTTGGGAGGGGGTACTGTCATGATGCCTACTTCCAAGGTGCCAGACAAGACCCAGCTACCCCAGAGGCAGACATCATGTCTTCAAGGGAAGTCACAACAGTCTCAAGTAGGGGCTCTTTGGACTCAGTCCTGGCGCCTTTGGCGCCAGGCTCATATCGGGCCACAGTCCTGGCGCCATAGGCGCCAGGCTCATAAAAGGGGACTTTGTGTTAAAGGTGCTTAGTGTTAACTTACCTGATGCAGACCATGCTGCAACATCCAGGCCTTCTGAGGCCTGAATGGGACTACTTTATCTTTGGAACTACTTAACCACACGGGTGTGGTCAGGAGAGGAATACATACCTGAGAGGAAGGATACATACCTGGAACTACTTTGAAGGCTATTTAAGCCACGCCCAAGCAGCAACTCATGCTTCGCGTTGTTCTGCATCTAGCAGCTGGACGCTCACCATGTTTGCTCCTGCATTCTGTCTTCTGCCACTCCTGCCAGCATCCTGGAACACCTGCAAAGAGAGAAGAAAAGGGTAAAGAAGAGTCCCTACCTGCTAAACCCCGCATTCCGGAGACATCTCGCCGACGGTCCTGAAAAGGAAGACATCCATTTAAAAGCACATCGCATCGATCGCTGCAGCGCCGCATCTCACTCACCTGTACAAGGTACCACCACGTTCTACGGCGACATCTGGACTCGCAGCCACATCACCACGCCTAGGGAGAAAAAGACAAGAATAATGGTGAGAGGGGAAAGAAAACAAGGAAACCTTAATTTCCATTACAAAGCTTACCTGTTGGGTTATTCCAACTTCATTTCGTGTCGTTGCCGCATCCTGGCATTTCCGGACCCCGGCCCCTATGGGGAAAAAAGACATCAGCGTTAGTGGGCGCATTGATACAAGGACACTGAGAGAACTCTCATCAAGCTCACCAGAGTCTCATTCTTCGGTTCCACAGCTCTTCTCGGAATAGTTTCCGCACCTGAAAAAGAGACAACGAACAATTATTATTGCGGAATCATACTCATTAATAGAATCCTTACGGTACTATACCGGGAAAACAAAACTTGAACCCGCTACAATCAAAATCCCAGTGAAGTAACTGGATACAACACGCTCCTGCATGAGAAGCAGGATGGAGAGCTCAACCTTTCAAACCCTAAGGTGAGACTTCACGTGGGGGTCGCAGGAGCGTTTCGTAGAGGGGTGAGAAGGGAGCGGGAGGCTTATACTTTCTCCCGCAGATTGTTAATACTCCCTTTTGACATACAGAAAGATATTCCTGCGAGCCAGACAAGCCAGATTCGAAGGTCCGGTTCAGTCCATCTTCCGGGTCCTGCGCTTCACCATAGAAGAACAACACTCCAAACCAGACCTGCGCCTCCGTGGGAGTCAGGTGAGTGTAACAGGAGTGGCAGGAAGTAGACTGGCATGCCTGATGATGGCAATTGATACTTGTTTGGACATGTGTTGGGGAGTTTTGGGGTGAGGGGGAAGCGGGTGAGGGTGCGTTGAGGAGTTTGGGGGGAGGCGGAGGAGGGTGAGGGTGGTGGGGGGTTGGTGCACTTTCTTATTCATTGTAAATTTCAATACACCCGTTGTGTGAAAAAAAAAACATCTTGAGTGGACATTCATCATTGCGCATGTGTCATTTATTCATATACAATGCATAGTGTACATGTACTCCCAGACCTAGTGCCCTCTGTCAAACTATCATGTAACCTCTACAGCCATTTGTGTCAGGAATATTGTGCTATCACTGACTGATGCACATAACGTCCCTCCTGTGCATCGGCACCGGAATGATGTGCAGCCACATCTTCTTCATCCCCTTCATCATCACCAGGTGGTAGCAGTTCAATGTCAGGGGGAGGGGCACGTTCCATCGGATACACATATTGTGCAGAATGACACATGCCATGATGATCTTGGCCACCTTCTCATGCCTGTAAAGGAGTGCCCCACCCGACCGGCTGAGGCAGCGGAATCGTGCCTTCAACAGGCCAAAGGTCTGCTCAATGACCATACGGATACGGGTGTGGGAACGATTGTAGTCCTCCTCGTGCCTGTTCTGTGGGTTACGGACAGGGGTGAGGAGCCACGGCTTCAAGGGATAGCCACTGTCACCTGCATGGGAAACAAAAAAGGTACATGTCAGTCGAATCATGATGGACACCTGTACTAGTCACACATGCCTGCAGGTTATCGTTGGTCACATGCACATGTCCCTGGTTGTATGCACGCTATGTTCAGGCCCTCATTGTGTCCTGTGCCATGGACTAATGGTGTGGGTTGCATCTTCAAGATGATACACGGTGTGCACTGCCATCTTGTTGCACATGCATTGTGTACGCATACAGTTCTGTTCGTGTCTAATTTGTGATGTGTTACCTTCTGTAGGAATTGCGGACTTGGAGCGTTGGCAGTAGGCTCTGCAATGTTAGGCATTCAGTGCTGATTTTTGCCAAGGTGACATGCTGCATTCCTGTGGTTGTGGCGGCCTTGTGACAGACAGTGGATTCCCTTGGTGGTTTGGTTCAATGCACTCCCATGGATGCTTGTCCTGTGTGGTGATTTGCTGGAGACAGCAGCTTAGTGCATATTCACTGCATGTTTCTGGATGGTGTTACGGAAGGTGAGGTCCGCTGATGAGTTGTGCACGTTTAGTGGGATTTGGGGGGGGTTTACTGTTTGTCATGTTGTGATAGGTGTCAACCTTACTACTGCCCTATGGGATTTGGATGTCATGTTCTGTTTGGGATGCTTTGGGGCACAGTGTTTAGTGATGTGCACATCATGCTGTGACATCAACATTGACATCATGGTGGTGTGTGCATCTCTTCCCCCGAATCAGTGCCATATGCCTGTCATGCAATTTACCAAGCAGCCAGGCACGTCGTCCAGCATGTCGCTCCATGTAGCGTGGTAGCATGGAGTTTTGCAGGACCATAGAGACATGAGTTGATCCGGGATATTGGGCACAACAATGTGTTATGATCTTGCTGGGGTCACATTGATGGAGTGGTATTGCAGGCGGTTGCGGTACGCCACCTCCATGGCTTGCAGGACCACCAACTCCACGTGGGTGCCAGTGCATGGAAGCCAACTTTGGTGTCAAGAATATCCTGGGGAGTACATGGTAGGGATATGTAGTCCCTTGTGTGCTTGAGGAGGGCATCCAGCACTTGGTTCAGAATGCGAGAAAATAAGGGTTGTGCTATGCCATGCATGTGCCCCACTGTGTGCTGGTAGGTGCCTGAGGCAAGGAAGTAGAGCACCGACACCACCTTCAGTAGAGGGGGGATGGCAGTGCGTATTTCAATGAGGCTGACAATGTCGTTGTGTATCATGTCCACGATGGTGGTGATGGTGTCCTGGTCCAGACGGTACAGGGTGTGGATCTGCTCCGGGGTTAGGATGAAAAGACTGGCTCTGATGCAAGGGATTGGGGGCTGCCTGCGTGGTGCCACTGGCTGCACTGGTGGGGCATGCTGGGCCTGTCTCACCCTCCTTCTCCTCCTGCGTCTCCTCTTTGGTGCTTGCTGTTGCTGTTGTTGCTGGTGTTGCAATGCAAGCATGCCCTCCAGCTCCAGTATTGCTACTACTATTGGTATCAGCTTGGTGTGGGAAGGGGTGTGGTGTGTGAGTGGGCTCCTTTTGTACTGCCCCAGACTCCATTGCCTCCACCTGTGCTGATTGTGTGCATCTGTGGCAGTTGGGAACACTGCACATAGTATTTTACGGTTGGTTCGAGATGCCGGTATCCTCTATTAGCGCCTTCATGATGCCGGTATTTGCTTGTCCGCCTGTCTTGTGATTTCCTCCCATTAGCGGCATGCCGGTATTGCCGGTATGATAGGCCGCGTGCCCGCGCCCATGCCGCTATTAGAGGCATGGTTATTAACGGTGCCGCTAATAGCAGGGTCTCAGGTCGGAATAGCCCGGAGCGGTAAGCGATGCTAGTAATCCGTTACCGCCATTGTTTTTCCCTTACCTCCAACCTCGGAATGACCCCCATTGATACAAATACGAACAGTCTTAAGAAAGGGATGACGACCCAAATCTTGGAAAGAGAGATTGATACAAATATGAACAGTCTTTAGAAAGGGTCGGTGACCCAATACTTGAAAATAGAGATTGATACAAATACAAACAGTGTTAAGAAAGGGTTGATGACCCAATACTTGGAAAATAGGTCGATACAAATAGGAATGGTGTGATGAAAGGGTCAGTTTCACAATGCTTGGAAAAGGACATTGACACACATGCATCCAGTGTTAAGAAAGGGTCAGTAACCCAATATTTGAAAAGAGGAGTTGATACCACTAAGAAATTTGTTGAGAAAGGGTCGGTGGCCCAATACTGGAAAAGCATTATTTCTTGGATGAGAGAAGAGTGAGTGGAAAACGGAAAAGCCCTGTCAGGATAGTGAACCAGGCAAACAGTGAGTCTGGGACTCACACCCATGAAAGTATATAAAGCCCTAGCAGGAGAGGAAACCAGGCACTGTGCGAGTCTGGGACGTGCACCCAAGAAACTGAACTGTGATATTCTGGCAGGAGAGTAAACTAGGAGTGAGGAGAGAAGTAAACCTGAAACCGTGGAAAAGTGAGAATGATACAAAAGGAACGAACCATACCTCTTTTAGGGATCAGTGATAAAGTCGCAATACCATGGCAGGAGAGTACACCAGGGGTAAAAATAGGAAAAGTCAAGGGAAGAAACATACCCCTTTAAGGTTAATTGAGATACATTGTGGGCTTAACTGAATATTTAAAAGAACTGTGTATTTAAAGGAGACTCAAGGGAAGAGTCTTCTTCCTTCAACTGTGATAAAGTGACATTGAAAATACCAGAAGACATCTAGAGGAAGAGAAAACCCCTTTCCTGGTGGAACTTTATTCTTTTATTTTCGACACCTTAGAACTTTGCTACACGTACCTAGCTTACAAAAATCCCCTTTTTACACATTATATTGAATTTAGTGTGCAAGATTCAGTTTAAGGTTTTAGACACATGACAGAGGATGTTCTTTTGTTTAACATCCTGACACAGACGTTCCTTAGTTTCGTTGAGGCAGGGAAAACCCCTCTTAGGATTAGGAATAGATAGGATTTCTCCCAACCCCCTTATTATTTTGTGGCAAATAAAAGTTTATAATCAACACTTAACATGCCACTGTATCAGAGTCTTATTCTTGACCCCTTACAGGTGCCACCTGTGATGCTGGAAATGCATTGGAGGGACAGGGTCTCCCTGTCCTTGTCCTCTAGTCCTTTTTCATTTGTGTTCTGTATTGTTTTCTGCCCAGGAGTCCATGTGGGACTCCTGGCAGTGCAGCTCTTCCTGTTTTTGGTTGGTATGGCACCCATGGGTGGGGGTACAACCCTGTGCCCTTAGTGTATGTTTTTGGGCTAGAGCAGGGTATGGGCTGGTGGCAGCTCCATGCTGAATTTGACAGGTTCCGCCGAATTCGTCGAAGACTGATCCGAGAGAGGACCTGGTAAGGCGCCCTCTTCCTGTGCTCCGAGGGACCATCGAGCACCGCTGACCTTCGCCGAAGCTCCCTGGGAGTCAGACCCTCGAAAGGCTGCTGACCGGAGACGGGACTGCCGAGGAGATCAAAGTGAAGCACCTGGACTTCGCCGCCGTCGAAGTCCATTGCTGTCGACCAGGGTTGGCAGGTTTATGTAACCGCTGGAGGCCCGTCGAAGTTGTGTTGCCCCAGAAGAGGGGACCGCTTGACGCCGTGCCGCCGACGACCGGAGCCGCCCGCTCCTTTGCCTAAGAACATTTGAATCGAAGGACTCCCTTGTCCGCACCGACGACCGCTTTATCCTGCCGGAGAGAGTGAAGGCCGCCGACGCGCGGAGGAGAATCCGCCAGTGGGTTTCCCGCCACCTGAAGGCCACAAAGACTTCGACGACTCGACGCCCTTGCTGGGCCACAGTTCTTCTGAAACTCTTTGCGGTCCAGAACTATCAAACGCCGAGGTGCCCCGCACACCTCATCCTCGCAGGACGTCACCGACGAGCACCGCCTGGATAGACGCCTTGGTCTCGGCACCCTCGAACTTCTCATCGACGACAAGTTCACTTTTTTTGACGACTCTTGACAATCCGTGACTCCTGCTTGAAAGGGGGTCACTCAAGAAGGATCCATCGACGCGTCTTCGAAGAACTCGACTCCACCAGGTACATTGGAGGGGGTAAAAACCATATAGGAGAGAATAAGACTATTGAGCAATATATGGACTGGGCTTGTGCTATATCTTTCTTTTACAGGTTGCCCAGGTGGGGCATCTCCACACAGAACTGTGTTTAGGTAACTGACCCAGTATTCTGCCTATTGTTTCAACCATCTTGCGTTCCCTCCTCTCTCTATTGCTAGTTTCCTTGTTATTGATCTGTGTGACATTCTAACAGTATAGTTGATGCACTTTAATGAGATCTGATAATATTGGTGGTACCACTTTAGAATTGTATATATTTACCATTGTTGATTTCTGAGTACAAAGTGAGTTATTGTGATAGTGTACATACCTTTGAATATTAATTATATAAAGACTGTGTTTTCAGTAATACAGTGTGTGGACATTCTTTTGTGGGGGCCTGGGGACTACACTGTACTTAAGAACCAGCCTGCATCACCTCCTGAGAAGCTAGGCCTTGATTGCTCGTCCATTGCTACCGTAATAGAGAATCTTGGCTGGGGTCCTCTGTGCCTCTCCTCTACCATATAGAGAGCAGAAGTACAGACCCCCTCTCCGGTCCTTTACACTGGTGGCAGTGGTGGGCTGCTTATTGTTTTAAGAATCACTGTATAACCGTGCCACTTACAAAATATCTGCACTTTATTAAGTTAAGATTTGGTTGTGTACAAAATAACTGCATTACAAGCAATGGAGTCTATTGCGAATGGTAAATTGACTAGGATGAGCTTAGAGGCTCTCCAGAGTGCTTTTGAAGCCAGGGAGTTAGACCTGCCCTGGTGGACTACCAGACTGATGGTGAAACTCTTGATGAGGGGGGAATGCAGCCAATGAGGACTCTGCCCCTGGGGTTTCTGCTGAATCTGTTTCTGGGAATGCCACCATTCCTGCTGCCTCTGTTCCAAACCCCAGCACTGCTCTTCAGGGGGAAGCCCTGAAGATTGAACTTTTAAAATCAGAGCTTCAATGGGAACAGTTAGCCTTTCAATACAATATGTTAGCAACAGAAGCTGAGTTGAAGAAAGAGGAGTTGGCACAGCAAGTGATACTCAAAGATAGGGACACTGAGCACCAAAGAATCCAGCGAGAGAAAGCTAGAGTGGAGCCTTCGGCTAAACCAGTTGAGAGTGGCAGGTCCCCAGCCACCAAGTTTATGAAAGATTTGGTTGGCGTGTTTGTGGAGGATTCTGATATCCCCCAATGGATTGAAGCATTTGAAATGGCTTGTGCAATTCATGATGTTGACAAAAGAGATTGGGCTAAGTGTTTGTTAAGCGGAGTGCCTCAGACTGGTTATGACTGTATTCTGAAGCTGAGTGTGGAAGAAAGGGGTCAGTATGAGTGTATGAAGTCTGCTTTGATTGCCAAGTTTGGCAAGACACCTACCCAATACCTTAAAAGGTTCAGGGATTATAAGAAAAGAGAGAATGAGTCTTGGGTTGACTGGGTGAGTGCTGCACACATGAACATGATGGGGTGGATTGATGGATACAAAGTGAAAACGTTTGTTTAATTGTCCCACCTGTTGTTTTTTGAGCATTTTTCTGAAGCCTGTTCACCAGAGCTGCGTCAGTATGGTGCTGACCAGAACATTTTGGATCCCTTTAAACTGGCTAGGTTGGCTGACAAGTGGGTCTCCCACCGGGTGTACCCTAAGGACTCCAGTGGGAAGGACAAAGACAAAGAAAAGGGGGCCTCTCAGAAAGCTGAGGAGTCCCAAAAGCAGTCACAGTCGGGTGCACCTAAACCCTCCTCTCCTAAGACCCAAAAATCTAGTGGGGATAAGTCATCTGTGGGTGGGAATAAGAGTAGTGGTCCACCTACTGCAAAGCAGGCTCCCAGTGGTTCCAGTACCATTCCCCGCACTCCCGGCACTTGTTGGGATTGTGGGGCTCTGGATCACAAGAAGGGTGACTCCAAGTGTAAAGGTAAGGCACTTGGAGTACAGGCTGTCAGCCTAACCTACCCTTACCCCATGTCTGAGGTGGAGGCCGCTGTCCTCCCCTCCTCTACAGGGATCACATTTGGTGCTCCTGTAGAGATTTCCTTAGTGTCCCTTGGGGCCTGGGACCAGTACGCAGAAGTACTGGCGACTATCCCACAGAACACCCGTAGGTTTTTGAGAAGTGTCCTCCTGAACGGCCAGCCTTCTACTGGCTTGAGAGACACTGGGGCAAGCATGACAGTGGTGGACAGGACCCTGCTCAAGCCAGAGGACTATGTAGGTGCTCCTCTGAAAATCACCAGGTTAGCTGGTGGGCCTCCCAAATTATCGCCTGTAGCCTTAGTCACACTCGTAATTGGAGACAAGACAGCAAAGCTTCCTGTCCTGGTTCAGGACAATGTCCCTGCTAACATTCTGTTTGGTAATGATCTAGTAGAGTTGGGGGTGATCTCGGAATGGTCTTCCCATGACTGGTCAGAGGTGACACAGGGTCTGGCTGTGAGTCAGGTACCCGAGCCAAAGGCGAGGCCTAAGGCAAGAAGAAGGTAGACCAAGGAGGCCACCTCTGTGGACGGATCTCCTTCTCTTCCTGCTGTTCCTACAGCACCAATTGGGATCCATGCTCCGGGCGGGCTGGATCCAATGGTAAATCCCGTCTCAACTCCTGTGGGAGAAGAGCCAGAAGACTCTCCTGTGGGAGAGGTTCTCAACCCGGAGAATCATCCCGATCTTCAATGCTTGTTAGCTGAAGGGGGACCCTCCCGGGCAGACTTCTGTAAGGGACAGAGAGAGTCAGTCTTTTCTTTTCTTTTTCTCTCTCTCTCTCTCTCTCTCTCTCTCTCTCTAACTCTCTCTCTCTCTCTTTCCCCCCCCCCCCACCGAGGAAACAGGCCCTGTCCCAGGCACAAGGAGAAGTGCCTAGGACCTTCTGGATATATTGGGAGGGTGAGCTGAACCTGGTGCCCTCAAGAGGTTGGTGGTACCCCAGGTTTACAGGCCCTTCCTACTGCAATTGGCACATGAGGTGCCCTTAGCTGGTCATCTTGGTACCAAGAAGACTAAGCAGAGGCTCTCTGCCCATTTCTACTGGCCTCGGATGGGAGTAGAGGTGGAGTCCCACTGCAGGACCTGCCCAACTTGTCAGTTGTCTGGCAAGACTGGAGGCAGTGTCATTGCCCCACTGCAGCCATTGCCAGAGGTTGGCACACAATTTGAGAGGATGGGCATCGACATTGTCGTTCTCCTGGACCCTCCCACTTCAGGTGGACATTGGTTCATCCTGGTCTTGGTAGATCATGTCACCAGGTACCTTGAGGCTATACTCCTTCGGACTGTAACTACCAAGGTGGTTGCCAGAGCTCTCCTGGGCATTTACACCCGTGTTGGATTCCCTAAGGAGGTTGTCTCTGACAGGGGATCCAACTTCATGTCTAGTTACATGAAAAACATGTGGAAAGAGTGTGGGGTAACCTATACATTGTCCACCTCTTACCATCCCCAGACCAATGGTCTGGTTGAGAGATTTAATAAAACTCTCAAGGGCATGATAGGCGCTTTGGAAGAGCCCCTAAGGAGGAAATGGGATCTCCTCCTGCCATGCCTGCTGTTTGCTTACAGAGAGGTACCTCAAGAGGGTGTTGGTTTCAGCCCCTTTGAGTTACTCTTTGGTCATCCCGTGAGGGGGCCCCTTGCCTTGATCAGAGAAGGTTGGGAGGCCACCCCTCCAGGTCCCACCAAGCAAGTGGGGGACTATGTGTTAGGCCTCAGACGGAGGATGACACTGATGATGGGTCAAGCAACAGCGAATCTCAAGGCCAGCTAGGAATTGAATAAGTACTGGCATGACCTTAAAACCTCGCAGGTGGATTGGACTCCGGGACAGGAAATCCTTGTGATGGAGCCTACCAAGCCTAGAGCTTTGGCAGACAAGTGGACTGGACCCTTCAGGATCATCTCCAAGATGGGCAAAGTCAATTATCTGGTTGACATGGGAATGCCAGGGGTAGCCCCCCAGGTATTCCATGTTAACAGGCTCAAGCCTTTCCACAGGCGAGCAGAAGTCTCATGTCTCTTGCTAGCTTCAGAGCAAGAAGAGGATGAGAGTGAGCCCCTTTCTGATTTGCTGTATAGCAACCCTCAGTATGGCTCAGTGGAGGGAGTGCATCTCTCTCCAGATTTGACAACAGAGCAGCAGAGGGCCTGCAGGACTTTGCTCCAGCAGTATGCCTCTATGTTTTCACTGACGCCAGGCCTTACACCGTGGTGTAAGCACGAGATTGACACTGGCGACAGTGTGCCTGTCAAAAGCAGGAGCTACTGTATGTCAGATACTGTTAAGAACCACATCCAGGCTGAGGTCGCCAAGATGTTGGATCTGGGTGTTATTGAACCCTCAACCAGTCCCTTGGTCCAGCCCAGTGGTCCTTGTCCCCAAGGCAAGTTCCCAGGCAGGTACCAGGATTGGAGGCTATGTGTGGACTACAGAGGAGTCAATGCCGTCACCAAGACTGACGCGCACCCATTGCCCAGGGCTGATGAGCTCGTGGACACCATAGGTGCTGCCAAGTTTGTGAGCACCTTTGACCTCACCTCAGGCTATTGGCAAATAGCTCTGATGGACCATGCCAAGGAAAAGACGGTGTTCTCAACACCAGAGGGACTCTTACCAGTTTAGGGGTCATGCCTTTTGGGTTAAAGAATGCCCCTGCCACCTTCCAGAGATTGGTCAACATGCGCTAAGTGGGCTGGAAGCCTTTTGTGTGGCTTACTTAGACGACATTGCTGTCTACAGTTCCACCTGGGAAGAGCATTTGACACATCTGGATAAGTTGTTGCAGGCCTTGAAAAGGGCTAACCCCTCTATCAAGGCCACCAAGTGCCAGATAGCTCAAGGGAAAGTCACATATCTTGGTCATGAGGTAGGAGGGGGTCAAATCCAACCTCTCCCCAGTAAGGTACAGGATCTACAGGACTGGGAGACTCCCACTACTCAAACCCAGGTGAGATCCTTTTTGGGCCTCACTGGGTATTATCGCAATTTCATGGCAGACTATGGAACCATAGCTGCACCCCTGACAGCTCTGACTTCACCCAAACAACCTAGGAAGGTTAATTGGACTGAAGACTGTCAGAGGGCCTTTGATGGCTTGAAAGAAAGTCTGTGTAGGGCACCCGTGTTGTGTGCACCTGACTACAGCCGACCCTTTATCGTCCAGACGGATGCCTGCGACACCGGAATTGGAGCTGTCTTGTCCCAGTTAGATGACAAAGGGAGTGAACATCCAATCATCTTCATTAGTAGACAACTCAAGGGTAGAGAACTTAGGTGGGCTACTGTTGAGAAGGAATGTTTCAGTATAGTTTGGAGCCTTAGGCGTTTTAGGCCCTACCTTACAGGTTCTACCTTCAAGGTCCAAACAGATCATAAGCCCCTAAAGTGGCTTATGCAGATGAAGGGTGAGAACCGAAACTGCTCAGGTGGTCCATTAGCCTGCAAGGGCTAGGCTTCACCATAGAGCACAGACCAGGGAAGAGTCACGATAATGCAGATGGCCTTTCCAGAAGGTATGTTGACCGTCTGGATGAGGGTGTCTATCCCGTGGGAGATTAGGCACCCTAACCTCAGTCTGGGGGGGGCGACTGTGATGCTGGAAATGCATTGGAGGGACAGGGCCTTCCTGTCCTTGTCCTGTAGTCCCTTTTAATTTGTGTTCTGTATTGTTTTCTGCCCAGAAGTCCATGTGGGACTCCTGGCAGTGCAGCACTTCCTGTTTTTGGTTGGTGTACAGACCCATGGGATACCCTTATGGCACCCATGGGTGGGGGTACAACCCTGTGCCCCTAGTGTATGTTTTTGGGCTAGAGCAGGGTATGGGCTGGTGGCAGCTCCATGCTGAATTTGACAGTTGCTCTGAGTATCCTCCATTTTGGGATACCCACGCCCTGCCATTGGAATCAGTTGATTCCTGATAGGAAACAAAATGGCCCCTGTGGCCTCTTGCTTTCTATTGCCTGTTTACCTTGTTTTCCCAAAGTCCTGGGAAGCCCTGACTCTGTCCCTACCCCCTGACTGACTGTTGGGTGGAAGTTCCATATATGGTGTTGTTGTGAAGTCCAGTCCAGACTGGCTGGGGCTTTCCCAGTGACTGTATGTTGTGGGTACACCCTGTGGGTGGGATCCGGGTGAATGGAGTGTGTGACCAATATGCACTTCTTGTTGTGGCTGTCTGGTTTCTGGTATGAGTTACAAAGACTGAGACAGTCCTGCCCGAAACTGGCCTGAATGCAGTGTGTAGTGTTGAATGGCAGGGTACTTGTTCCAATCCACATTCCTTGTTGTGAGTGTCTGAGAGGGAGGAGGATGGCCTGAATGCACCGTGTGCCTGATTGGCTTACTGACTGCATGAATGCCCTTCTGTATGATTGGCTGCTGAGTGTGAGCCAGCAGTGTGGATGAGAGACAGGATATTATAACTGGGGACCTCTCACCACTGGAAATTGTTCAGAAGCTGTGTCTACACTTGAAGAGTAACTGGAACTGCTGATCCTTGACGCCCAGCTGGAAGAAGACTTTCGATTTTCTTCGACCTGATCTGAAAGCCGCCGAATTCGCCGAAGACTGATCCGAGAGAGGACCTGGTAAGGCACCCTCTTCCCGTGCTCTGAGGGACCGTTGAGCACCGCTGACCTTCGCCTAAGCTCCCTGGGAGTCAGACCCTCGAAAGGCTGCCGACCAGAGACGGGAACGCCAAGGAGATCGAAGTGAAGCACCCGGACTTCGCCGGCGTCGAAGTCCATTGCCGTCGACCAGGTTTCGCAGGTTTGTGTAACCGCTGGAGGCCCGTCGAAGTTGTGTTGCCCCAGAAGAGCGGACCGCTTGACGCCGTGCCACCGACGACCGGAGCCGCCCGCTCCTTTGCCTAAGAACATTTGAATTGAAGGACTCCCTTGTCCGCACTGACGACTGCTTTATCCTGCCGGAGAGAGTCAAGGCCGCCGACATGCCGAAGAGAATCCGCCGGTGGGTTTCCCACCACCTGAAGGCCACAAAGACTTCGATGACTCAACGCCCTTGCTGGGCCACAGTTCTTCTGAAACTCTTTGCGGTCCAGAACTATCAAACGCCGAAGTGCCCCGCACACCTCATCCTCGCAGGACGTCGCCGACGAGCACCGCCTGGATCGACGCCGTGGTCTCGGCACCCTCGAACTTCTCATCAACGCCGTTGACGCCAAGTTCACTTTCTTCGACGCCTCTCGACGATCCGTGACTCCTGCTTGAAAGGGGGTCACTCAAGAAGGATCCATCGACGCGTCTTCGAAGAACTCGACTCCACCAGGTACATTGGGGGGGAAAAACATTATAGGAGAGAATAAGACTATTGAGCAATATATGGACAGGGCTTGTGCTATATCTTTATTTTACAGGTTGCCCAGGTGGGGGATCTCCACACAGAACTGGGTTTAGGTAACTGACTCAGTATTCTGCCCATTGTTTCAATCATCTTGCTTTCCCTCCTCTTTCTATTGCTGGTTTCCTTGTTATTGATCTGTGTGACATTCTAACAGTATAGTTGATGCACTTTAATGAGATCTGAAAATATTGGTGGTACCACTTTAGAATTGTATATATTTACCATTGTTGATTTCTGAGTACCAAGTGAGTTATTGTGATAGTGTACATACCTTTGAATATTAATTATATAAAGACTGTGTTTTCAGTAATACAGTGTGTGGACATTCCTTTGTGGGGGCTTAGGGACTACACTGTACTTAAGAACCAGCCTGCATCACCTCCTGAGAAGCTAGGCCTTGATTGCTCGTCCATTGCTACCGTAATAGAGAATCTTGGCTGGGGTCCTCTGTGCCTCTCCTCTACCATATAGAGAGCAGAAGTACAGACCCCCCCTCCGGTCCTTTACACCACCGTTATTCCATTATGGCAACAAGAACTTGTGATAGGATTCAGGAGAAACGGCTGGGTGATGCCATGTGCCAGTTCCACACTGTATTGGAATTTGCTGCTGGCATAGAAATGCAGCACTGTCAGGAGGTTCAACAGGATACCAATTGTCGTGATGTGATCTAGGGCTGAATTGTGGCCAGGATGGTGAATATGGTGGGCACGTCCAAGTGGAAGGTGATAAGGATTAGCTGGTCTGTAACTGTCTGTTAGTTTAGACTGGCCCTGTACCCCCTCTGAGTGTCGGACCTGTGTACTCTCCTACCCCTATGTCTGGCCTGGTGCTGCTGCTGGAGTGCCTGGCAGATGGGTTTCCTGATTAGGGGCTGCAGGCTGGCTGATGGACGGCCTTTGCTGGGGGCCAGGATTATGGGCAGCCTGGGCTGGGGGCCCAGCTCATGGGCTACTTGGCCAATGAGCTACTTGGCATGGGGGGTGGTTGCTGCTGGGACAGAAGTGGCTGGTTCAGTAATCTAATCGTATGGCTCAGTGGTACTGAGAAAAGACCCGCTCCTTCCTTGGTGCTGGAATATTTGAACACACTGGTTTAAGTGCTGCCTCCACCCCCTAATTGCTAGTTTGCTTGAGGTGGGTGATGCCATGACTTAATTGGCTGATTTTGGCCACATTTACTCTTATGATATGCACCTGTTCTCAGCAGGTGGAATTTTCAGGGCTAAAAGTGGGCGATGACCAGGTTAGAGGATACTGCGATTTTCCTACAGTTGGACTTCATGAACTGTGATCAGGACATAATTTCATAGCAGATCTCGGACGTACGCCATTGCTCTTTATGACTGTTGCTTGTAGTCTAAAGTTGGTCCCGTAATGATCCATTGCTCCAATGTCTTGAGAACTTTTATGCTACATAATTACGTTCTGAGGTTCAGAAAATGACCAGCCCCTTAGAATACTGGAAGCGGCTGAAATGACTAATGTGAAAGCTCATTGCACGCCAAGCACTCAGCTTTGAAAGGACGGTAGACAAAGGTTTATAGTAATCAAGTTCTTGAACTACCAACAGAGGGCGAATATGATGAGAGCATTCAGGGCTAAATGGAGAAGTGTGAAAGCAGGAAGCTACAACAAGATTGTTCAATAACTTCTCGATTTACTTTTCTCAAGAGCTGCAGGGAGTAAAATAATACGTTTGATGTACTTTGGGGAACAAACAAAATTTATGTTACTTGAATTTCAGATCCACCTTCCACCTCTGCCATCAAAATGACTGGCACAAGTTCGAGGGACCCAGATAATTTTGGACTGTGCTTCGTTTCAATGACATCATCACACCATATATATTCTGAGATGAATTGTAGAGTGAACGCAGCACTCCTGAGCATCTTGAAGATAAATATATTTTCTTGTTTTAGGTGTTTGTTTTGTCGATTTTCAGTGGCATTTTTTCAGTGTTTTTCACAAAATGTAAACTTCTGTGCATATCACAAAATAATGGGGCGCAACAGTATTTTTCCATTGTATTTGACATACATACTTTTGGAGTTGAAATATCATGGGAAATGGACCCCCCTCTTCCAGACTCAGACTCTTTGCGAATGTTAGCCTGCCTCCATCGGGTTCACTATAGCTTTTCACAAAACAATGTCACCTTTTTCCTTCACAAGTCTTAATGTCCTTTTAGACAATCCACTGTGGACATCCCTCTGTTGGGTTCACTCTTATCAACACAATGTTCATTGGGGCATCATGCCTTGCCCCGTTCTGCATGCATCCCTCCGTCGGGTTCACATTTGCCAGTCTCGCAGTTCCTTCTACTTTCTCACTATGCGGGATTCACTTCCCTTACAGGCCGATTCATGGAATAATTAGCGCGGCGCAAGTGGCCAAAAACGTGCGATTTCCAGTGGAATAGCGAAAATCGCAGTGCAAGTGCGAAATTCGCACGAAAAGCAGCGCAAATCGATTCATGGAAGGCCGTGCGCGAGAAAACCATCGGATGTGCGCTAAAAAAGTGCGCTGCGCACGTTGGCGCACAGGCCATCTAACGGGGTGCGCCAGGTCACAGCGAAAATCGCACAGGCCACAGCGACAATCGCACATAGCGCGGCGCACACAACAAAAGTAGGCGGAACACGGGGCATAACACTCGGAATGGGGAACAACTTGCCAAAATGTGGGCGTCACGGGGGAAGTACAGGGTGCAAGTGCGCGGAACGCCCACACCCTCGCCTACAACACGTATTCATGGAATCGAATAGGGCAAAACAGCGCACGGTCAAACCAGCGCACAGGCACAAACACGACCGCCACAAGAAAGCAGGCGGTAGCGTCCCTGCGCCTGTAATAAATGTGCGCCAAAAGGTGCGCCAACAAATAGCACCTATATACAGCTATGATGAATGTCCTATACTGTGGCCCTCCAGGACAAATGACGTGCAAAGGGGTACCCACAAACACGGACACCCGCTGACTGAAAAATAACATGTGCGTGTATTACGGGGTGCGCGGGAAGTTTCACACGCGATTTGGCTGGGTACGTGGACTCCAGGGATGCGCGGGAAGTTTCACACACGATTTGGCTGGGTACGTGGACTCCAGGGGTGCACGGGAAGTTTCACACGCGATTTCGCTGGGTACGTGGATTTCAGGGGTGCGCGGGAAGTTCCACACGCGATTTGGCCGGGTACGTGGATTTCAGGGGTGCGTGGGAAGTTTCACACACGATTTGGCTGGGTACGTGGATTTCAGGGGTGCGCGGGAAATTTCACACGCGATTTGGCAGGGTACGTGGATTTCAGGGGTGCGCGGGAAGCTCCACACGCGATTTGGCCGGGTACGTGCGCGGGAATTTCCACACGCGATTTGGCTGGGTACGTGGATTTCAGGGGTGCGTGGGAAGTTTCACACGCGATTTGGCAGGGTACGTGGATTTCAGGGGTGCGCGGGAAGTTCCACACGCGATTTCGCTGGGTACGTGGATTTCAGGGGTGCGCGGGAATTTCCACACGTGATTTGGCTGGGTATGTGGATTTCAGGGGTGCGTGGGAAGTTTCACACGCGATTTGGCAGGGTACGTGGATTTCAGGGGTGCGCGGGAAGTTCCACACGCGATTTCACTGGGTACGTGGATTTCAGGGGTGCGCGGGAAGTTCCACACGCGATTTGGCCGGGTACGTGGATTTCAGGGGTGCGCGGGAAGTTTCACACGCGATTTGGCTGGGTACGTGGATTCCAGGGGTGCGCGGGAAGTTTCACACGCGATTTCGCTGGGTACTTGGATTTCAGGGGTGCGCGGGAAGTTCCACACGCGATTTGGCTGGGTACGTGGATTTCAGGGTTACGTGGGAAATTCTACACGCGATTTGGCTGGGTGCTCCCAGGTATTCCCTGTACACCCTCCAAGGCCCCTGCAGGCAGCCGACACCACAGGGGACTACCCTGCACACCTGCTCATGTCACCCAGCACCCCCACCCCCCAGCACTGTGGGGCACCCTCCACCAGGCCCCCACTCATGTCCCCTTGCACCCCCAGCCCCCAGCACTGTGGGCCACCCTCCACCAGGCCCCCACTCATGTCCCCTTGCACCCCCACCCCCCCAGCAGTCATGGGGCACCCTCCACCAGGCCCCCACTCATGTCTCCCACCCACCCCACCCCCCAGCACTGTGGGGCACCTGCCAGCAGGCCCCCACACATTTCTCCCACCACCCCCACCCCCCAGCACTGTGGGGCACCTGCCAGCAGGCCCCCACTCATGTCTCCCACCCCCACCCCCCCAGCACTGAGGGGCACCCTCCACCAGGCCCCCACTCATGTCCCCTTGCACCCCCAGCCCCCAGCACTGTGGGCCACCCTCCACCAGGCCCCGACTCATGTCCCCTTGCACCCCCACCCCCCAGCAGTCATGGGGCACCCTCCACCAGGCCCCCACTCATGTCTCCCACCCACCAGCACTGTGGGGCACCTGCCAGCAGGCCCCCACTCATGTCCCCCAGCACCCCCACCCCCCAGCACTGAGGGGCACCCTCCACCAGGCCCCCACTCATGTCTCCCTGCACCCCCACCCCCCAGCACTGAGGGGCACCCTCCACCAGGCCCCCACTCATGTCTCCCCCACCCACCCCCCCCCAGCACTGAGGAGCACCCTCCGCCAGCCCCCCACTCATGTCTCCCACCCACCCCACCCCCAGTACTGTGGGGCACCCTCCACCAGGCCCCCACTCATGTGGCCCTGCACCCCCACCCCCCAGCACTGTGGGGCACCTGCCACCAGGCCCCCACTCATGTCCCCCAGCACCCCCAACCCCCAGCACTGAGGGGCACCCTCCACCAGGCCCCCACTCATGTCTCCCTGCACCCCCACCCCCCAGCACTGTGGGCCACCCTCCACCAGGCCCCCACTCATGTCCCCTTGCACCCCCAGCCCCCAGCACTGTGGGCCACCCTCCACCAGGCCCACACCCATGTCCCCTTGCACCCCCACCCCCCAGCAGTCATGGGGCACCCTCCACCAGGCCCCCACTCATGTCTCCCACCCACCCCACCCCCCAGCACTGTGGGGCACCTGCCAGCAGGCCCCCACTCATGTCCCCCTGCACCCCCACCCCCCAGCACTGTGGGGCACCTGCCACCAGGCCCCCACTCATGTCCCCCAGCACCCCCACCCCCCAGCACTGAGGGGCACCCTCCACCAGGCCCCCACTCATGTCTCCCTGCACCCCCACCCCCCAGCACTGAGGGGCACCCTCCACCAGGCCCCCACTCATGTCTCCCACCCCCCACCCCCCCAACACTGAGGGGCACCCTCCACCAGGCCCCCACTCATGTCTCCCACCCACCCCACCCCCCAGCACAGTGGGGCACCTGCCACCAGGCCCCCACTCATGTCCCCCAGCACCCCCACCCCCCAGCACTGAGGGGCACCCTCCACCAGGCCCCCACTCATGTCTCCCTGCACCCCCACCCCCCAGCACTGTGGGGCACCCGCCACCAGGCCCCCACTCATGTCCCCCAGCACCCCCAGCACTGAGGGGCACCCTCCACCAGGCCCCCACTCATGTCTCCCTGCACCCCAGCACTGAGGGGCACCCTCCACCAGGCCCCCACTCATGTCTCCCTGCACCCCCACCCCCCAGCACTGAGGGGCACCCTCCACCAGGCCCCCACTCATGTCTCCCTGCACCCCCCACCCCCCAGCACTGTGGGCCACCCTCCACCAGGCCCCCACTCATGTCTCCCTGCACCCCCAACCCCCAGCACTGTGGGGCACCCGCCACCAGGCCCCCACTCATGTCCCCCAGCACCCCCAGCACTGAGGGGCACCCTCCACCAGGCCCCCACTCATGTCTCCCTGCACCCCCAACCCCCAGCACTGAGGGGCACCCTCCACCAGGCCCCCACTCATGTCTCCCTGCACCCCCACCCCCCAGCACTGAGGGGCACCCTCCACCAGGCCCCCACTCATGTCCCCCAGCACCCCCACCCCCAGCACTGAGGGGCACCCTTCACCAGGCCCCCACTCATGTCCCCCTGCACCCCCACCCCCCAGCACTGTGGGGCACCTGCCACCAGGCCCCCACTCATGTCCCCCAGCACCCCCACCCCCCAGCACTGAGGGGCACCCTCCACCAGGCCCCCACTCATGTCCCCCTGCACCCCCACCCCCCAGCACTGTGGGGCACCTGCCAGCAGGCCCCCACTCATGTCCCACTGCACCCCCACCCCCCAGCACTGTGGGGCGCCTGCCACCAGGCCCCCACTCATGTCCCCCTGCACCCAGGTCCTCACAATCCCCAATCATGTGCGTTATGGTCAGCCTCCACAGCCAAAAGGCCCTACCAAGTAACCCATTCACCCACATGGAAAAGGAAATTACATGTTACACCCCCAATGTTCATAAAGCAAATGAACCCATGTCCGTCACACACAATGGTTGCAATTGAATGGGAAAACACCCAACATGACATGCATGAAACCAATGAGATGATACCACACAGTGAAGTATGAAAACAAAATTGTATTAAAAAAAATTGAATGCAAATGAAATGAAACAAACTACAATGGCAATAAAAAAAAGATAAGCTGCATGTCCGTCAAAAAAAATTAAAACTACAAATCCCAATTCAAAAAAATGTTGTCCAAAGTCACATTAAAATTAAAATCAATCCAAGAGAGAAAAATAAATGCAAAAACCATTGCTTCATGGTGAATAAATAAAAACTAAAAAAATAAAACAATCCAATGAAGAACTATGTACAAAACATCCAAGGGTCCATGAGCCCAACTGAACAAAGGAAACCTACAAAAAACCCTAACTAAAATGCAACTATATACAAAAAGTGGAGCAGTGTCCGCCGACTCCAAATCATAAGAAGAAACAAAGGAAACCTAAAACTAAAGAACTATATACAAAGGCGGCGGGCAAGTCCAGCGGCTCACTCTGTGGTGTTCCGGGCCAGGGCATCATCAAACTCCTCTTCGATGTCCCGGAGGCGGTCCTGTTCCATGGCCCCGAGGGTCCGCAGGGACGACGCCATCTCCTCCTCCAACCCCCTGCGGATTGCCTCGAGGCACTCGGCCCGCCTCAGGGCCCTCCGCATGGAGTTCTCCGCCCTGACCATCGTGAGCCGCGCCTCTTCCGCCCGCCGCCACTCCGCACCTATCTGCTGGCCCAACCGCAGCCACATGGAAGACACTTCCCGTCCTGGGTCCTCCTGCCCTCCGGCCGATGCCTGCCCCTCCGATGTTGATGGCCCCGAGCCATGATGCCTCCCACGTTGACTCTGCTGCTGCCTCCGACGCAACCGCCTCTGCCAGCACGACGGCATCCAGGCTGATGGAATCCACCGACGCCGTCGTGCACGTGCCCTGCCTGATGATGCCGGCACATCCTCCATCTGCTGGGGTACAGTTGCTTTGGTGTCCACCCCTGCTGGACCTCCGACTCCCGACTGTGGCAGGGATGGGATCCCCACTGAGCTGGCTGCATTAGTCAGGGCAGGTCCACAGGGGGCCCTGGTGGCATCTGGGCCGGAAGACAGCAAGGAGAACGACGGGCGTATAGCCTCCACAGAGGAGGAGAGGGCCGCCAGATTGGCCGACACATGCAGGAAACCCCCGAACATGGAAGATCCCAATTGGGCCACGTCGGCACGGTGCTCTTCGTGATGACGTGCGTGCTCCTCCCGGGAAGCACGCACGTCATCACGAATTGCACCCGCGCGCATCGCGACTCCAATCAGGACCTTCTCCATACGGCCACGGGTCCCCTCGTCCGCAGGTGGAGGGGAGTCAGGTGAAATGGACATCCCCTCTACCTGCGGACGGGCCTGGGACGGGGCATCCCTGCTGGTGCATGGTGGTGCACTCACAGGGTCAGGGACAGCGACATGCACAGGCCCCTCCACGGTGACCTGTGCTGCCTCCTGCCCCTGGACTGCACCACTTGCACCAGCAGGGATGCCCCCACCAGGCCGCATGTGCGCCTCAGTGGCGGCCTCCTCCTCCTCTGTGGAAACCACCAACCTGGATGGCTCCTCACCGTCTTCCGCCGTAGCTGGCCCCTGTGGGGGCTCACCCACCCCTTCCGCTGCAGCCGTGGGGGCATCCCCGCCGCCTTGCTCCACAGCGCCTTCTCCGCCCTCTTCTTCACTAGCCGCTGCGTAGAGGGAGACATAGAAGACAAGCATCAGGGTACTGTACAATGGTCCCTAGACAGGAAGCAATAGCAGATGAGTACGACTGTCAAAGTACACTTCCATCATGTCCCTCCACAACACATGGGTCAGTCCAGGCAAAACACACACAGTAACAGGCATGGTGCATGCCATGGACATTTCCATACATGTCCAATGGACTCTTGAAACATACAATGATATGGAACTCACATGCATCATGGGTCATGCCTATCACATGCACACACTTCACCTCAGTCACATCCATCTGGCCTCATACACCCCAAACACAGCGGATACAAGGATAACTAGGCTGCATCAGTGAATCTGTACATTGTCACAGACATGTGTCATGCATCCATGGCATTCACAAGTCACAGACACGCAGGTCAGGCACACAGACATGGCAACCATATATGTACCTGGCATCAGCACCCATCCCCCACCCATGTCCAGGAACAGAGACTGGCATGCTCTCATGTGTAAAATCTGCATAGGGCTCCCCATGTCGCATTTAAACACATGTAACAACCATGTGGTTCACACATCACTGGTCGCACATGCATTACCATGATGTCCCTGCACACATACATGCGTACATGGCCTATGTCACACATACAGGCAAGTATCAGACAACCAGCACACCGCAATATGCCCTGTCTCACACAGCAATGCTTGGCCACTTACCGCTCAACTCCAGACGGGTCTCCCTCTCAAGGATCTGGGCGTGGAGCGCTGGGCGTACGCGTTCCAGGACACTCATCTGGATGGAACTCATGCGGCCCCAGTCCCCCTCCACGAGGCGCCGGGCCTTCATGAGGGTCCTGGACCTCAAGTCCTCCCAGCGCTTCTTGATCTTCTGGACGTTGCGGGTTGCCACCCACTCCGCGTTGATGGCAACCACACAGTCGGCCCAGATCCTCTCCCGTCCTTCCTTGCTGGAGCGGGACGATCCGAAGAGGGCATCATACTGCCCCAGGACATGCTCCACCAGGACACCAACTTCGGTGGCAGTGAAGCTGGTGCCCCTGTGCCCCTCTGGCCTGGGGTTGCCACTGGTGCCAGATGTCGAAGTGCCCGACATGGCAACCCCAGAGGCAGGAGTGGGTGGGCAACTGGGTCCTGGGGCTGGGCTGTGGAGCGATGTTATCCCAGTCGGGAGTCTTCTGTTCCAGCAGGGGTGGACACAGCAACTGGACCCCTGCAGATGGCTGATGTGCAGGCACCAAATGGCAGGGCACGGTGGCAGCAGGCAGGCAGGCAGCAGCAGATGGCATGTGGGAGGCTGCTCGGGGAACTGGGGGGCAGTAATTCGGCCTTCTGGGCAGGAGCGTGGTCTTCCGTGTGTTTTCGCGTGGCCTGCTTGATACGGAGTGATTTGGCACGTGAAAATCCTGCACGTCAGCGTGAAATTCGAGGAAAGGCCCTTAGCGCGAAAGCACGCATACGCGATTCCATTGGACCAAAGGCCCTCAGCGCGTAAGCGCGTCTGTGACATGACCCGCATGGGTGTTTCCCTCATAGCACGTGATGATGGAGCACACGTGGAAAGACTGCACATCAGAGTGTCATCGCGTGTAATTAGACAAAAGTGCGCGTACACGCGATTGGCCTATGTACGTGTATTTCAGGGGTGCGCGGGCACTTACACACGTGAGTACATCAGCACACGTGTATTCCGGGGTGCGCAGGAATTTCCACACGCTATTGGCCTTGGTACGTGGATTTCAGGGGTGCGCGGGAAGTTTCACACGCTCGCCTACAACACGCGCAAAAAATGACGTCCCAATCCGTAAACACGTACGCCAGCAGGAAGCAGGCATACGTCGACCCGCGACGCATAAAATTGCGCGCAAAAGCTCAGACGCCAGGATGAATATACCGTTCCTAGCAGCAGTGGCCGTGGGCTACCAAAGGAGGAGGAGGAGGAGGATAGTCAGGGCCAGAATTTTCACACCCAGAACCAGCCTTTTTGGGATGCCTGATGACCAGGTGCATGGGAGGTACAGGTTTCCACCACACATAATACTGGACCTGGTGAGTGAGTGGGAGGATGACCTCACATCACCCACCCTGTGCTCCCAAGCACTCAGCCCCCTGGAGAAGGTCCTCAATGTACTGCACTTCTTAGCCACTGGATCATTTCAGCGGACAAGTGCCATAGTGGGTGGGGTGTCACAGGCCACGCAGTCACGCTGCCTACACCAGGTCTTGAACATCATCACTGCACGCCCATCAGTCCGCAGGCACATATACCTGCCCAGAACACCTGCAGAAAGGCATGCTGCCGCCCTGGATTTTTACGGTGTGGCACGATTCCCCAAAGTGCTAGGTGCCATCGACTGCACCCATGTGGCTCTACGACCCCCCAGGGCATCTGAGCACATCTATATGAACCGCAAGCACTGGCATTCCATCAACGTGCAGGCAGTATGTAATGCCAAGGGAATCATCACCTCAGTATATGCCAACTATCCCGGGTCCTCCCACGACAGCTTCATTTACCGAATGTCCACCCTAAGCCGGGACCTAGAAGCTGGGCGGCATGGCGATACATGGCTGCTTGGTGAGTATGAATGCCACTGCACATGCATGCATGTCAGATACTGAGCAAGGTCACAACCCCACCAATGATACCCATCACCACCTCCACAGGGGACAGTGCCTACCCTCTCAGCCCCCACATGATGACGCCAATTCGGAACCCCACCACGCCACCCGAGGTAAGATATAACACAGCCCACATTGCAACCCGGGGCATAGTGGAGCGCACTTTCGGAGTGCTTAAGTCACGCTTTCGCTCCCTTGACCGTTCTGGCGGGCAGCTGTTATACGCTCCCCCATTAGTGTGCAGGATCATAGTGGCAGCATGTGTCCTGCACAACGTTGCAACACGCCGGGACCTGGCCGTGGACATGGTGGTGCCCCCACATCCCCAACCACATGCACGCCCGCTGCGCATGGGAGGGGAAAGGGCACGGGGGGAGGCAGCCCGTACACAGCTAGTGGCTAATTACTTCACAAAGAAATCACACCCCTGTGGAGTGCACACTGCCCTGGCACATACCATCTGACAATCAATGATGACTCAACCTGACAATTATCCTGAATGTCTGGAGAATCAACCGTCAAAACCATATCAGCCTGAGATTGTTCACCTGGAAGTGTTACAATGTGTGCATCCCTACTTACACAGACACCACCAATGCAGTTTCGTGAAAAGACACATTCATGCAGCTAAAATGAATACCCACTTGCAAAATGCAACATGAGGACAGTGCCATGTCACCCAACCCATCCCCAGTACCGCCACACGACACACCATGCCATGTCATGCTATGTGAGGGCAAACAAAGTAATCCCCACAACATGACACAAGTGTCACAAAGTACAGTGTCCCTAATTGAAACTCGCGACACCTGAAATGCTCACAGTAATGCAGGACCAACAACACACTTGAGCAGGTATTTAGCAATAACACTTATCAGCTACTGACCCTCAAAACTACCATTAACATGACATTACGAATGTAAGAAATTAGTAGTCTCACCACCTGGAAATGCCTGCACTCCCAACACTTCCAACTGTACAGTGTTGCCGCCATGTAGAGTTGTAGGTGCACTGCTGCCAACATGGACTCCATCTCCAAAGTAGAGGGCCTTGTGTAGACATGAGGAAAGGACCTGCAAATTAGGAGGTAGACATGGATGATGAGTTACACATCTATGCAACATGCAGTGTACAACACAACAGCAATATGCACTAGGAATGTATACACAGTATTGACTAGAGTACCCACACATGTAGTGGGAGTCCAACGTCACTGTGTAAGTCAATGTCACTTGGGGACACCCTTTGCAAGCCCAGGGAAACGGGAAGCAGGAAGGGTGTGTGTCTCACAAACCCAAGCATCTAACCCAAAATCAGGACAAGCCTGCACGTGCCCAGCCACAATACAGCGGATGCCCACGGGAGCCACACAAGGCAACACACTGTAAAAAAAAATATGAAAAAAAAAAATAAATAATCAAAAATGGTCATGAATGGGCCAGGGGGGTTGGGGGAGGCCACCCAGGAGGTCCGAGGTCAGGATGCACACCAGAACCCACCTGTGTGGATTCTGGGGGAAACAAAACACCTCCATGGGCTCGTGGCTGACACGGCTTCCCTATTGTGAGAGAATCACTGTGGTCGCTCTCCTCAGACTCTGCAGCTGCATCAGGAGGTGGTGGCACTATGGGAGGCAGCCCACGCAAAGCCCTAGTCTGCTCCTCCATGGCAGCAAGCATGCGAGTGTGGAAGGTCTGGTTCTGGAGGATAATTGTGCGGAGGTCCCCATGAAACAACTCACGGGATGACCGGACCTCCGCCCGAGTTGCCTGCATCTCAGCTGAGAGCGTACGTGTGAGATGCTCCAGCTGCTCTTCTGTCCTTCTGTGTGTTGAAGCCTCAAGCTCAACAAGGGTCGTCCTGATCTGACTGAGTTCCACCCTCAGGGCTTCCCTGTGGCCCTGGGACTCTATGGAAAGGGCATCCTGCAGAGTCGCCAGTGCTGCCCGCCTGTCCCTGTTGGACGCCAACATGTCCTCCCTGTGTGACTGGCAGATGGAGTCTGTTGCCTGCTGCAGTCGCTCCATCAGCCTTTCTGGGGGGACAATGGAAGTGGCCACCCTATCCATGGCCTGAGCCATCATCTCTGATGATGCTGCCTGTTGGGTAGACATAACGTATATGGATTGCTCCCATGCGGTATTGCCAGGTGGCGTACGGCCACCACGTCGGCGGGCACCACACCTGTCTGGGGCAAGGCGAACTGCGCCTTGCTGTGCCGGCACTGCCTGAGGCTGCAGGACCGTATTCCCCCTCCGATCTGCTGGCCCAGGAACAGGATCAGATGTTGCGGAGTGTGACCCTGCATCCGTAACCACCAAAGGCGGACCTGCCAACACTGACATCCCCATTGAGGGTACTACCCCTGGTGCAGGTGGGTCGGACAGAAGAGAATCCCTCCCAGGAACACTCACCTGCGATGCCACATAGGTCTCATCATCCGAATCGACACCTGAATACAGCTCGGGGGAGGTGCACCCAGAGACACCCCTTGAGAGCACGACCTGCAGCAGTTGTGGGTTTTCACCCACCACCACACCACGTCCCTCACTGGTGGTCGGTCGGGCCTGAGACCCCTCCTGGGTCTGCACCATCTCCACAACCCCAGCTGTATCAAGTGTGTCATCCCCTGCAAAGACATGAAAGAAAAGAAATGGAAACAGGCATTAGCACTATGGCACACAATTAGGGCTGAGAAGCAACAGAACCAGTATTTGATTGACACATGTCCCACATGACTAAAACCCTCCCATTGATGCACCCTCACTGCGTATGAAGGGGAGGCAAATGGCACACTTTGATGACACCAAGATGGAAGATCAACACATTTGCTGCATGCTGCCTAGCAGTGGTATCACACATTGGCCTGTGATTGCCAGGTGAAATACACATGCCATCACACAGATGGCATGTACCATTGCTATTGAGTGAAGATGGAGAGGAGGGCAGCACTTATTCATTCAGTCCAGTTCCCTCATGTAATAGCTTTTCTAATTCAAACAGGTCTGATTTCTCACCTGGAGCTGCCAGCCCAAAATGGTCCTATTGCACAGGTACATGTCTAAACAAATGATATCCAGGTAACAAAGTCACTCCACTTTACCATAGCCATGTCAGACATGTGACTAGAGGACTGAGAAATGCCTAGTAAAAGTGGTGGAATGCAAACAATCTGCCTGAATGAACAGAGAAAAATAAGCAACAATGTTGTGGCAAGGTGACACTTCAAGGGCAACTGGCGTGGTGTTGGGCTAGATGTCTACTGTTGGCAGAAGGGATACTGCTATGGCCAAATGCTGCTGCGCAGAATGTATTGGATGAAGCACATGGGTGACCCAAAAAACTCAGGCACACACACCCTCACCTGGCACACAAACAGAAGCCCTCACACACACACCATGCACATGGATGACACACACATGCATGTGCACTCACCGGACAATGCCTCATAATCTGGCAGATCTCCCACGCCTTGGATCTGTTCCTCCGTGACGTAGGTCCCAGCGACTGACTCATGTGGAGTGAGTTCCATGTCTTCTACTGGAGACCCACCTCCAGTCACTAGAGTTGCGGCATGACTTGAGGCCAGCTTATTCTTTGCCCTGCGCTTTAGGTCATTCCAGCGCTTATAGCAATCATTGGCTGTGCGCCTCACGATTCCAAGGGCACTTACGATGTCCGCAACGGTCTGCCAGTGTGCCTGGCGTTGTGCAGGTGTGGTCTTGGATCCTGCAACAATGACCATTTCGTTATCATGTGCGGACGCATACTCGACAAGTGCATTCAGTTCGGATCCGTGAAGCTGGGCTTCCTCGACGGGCCGGACTGTTTAGCCGTGTCTGGGGCATCAGCCTGTGCCGGACGAGCACTCTTCCTCTTCCGCTTGGAAGGTGGTGGGGATCCCGAGTGTCCTACGCCGCTCTGGACACTAGGGGCAGGAGCCCTGGTGGACTCTGTATCAGGAGTGTGGGATTGCACACTCAGCATGGGAGTTGGTGCAGGCATTGGCTCAAGTGTAATGGTGTCAGGGGGAATGTCAGCAGGATGGACTAGGACCGACACTGTCCTGGCTGGGTGTGTGAGAGCTGGGGTGGATGGAGCCGCAGCTCCCCCTGCAGCCTCTCCACCCTACCTACTTGGGGCAGCAGATGACCTTGCTGCCCCTGATCCACGTGGCCTGATGACATCAACGTGCACCAGCGCACGTGTCATAGGCCTGCTGACCTGGAAGTCAGCCATGGAGTCAGCCAGGTCTGGTGCCACAATGGGCTGGTCCAACAAGGGCTGAGCATGGATGGTGTCAGCCACATCACCCTCAACCGGGGGGGGGGGATTATGGGTGCCCTTGACTGGTCCTCCACACATGGGGGGACAGGGTCACCCTGCAAGTAACGACCACGTCCCCTACTGGATCCACCACGGCCACCACTTGTGGCTCGTCCACCTTTGCCACCCTTACGGATTCCTCGCCTCCCAACCATGGCACTGATGTTAATGTGCGTATGGGAGTGGCTGTAAACTATTGTCCTGGGCAATAGGGGGTCAAAGGGATTGGGTACCAGATGATAATCGTACCCTAGTGCTCTAGCAAGGCTGAATGTGACCCCTGGGGAAAGATGACGGGTCATGCAACGCACAGGAAGCCCAAAAAAGGGAGATAACGTGCATGCAACCCCTCCTAGACCACGTGTGTGGAAAAATAAACCTGCACTACGCTGTGGCACCCAGTAACACAAGAATGAACGTATGCGTGTCACACGCAGCCTAGAATGACCTCTGAAGGGGTAGGTTACACACGGGGCAAGCACAGATGTTAGATACGTGCGTGACTCACCGTCTGCCAGGAAAAAGAGCGTGAAAAAGAAGCACGTGTGCGCGTTGGTAACACCGGCGCCAAAAGAAGAATTGTACGCTGTCTGAGGAGACAGGACAACAGTAGAAGGGAACGCTGTTTGAGGGAACAGGCCCGGGAAAACCAGAAAAAGAGAAAAAATAGAAAAAGCTGTCAGAGGTAACAGGGAGTACGAACTTGAAACGCCGTGAAGTAAATCGCGTGTGAAACGACAAGAAGTACAGATTTCACCCACTCGCTCTCCACGAAAAGCACGTACAAGGAAATGGTGTTCTACACGTACCTTTTGTGCAGGCCCACACGTCCAGCGTCACTTCCGCTTGTACGCGCTAGGGCAATTTCCACCAATTACCACGCTTTGTCACTTCCGCGTGTACGCGCTAGGGCCATTTCCACCAATTACACGCTTTGTCACTTCCGCGTGTACGCGCTAAGGCCATTTCCACCAATTACACGCTTTGACACTCGGACGTGTCTTTCATTTTTTTAACACGCAACATTTCAAATGTGCGCCATATTCAACGTGCACGTGACTTCATAGACGCGCATACGCTGGTGGCCTTTGGGCCAATGAATGTACAGACGTGTGCTGACGCGCTTACGCACTAAGGGCCTTTCCTCGAATTACACGCAGACGTGCTGGATTTTCACGTGCAAAATCACTCCGTATCAAGCTGGCCACGCGTTCACACACGGAAGACCAGGCTCCTGCCTAGAAGTCCGAATTACTGCCCCCCAGAGCCCTGAGCACGCTCCCACCTGCCAGCTGCTGCTGCCTGACTGCCTGCTGCCCACGTGCCCTGCCATTTGCTGCCTGCACATCAGCCAGGGGTGCTGTTGCTGTGACCACCCCTGCTGGAACCGAAGACTCCCGACTGCTTTTCCATCGCTCCACAGCCCAGCCCCAGGACCCAGTTGCACACCCACTCCTGCCTCTGGGGTTGCCATGTCGGGCACTGCAACATCTGGCACCAGTGGCAACCCCCGGCCAAGGAGGCAGAGGGGCACCAGCTTCACTGCCACCGAAGTTGGTGTCCTGGTGTAGCATGTCCTGGGGCAGTATGATGCCCTCTTCGGAAGGTTGCGCACCGACAAGGAAGGACGGACTCGGATCTGGATGGACATCGTGACTGCCATCAACGCGGGGAGGTGGCAGTCCGCGACTACGAACGTGTCAGGAAGCGCTGGGAGGACTTCAGGTCCAGGACCCTCAACAAGGCCCGGCGCCTCCTGAAGGCAGCGGATGCTAAGGGGCGCCGGGGCCACTTGTCGGAAGATCAGACGAGGGTCCTGGAACGCACATCCCCAGCGCTCCACGTCCAGGTCCTTGAGAGGCAGACCCATCTGGAGTCGAGCGGTAAGTGTACATGCATACTGATAGTAAGCTGTGCGTGTGGTGGTGTGCCAGGAGTGTGCAGGTTGAACATGTATTTTTATGTGGGCAAGTAGGGGGGGTGTACAGGGCCTTGAGGGTGACACATGCGAGGGGTCTCATGTGTGACACATGGATGGTGCTTGTGTGTGTGGGCTTGCATGGCACAGGATGTGGAAGAATGATTGTCAGGTGTGACATGGATGTCGATCGGAACACTGCGACAGTTGGCGGAGGTGTACACATGCATGCAAGTTTGGTGGTGTGTGTGCATGTGTAGTGCACTCCCTATGTTGCATGTGATGTGTGGATGACCTTTGGCTGCTCATGCTGTTGTATGTGAATGGATGGTGCTGGCTGTTGCAATATGGCTGTGGTATGGCTCATGTGTGCAAGTTGAAATGACATGTGTGTTGGGGATTGTGATGCCATGTCTGAGGTTTACCAATGCCACTCATGTATAACTGTCATGTGTGTATGAGTCCATTGTACAGTGCCCTGATGCCTGTGTTTTCTTTCTCCCTGTCTGCAGCGTCAACTGATGAAGAGGGCGGAGAAGGTGCTGTGGAGCACAGCGTCAGGGGTCGCACCACCATCCGGAGACGCAAGGCCCAGCTCCCCTCCCAGGTTCTGATCTCGCCGGGGAGTGAGGAGTCCGGTGCCGTGTCCCAGGCCGCAGCTGTCGAGGGGAGGTCCAAGAGGCGGAGGTTGGAGTTGGACTCCTCGGCAGCAGAAGGGGCAGCTGGGACCCCAGAGGGCCCAACGGAGGAAGATGGCACGGAGTCATCCAGGTTGGTGGGGGGTTTGGAGGAGGAGGAGGCCGTGCAAGCGACAGAGGCGGGGTCTGGAGGTGGGGATTCCACTGGTGCTAGTGGTGCAGTGCAGGATCAGGGACAGGAGGCAGCACAGGCCGCCGCGGAGGTGCCTGTGTGCAATCCTGTCCCTGCTCCTGTCACTGCATCATCTTGCACCAGCGGGGATGCCTACCTCCAGACCCGTTCTCAGGGAGGGGATTGGCTTACAACACCTGGCCTTCCTCTCCCTGCGGATGTGGCTATCCTGCACCAGGTTGAGCCTGTCCAGGGTGGGGTGGCGTTGCGTCAACGGGCCATGCGAGCTGACCTGCAGTCTTTTCATGATGAGTCTGCACTTCTTCTCGCATGGCTCGTTGACCGCGTTGACCCACTGGGACAGCTCACCAGGGCTGGATTCCTCCGTTTCCTCCGACCTTGTTCAAACCCCCTCCTCCACAGAACCCCCTATGCCCCAGTCGTCCTCCATGCCATCTTCCCACCCATGTGTCACCTGGGTGCCCTGTGGAGCTGCCTCTGACCGTGCGGCCAGGCTGGTGGACAACAGATCCCTGCCACAGTCGGGAGTCGGACGTCCAGCAGGGGTGGCCACATCAACGACTGCACCCCAGCTGGAGGAGGATGTGCAGGCACCATCGGACAGGGCACATGGACAGCAGCAGCTGCAGCAGCAGGAGGCTGTAGGTGGGAGCCACGATAGCTCGGGGCCTTCAACATCGGAGGGGCAGGCATCGGCCGGAGGGCAGGAGGACCCAGGACGGGAAGTGTCTTCCGTGTGGCAGCGGTTGGGCCACGCCATAGATGCGGAGCGGCGGCGGGCGGAAGAGGCGCGGCTTACGATGGTCAGGGCGGAGAACTCCATGCGGAGGGCCCTGAGGCGGGCCGAGTGCCTCAAGGCAATCCGCAGGGAGTTGGAGGTGAACATGTCGGCGTCCCTGCGGACCCTCGGGGCCATGGAACAGGACCGCCTCCGGGACATAGACGAGGAGTTCGATGATGCCGTGGCCCGGAACACCACTGAGTGAGCCGCTGGACTGGCCCGCCACCATTGTATATAGTTATTTAGTGATAGGTTTCCTTTATTGTTTATTTTGATTTGGAGTCGACGGACACTGCTCCACCTTTTGTATATAGTTCCATTTTTTGTAGGTTTCATTTCTTTTGTTGGGATGATGGACCCTGAATACTTTGTACATAGTTTGACTTTGCATTTGGATATTTTTTTTACTATGAATATTTTTTTCCATGGAGCAATGGTTTTCGATTTCTTTTTTTCCCTTCATTTACTTTTTATGGACTGGAACTTTGGGAGACATTTTTTTGGATTATCATTTATTGATTTTAATTTGGAAAGGGACAGCCAGCTTAATTTTCTTTTTTTTTTCCTTGTGTATTTTGTTTAATTTTGATTGCCATTACTGTTGTTTTTAATACATTATTTTGATTTTTTCATTCTTCAATGTGTGGTCTCATCTCATTGTTTTCATGCATGTCATGATATGGGTTTTCAGGTTCACTTGCAACCATTGTGTGTGTGTGAGACACATGTGTTCATTTACATTGTTTCCATTGGAGTAGTATCATGGGTGCATGTAATACTTGGTTGTGCCTTTGGGCTGTGGTGGCTGGCCATGAGGCCCATGCTTGAGGATTGTCAGGGCCTGTGGGCAGGGGGACATGTGTGGGGGCCTGGTGGCAGGTGCCCCACAGTGCTGGGGGGTGGGGGTGGTGGGAGAAATGTGTGGGGGCCTGCTGGCAGGTGCCCATGACTGCTGCGGTGTGGGGGTGCAAGGGGACATGAGTGGGGGCCTGGTGGAGGGTGGCCCACGGGGCTGGAGGTGCAAGGGGACATGAGTGGGGGCCTGGTGGCAGGTGCCCCACAGTGCTGGGGGGTGGGGTGGGTGGGAGACATGAGTGGGGGCCTGGTGGAGAGTGCCCCTCAGTGCTGGGGGGTGGGGATGCAGGGGGACATGTGTGGGGGCCTGGTGGAGGGTGTCCCTGCACTGCTGGGGGGTGGGGTGCAGGGGGACATGTGTGGGGGCCTGGTGGAGGGTGCCCCATGACTGGTGGGGGTACAAGGGGACATGAGTGGGGGCCTGGTGGATGGTGCCCCTCAGTGCTTGGGGGTGTGGGGTGCAGGGGGACATGTGTGGGGGCCTGGTGGAGGGTGCCCCATGACTGCTGGGGGTGGGGGTGCAAGGGGACATGAGTGGGGGCCTGGTGGAGGGTGGCCCACAGTGCTGGGGGGTGGGAGAAATGTGTGGGGGCCTGCTGGCAGGTGCCCCACAGTGCTGGGAGGTGGGGTGGGTGGGAGACATGAGTGGGGAACTGGTGGAGGGTGCCCCTCAGTGCTGGATTGTGGGGGTGCAGGGGGACATGTGTGGGGGCCTGGTGGAGGGTGCCCCACAGTGCTGGGGAGTGGGGTGGGTGGGAGACATGAGTGGGGGCCTGGTGGAGGGTGCCCCTCAGTGCTGGGGGGTAGGGGTGGAGGGGGACATGTGTGGGGGCCTGGTGGAGGGTGCCCCATGACTGCTGGGGGGTGGGGGTGCAAGGGGACATGAGTGGGGGCCTGGTGGAGGGTGTCCCTGCACTGCTGGGGGGTGGGGGTGCAGGGGGACATGTGTGGGGGCCTGGTGGAGGGTGCCCCATGACTGCTGGGGGGTGGGGGTGCAAGGGGACATGAGTGGGGGCCTGGTGGAGGGTGCCCCTCAGTGCTGGGGGGTGGGGGTGCAGGGGGACATGTGTGGGGACCTGCTGGCAGGTGCCCCTGACTGCTGGGGGGTGGGGGTGCAGGGGAACATGAGTGGGGTCCTGGTGGAGGGTGCCCATGACTGTTGGGGGGTGGGGGTGCAGGGGGACATGTGTGGGGGCCTGGTGGAGGGTGTCCCTGCACTGCTGGGGGGTGGGGGTGCAAGGGGACATGAGTGGGGGCCTGGTGGAGGGTGTCCCTGCACTGCTGGGGGGTGGGGTTGCAGGGGGACATGTGTGGGGGCCTGGTGGAGGGTGCCCCATGACTGCTGGGGGGTGGGGGTGCAAGGGGACATGAGTGGGGGCCTCGTGGAGGGTGCCCCTCAGTGCTGGGGGGTGGGGGTGCAAGGGGACATGAGTGGGGGCCTGGTGGAGGGTGGCCCACAGTGCTGGGGGCTGGGGGTGCAAGGGGACATGAGTGGGGGCCTGGTGGAGGGTGGCCCACAGTGCTGGGGGGTGGGGGTGGTGGGAGAAATGTGTGGGGGCCTGCTGGCAGGTGCCCCACAGTGCTGGGGGGTGGAGGGGGGTGGGAGACATGAGTGGGGGCCTGGTGGAGGGTGCCCCTCAGTGCTGGGGGGTGGGGGTGCAGGGGGACATGTGTGGGGGCCTGTTGGAGGGTGTCCCTGCACTGCTGGGGGGTGGGGGTGCAGGGAGACATGTGTGGGGGCCTGGTGGAGGGTGCCCCATGACTGCTGGGGGGTGGGGGTGCAAGGGGACATGAGTGGGGGCCTGGTGGAGGGTGTCCCTGCACTGCTGGGGGGTGGGGGTGCAGGGAGACATGTGTGGGGGCCTGGTGGAGGGTGCCCCATGACTGCTGGGGGTGGGGGTGCAAGGGGACATGAGTGGGGGCCTGGTGGAGGGTGCCCCTCAGTGCTGGGGGGTGGGGGTGCAGGGGGACATGTGTGGGGGCCTGCTGGCAGGTGCCCCTGACTGCTGGGGGGTGGGGGTGCAGGGGTACATGAGTGGGGGCCTGGTGGAGGGTGCCCATAACTGCTGGGGGGTGGGGGGGCCAGGGGGACATGTGTGGGGGCCTGGTGGAGGGTGTCCCTGCACTGCTGGGGGGTGGGGGTGCAAGGGGACATGAGTGGGGGCCTGGTGGAGGGTGGCCCACAGTGCTGGGGAGTGGGGGTGGTGGGAGAAATGTGTGGGGGCCTGCTGGCAGGTGCCCCACAGTGCTGGGGGGTGGGGTGGGTGGGAGACATGAGTGGGGGCCTGGTGGAGGGTGCCCCTCAGTGCTGGGGGGTGGGGGTGCAGGGGGACATGTGTGGGGGCCTGGTGGAGGGTGTCCCTGCACTGCTGGGGGGTGGGGGTGCAGGGGGACATGAGTGGGGGCCTGGTGGAGGGTGCCCCATGACTGCTGGGGGGTGGGGGTGCAAGGGGACATGAGTGGGGGCCTGGTGGAGGGTGTCCCTGCACTGCTGGGGGGTGGGGGTGCAGGGGGACATGAGTGGGGGCCTGGTGGAGGGTGTCCCTGCACTGCTGGGGGGTGGGGTTGTAGGGGGACATGTGTGGGGGCCTGGTGGAGGGTGCCCCATGACTGCTGGGGGGTGGGGGTGCAAGGGGACATGAGTGGGGGCCTGGTGGAGGGTGCCCCTCAGTGCTGGGGGGTGGGGGTGCAAGGGGACATGAGTGGGGGCCTGGTGGAGGGTGGCCCACAGTGCTGGGGGCTGGGGGTGCAAGGGGACATGAGTGGGGGCCTGGTGGAGGGTGGCCCACAGTGCTGGGGGGTGAGGGTGGTGGGAGAAAAGTGTGGGGGCCTGCTGGCAGGTGCCCCACAGTGCTGGGGGGTGGAGGGGGGGTGGGAGACATGAGTGGGGGCCTGGTGGAGGGTGCCCCTCAGTGCTGGGGGGTGGGGGTGCAGGGGGACATGTGTGGGGGCCTGTTGGAGGGTGTCCCTGCACTGCTGGGGGGTGGGGGTGCAGGGGGACATGTGTGGGGGCCTGGTGGAGGGTGCCCCATGACTGCTGGGGGGGTGGGGGTGCAAGGGGACATGAGTGGGGGCCTGGTGGAGGGTGTCCCTGCACTGCTGGGGGGTGGGGGTGCAGGGAGACATGTGTGGGGGCCTGGTGGAGGGTGCCCCATGACTGCTGGGGGTGGGGGTGCAAGGGGACATGAGTGGGGGCCTGGTGGAGGGTGCCCCTCAGTGCTGGGGGGTGGGGGTGCAGGGGGACATGTGTGGGGGCCTGCTGGCAGGTGCCCCTGACTGCTGGGGGGTGGGGGTGCAGGGGTACATGAGTGGGGGCCTGGTGGAGGGTGCCCATAACTGCTGGGGGGTGGGGGGGCCAGGGGGACATGTGTGGGGGCCTGGTGGAGGGTGTCCCTGCACTGCTGGGGGGTGGGGGTGCAAGGGGACATGAGTGGGGGCCTGGTGGAGGGTGGCCCACAGTGCTGGGGAGTGGGGGTGGTGGGAGAAATGTGTGGGGGCCTGCTGGCAGGTGCCCCACAGTGCTGGGGGGTGGGGTGGGTGGGAGACATGAGTGGGGGCCTGGTGGAGGGTGCCCCTCAGTGCTGGGGGGTGGGGGTGCAGGGGGACATGTGTGGGGGCCTGGTGGAGGGTGTCCCTGCACTGCTGGGGGGTGGGGGTGCAGGGGGACATGAGTGGGGGCCTGGTGGAGGGTGCCCCATGACTGCTGGGGGGTGGGGGTGCAAGGGGACATGAGTGGGGGCCTGGTGGAGGGTGTCCCTGCACTGCTGGGGGGTGGGGGTGCAGGGGGACATGTGTGGGGGCCTGGTGGAGGGTGTCCCTGCACTGCTGGGGGGTGGGGTTGTAGGGGGACATGTGTGGGGGCCTGGTGGAGGGTGCCCCATGACTGCTGGGGGGTGGGGGTGCAAGGGGACATGAGTGGGGGCCTGGTGGAGGGTGCCCCTCAGTGCTGGGGGGTGGGGGTGCAAGGGGACATGAGTGGGGGCCTGGTGGAGGGTGGCCCACAGTGCTGGGGGCGCAAGGGGACATGAGTGGGGGCCTGGTGGAGGGTGGCCCACAGTGCTGGGGGGTGAGGGTGGTGGGAGAAAAGTGTGGGGGCCTGCTGGCAGGTGCCCCACAGTGCTGGGGGGTGGAGGGGGGGTGGGAGACATGAGTGGGGGCCTGGTGGAGGGTGCCCCTCAGTGCTGGGGGGTGGGGGTGCAGGGGGACATGTGTGGGGGCCTGTTGGAGGGTGTCCCTGCACTGCTGGGGGGTGGGGGTGCAGGGGGACATGTGTGGGGGCCTGGTGGAGGGTGCCCCATGACTGCTGGGGGGGTGGGGGTGCAAGGGGACATGAGTGGGGGCCTGGTGGAGGGTGTCCCTGCACTGCTGGGGGGTGGGGGTGCAGGGAGACATGTGTGGGGGCCTGGTGGAGGGTGCCCCATGACTGCTGGGGGTGGGGGTGCAAGGGGACATGAGTGGGGGCCTGGTGGAGGGTGCCCCTCAGTGCTGGGGGGTGGGGGTGCAGGGGGACATGTGTGGGGGCCTGCTGGCAGGTGCCCCTGACTGCTGGGGGGTGGGGGTGCAGGGGTACATGAGTGGGGGCCTGGTGGAGGGTGCCCATGACTGCTGGGGGGTGGGGGTGCAGGGGGACATGTGTGGGGGCCTGGTGGCGGGTGTCCCTGCTCTGCTGGGGGGTGCAAGGGGACATGAGTGGGGGCCTGGTGGAGGGTGTCCCTGCACTGCTGGGGGGTGGGGGTGCAGGGGGACATGTGTGGGGGCCTGGTGGAGGGTGCCCCTCAGTGCTGGGGGGTGGGGGTGCAAGGGGACATGAGTGGGGGCCTGGTGGAGGGTGCCCCTCAGTGCTGGGGGGTGGGGGTGCAAGGGGACATGAGTGGGGGCCTGGTGGAGGGTGGCCCACAGTGCTGGGGGCTGAGGGTGCAAGGGGACATGAGTGGGGGCCTGGTGGAGGGTGGCCCACAGTGCTGGGGGGTGGGGGTGGTGGTTCGAAATGTGTGGGGGCCTGCTGGCAGGTGCCCCACAGTGCTGGGGGGTGGGGTGGGTGGGAGACATGAGTAGGGGCCTGGTGGAGGGTGCCCCTTAGTGCTGGGGGGTGGGGGTGCAGGGGGACATGTGTGGGGGCCTGGTGGAGGGTGTCCCTGCACTGCTGGGGGGTGGGGGTGCAGGGGGACATGTGTGGGGGCCTGGTGGAGGGTGCCCCATGACTGCTGGGGGGTGGGTGTGCAAGGGGACATGAGTGGGGGCCTGGTGGAGGGTGCCCCTCAGTGCTGGGGGGGTGGGGGTGCAGGGGGACATGTGTGGGGGCCTGCTGGCAGGTGCCCCTGACTGCTGGGGGGTGGGGGTGCAGGGGAACATGAGTGGGGGCCTGGTGGAGGGTGCCCATGACTGCTGGGGGGTGGGGGGCCAGGGGGACATGTGTGGGGGCCTGGTGGAGGGTGTCCCTGCACTGCTGGGGGGTGGGGGTGCAAGGGGACATGAGTGGGGGCCTGGTGGAGGGTGCCCCACAGTGCTGGGGGGTGGGGTGGGTGGGAGAAATGAGTGGGGGCCTGGTGGAGGGTGCCCCATGACTGCTGGGGGGTGGGGGTGCAAGGGGACATGAGTGGGGGCCTGGAGGAGGGTGGCCCACAGTGCTGGGGGCTGGGGGTGCAAGGGGACATGAGTGGGGGCCTGGTGGAGGGTGGCCCACAGTGCTGGGGAGTGGGGGTGGTGGGAGAAATGTGTGGGGGCCTGCTGGCAGGTGCCCCACAGTGCTGGGGGGTGGGGTGGGTGATTGACATGAGTGGGGGCCTGGTGGAGGGTGCCCCTCAGTGCTGGGGGGGTGGGGGTGCAGGGGGACATGTGTGGGGGCCTGGTGGAGGGTGTCCCTGCACTGCTGGGGGGTGGGGGTGCAGGGGGACATGAGTGGGGGCCTGGTGGAGGGTGCCCCATGACTGCTGGGGGGTGGGGGTGCAAGGGGACATGAGTGGGGGCCTGGTGGAGGGTGTCCCTGCACTGCTGGGGGGTGGGGGTGCAGGGGGACATGTGTGGGGGCCTGATGGGGGGTGCCCCGTGACTGCTGGGGGGTGGGGGTGCAAGGGAACATGAGTGGGGGCCTGGTGGAGGGTGCCCCATGACTGCTGGGGGGTGGGGGTGCAAGGGGACATGAGTGGGGGCCTGGAGGAGGGTGGCCCACAGTGCTGGGGGTGCAAGGGGACATGAGTGGGGGCCTGGTGGAGGGTGGCCCACAGTGATGGGGGGTGGGGGTGGTGGGAGAAATGTGTGGGGGCCTGCTGGCAGGTGCCCCACAGTGCTGGGGGGTGGGGTGGGTGGGAGAGATGAGTGGGGGCCTGGTGGAGGGTGCCCCTCAGTGCTGGGGGGTGGGGGTGCAGGGGGACATGTGCGGGGGCCTGGTGGAGGGTGTTCCTGCACTGCTGGGGGGTGGGGGTGCAGGGGGACATGTGTGGGGGCCTGGTGGAGGGTGCCCCATGACTGCTGGGGGGTGGGGGTGCAAGGGGACATGAGTGGGGGCCTGGTGGAGGGTGTCCCTGCACTGCTGGGGGGTGGGGGTGCAGGGGGACATGTGTGGGGGCCTGGTGGAGGGTGCCCCATGACTGCTGGGGGGTGGGGGTGCAAGGGGACATGAGTGGGGGCCTGGTGGAGGGTGCCCCTCAGTGCTGGGGGGTGGGGGTGCAGGGGGACATGTGTGGGGGCCTGCTGGCAGGTGCCCCTGACTGCTGGGGGGTGGGGGTGCAGGGGAACATGAGTGGGGGCCTGGTGGAGGGTGCCCATGTCTGCTGGGGGGTGGGGGTGCAGGGGGACATGTGTGGGGGCCTGGTGGAGGGTGTCCCTGCACTGCTGGGGCGTGGGGGTGCAAGGGGACATGAGTGGGGGCCTGGTGGAGGGTGTCCCTGCACTGCTGGGGGGTGGGGGTGCAGGGGGACATGTGTGGGGGCCTGGTGGAGGGTGCCCCATGACTGCTGGGGGGTGGGGGTGCAAGGGGACATGAGTGGGGGCCTGGTGGAGGGTGCCCCTCAGTGCTGGGGGGTGGGGGTGCAAGGGGACATGAGTGGGGGCCTGGTGGAGGGTGGCCCACAGTGTGGGGGTGCAAGGGGACATGAGTGGGGGCCTGGTGGAGGGTGGCCCACAGTGCTGGGGGGTGGGGGTGGTAGGAGAAATGTGTGGGGGGCTGCTGGCAGGTGCCCCACAGTGCTGGCGGGTGGGGTGGGTGGGAGACATGAGTGGGGGCCTGGTGGAGGGTGCCCCTCAGTGCTGGGGGGTGGGGGTGCAGGGGGACATATGTGGGGGCCTGGTGGAGGGTGTCCCTGCACTGCTGGGGGGTGGGGGTACAGGGGGACATGTGTGGGGGCCTGGTGGAGGGTGCCCCATGACTGCTGGGGGGTGGGGGTGCAAGGGGACATGAGTGGGGGTCTGGTGGAGGGTGCCCCACAGTGCTGGGGGTGGGGTGGGTGGGAGACATGAGTGGGGGCCTGGTGGAGGGTGCCCAATGACTGCTGGGGGGTGTGGGTGCAAGGGGACATGTGTGGGGGCCTGGTGGAGGGTGCCCCACAGTGCTGGGGGGGTGGGGTGGGTGGGAGACATGAGTGGGGGTCTGGTGGAGGGTGCCCCATGACTGCTGGGGGGTGGGGGTGCAAGGGGACATGAGTGGGGGCCTGGTGGAGGGTGGCCCACAGTGCTGGGGGGTGGGGTGGTGGGAGAAATGTGTGGGGGCCTGCTGGCAGGTGCCCCACAGTGCTGGGGGGTGGGGTGGGTGGGAGACATGAGTGGGGGCCTTGTGGAGGGTGCCCCACAGTGCTGGGGGGTGGGGGTGGTGGGAGAAATGTGTGGGGGCCTGCTGGCAGGTGCCCCTGACTGCTGGGGGGTGGGGGTGCAGGGGAACATGAGTGGGGGCCTGGTGGAGGGTGCCCATGACTGCTTGGGGGTGGGGGTGCAGGGGGACATGTGTGGGGGCCTGGTGGAGGGTGTCCCTGCACTGCTGGGGTGTGGGGGTGCAGGGGTACATGTGTGGGGGCCTGGTGGAGGGTGCCCCATGACTGCTGGGGGGTGGGGGTGCAAGGGGACATGAGTGGGGGCCTGGTGGAGGATGCCCCACAGTGCTGGGGGTGGGGGGGTGGGAGACATGAGTGGGGGCCTGGTGGAGGGTGCCCCTCAGTGCTGGGGGGTGGGGGTGCAGGGGGACATGTGTGGGGGCCTGGTGGAGGGTGCCCCATGACTGCTGGGGGGTGGGGGTGCAAGGGGACATGAGTGGGGGCCTGGTGGAGGGTGCCCCTCAGTGCTGGGGGTGGGGGTGCAAGGGGACATGAGTGGGGGCCTGGTGGAGGGTGGCCCACAGTGCTGGGGGGTGGGGGTGGTGGGAGAAATGTGTGGGGGCCTGCTGGCAGGTGCCCCACAGTGCTGGGGGGTGGGGTGGGTGGGAGATATGAGTGGGGGCCTGGTGGAGGGTGCCCCATAGTGCTGGGGGGTGGGGTGGTGGGGGAAATGTGTGGGGGCCTGCTGGCAGGTGCCCCTGACTGCTGGGGGGTGGGGGTGCAGGGGAACATGAGTGGGGGCCTGGTGGAGGGTGCCCATGACTGCTGGGGGGTGGGGGTGCAGGGGGACATGTGTGGGGGCCTGGTGGAGGGTGTCCCTGCACTGCTGGGGGGTGGGGGTGCAGGGGTACATGTGTGGGGGCCTGGTGGAGGGTGCCCCATGACTGCTGGGGGGTGGGGGTGCAAGGGGACATGAGTGGGGGCCTAGTGGAGGGTGCCCCACAGTGCTGGGGGTGGGGTGGGTGGGAGACATGAGTGGGGGCCTGGTGGAGGGTGCCCCTCAGTGCTGGGGGGTGGGGGTGCAGGGGGACATGTGTGGGGGCCTGGTGGAGGGTGCCCCATGACTGCTGGGGGGTGGGGGTGCAAGGGGACATGAGTGGGGGCCTGGTGGAGGGTGCCCCTCAGTGCTGGGGGGTGGGGGTGCAGGGGGACATGTGTGGGGGCCTGGTGGAGGGTGCCCCATGACTGCTGGGAGGTGGGGGTGCAAGGGGACATGAGTGGGGGCCTGGTGGAGGGTGGCCCACAGTGCTGGGGGGTGGGGGTGCTGGGGGACATGAGCAGGTGTGCAGGGTAGTCCCCTGTTTTGTGGGTTGCCTGCAGTGGCCGTGGAGGGTGTACAGGGAACACCTGTGAGGACCCACCCAGCCTAATCGCGTGTGATAATTCCCGTGCACACCTGTAATACACGTACCCAGCCAAATCGCGTGTGATAATTCCAGCGCACCCCTATAATACACGTACCCAGCCAAATCGCGTGTGATAATTCCTGTGCACCCCTGTAATACACGTACCCAGCCAAATCGCGTGTGATAATTCCCGCGTACCCCTGTAATACACGTACCCTGGCTAATCGCGTGTAAAACTTCACGCGTACCCCTGTAATACACGTACCCTGGCTAATCGCGTGTGAAACTTCCCGCATACCCCTGTAATACACGTACCCTGCCTAATCGCGTGTAAAACTTCCCGCGTACCCCTGATATAAACGTTACCCGCTTTGCGTTCCTTGTTTGGCAGCCCTGTAAACTGGTCCAGGGTTAGCGCAGCCCTTTGCGATGATTTAGCGATTTTGATGCGCGAGGGCGTTCTTGGGGGCGTTACTGGCGCTGCTGCAGGGTCGCTGCGATACTCTGCGCCACGGCTGGTTTGGGAGCCTAAAATCCATGAATACGCTGTGCGCGGAAATCGGTTTTAGCGCACGCGCCTGGCGCAGACAATCGCACGCAGACACTCTGCGCCAGCCGCTTGCGACACTTTTCTGCGAAATTCTATGAATTACCCTGATTTGACTGTACAGGAGATTTTGCTAGACCCTTGTGTGACTAATTTGACCTTTTCCTTGCGGCTCTCTTAAGGCATCTGGTATCAGTAGTTTCAACAAAAAGGGGATCAACCAGAGTCTCTCGAGTGAGCACCCGTGTGGTGCCGGACCCTTCTGCAGCTGGTTTTCCCCTAAAATGTTAACAGTTTTTAAAATTCCCTTAATTTACCATTTCCCAATTATTGTTCAACACAGTTTGGTTTCTTATCAGTTCTCCCCTCGACTCACCGGCTGCGATGAACCGATTGGCTTTTTTTGTCTCTCCAGTCAAGTCCGGTACCACACTGGCAAGTGTCTCTCCCTGTCCTGGTTATCAGTGTAGGAGGGCTTTGTGTACTGTTGACATTTGCTGCAACACACGCTGGCTATTGTTCGCAGTCATATGATACCTTCCACGGAGGCTTTGCGGGTCTGGCTCAGAAAATAGCGCATGTATGTTTCAGTGTATGAATTTGGTTATGCAAAAAGATCACTGGAACAGAGTCTGACAGCAAAGAAATCCATTTTGACAATGTTTTTCCAGCGTTGGCGTAGAATTAATCGATCTATCTAATCAAAGGAAGAGTCCCGTTGGCATATATCACAATTGTGAACCATAGATTCACATCTATTTTATTTTCAAATTTCTTTATTGGCATTTATATAAGAGACAGTTGCATCATAGCATTGTGCGATCACAGTGGTATAAGTCAGGATTAAACAAAATAGGCCAAATAGAAATTAACAATTAAACAGAAACAACAAAACGTAAACAACATTAACAAGTCTCCGTGTGGTCAGTAGTGTAAGCAACGTGCGGAGGTCAGGCAACAAATAAGTTCAGGTTAGGGACTGCGCAAGTATTCCGTGTCAGATAGCATGTGTCAATAGGGGCAAGTTGCTCAAGGGGGTTTATCGTCATTAGGGGGGTTAAGTAAGGCCCAGGTGAGAGTTTTCCAGGCAGAAAGTGCCAAGCTCGTGTCTTCGGGGGATGTGGTAACACCATCCTCCCAAGCAGAGGTTTCTGCCCCTATCCAGCGCTCCAGTTCGTTACGCCATACCTGGTATCGTGGGCCTCCAGGTCGCTTCCAGGCCATAGCAATGGTTCTTTTGACCAGAATGCATACTAGGTCCATGAGCTTAACTGAGTGTTTGAACTTGGCCAGTCTGGGATACGTTCCAAGAAGGCACTCTTTTGGGGTCCACTCATATCTAGTCATGCCTGCCTCGCTACAGAGGAGTTCCACTCTCGCCCAGAGTTGCCGGACCTGGACGCATCCCCAGAACATGTGTAAAAGATTTGCTTCATCTTTGCCGCACCAAGGGCAGTTATGTTGGGGTAGCTCATATATTTTGGCTATTCTAAGTGGTGTCAGGTACGAGCGGTATAACATATTAAGCTGAATCAATTTAAATCTAGAGTTTCTAGATACCACGTTGGGAAACGCTAGTGCTCTACCCCATTCAGCTTCAGACAATTCATGTCCCAAGTCTCCTTCCCATTTGAGTTTGAGATCCCGACTGCGGGGATTGGGCCTATCGATTAGGTGGCTGTATATACGGGACACAGGCCTCCATCCATCTCCCAAACTATATAGGTGTGTTATGAAGGGGTCAGTTTCAGGTTCTTCTGGCCACGCGTCCCATTTGGTCCGAGCAAATTTACGGATCTTTAAGTACCAAAGGAATTGGCCAGCCGGGACGCCATCGACAGACTGCAAGGAGGAGAAATCCCGGAAGGAGCCCTCGTTGTATAGATCCCCCCAAGTGTACACTCCCAGCCTTTCCCAGTATCTAATGGAAGCAAGGTCTACAGAGTTCTGACACAGGTCGGCAAGGAGCGGTGTGTCCGGAGTATATCTATGTTTCAAGTGGAGAAGAATTTTAACCCTATGCCATATCTGACGACCCAGGGTAGCTAAATATGGAATCCCATTCACAAGACATTGAGGGGCCCAGATGAGTTCGTTTAGCCGGATCGGAGCAATTGAGCGTTGTAAAAGCATTGTTTCGGGGGTATCATCATCGGCTAGCCATTTAGCCACGAAGCTTAGTTGGGCAGCCAGGTAGTATCGTTCCAGATCAGGGAGCCGAATGCCTCCCTGATCATAGGGTAGGGTCAGCGTGGATAATGCAAATTTGTGCCTACTAATTCCCCACAGGAAGTCTTTGAGTATCTTCCCCAAAAGGCGAAAGAAGGGTGTCCTAATATGATAAAAAATGTTTTGGAAACCATAAAGAAATCTGGGGAGAACAATCATCTTGATGATGGAAGCCCTACCCATCATGGATAGGGGGAGGCGAGCCCAAAACCTAATCGACTTGCGCAAGGGAGGCAGCGCCGCTGCCGTGTTATTGACGTGCATAAGTTCGGGCGTGTGATAGATATTAATGCCCAGATAGCGGAACGTGATGGGGCGCCAACTTATACCCAGCAAGGGGAGATCATCGACATGTGTGTTTTGGAGGGCACCCAACGGAAACAGACAAGACTTATGTCTGCTGAAGTGTATGCCTGATACCTTGGCAAAGTTGCCGAGGACCTCCAGCATGGTTGGGACATTCAACTGCGGGTCCCTCACATAAAGGAGGACATCGTCTGCATACAGGGAAATTATGTGGTCCACCCCGTCTAGCCTTATACCAGCATCGAAGAACTGTCTCCTAAAAAAAATGGCGATGGGTTCGAGCCCAAGTATATATAGCATAGGGGAGAGCGTGCAGCCCTGCCTTGTGCCCCTTTGTATGTCCCATGCCGTGGAAATGAGCCGGCCAGATTTTACTCGTGCTCGTGGTTTAGTGTAGAGAACTGTGATCCATCTAACGAATCGTTCTCCAAAGCCAAACTCCCGAAGCACCGCAATCAGCCATTCCCAGAAAATAGAATCGAACGCTTTGATGGCGTCCAAAGAGAGCAATGCATAAGGTTCCCCTACATGAGTGGAATGTGATAATACATGTTGTAGCCTACGAAGATTGGCAGTGGTGTTGCGACCCGGCACAAAGCCGCTCTGGTCAGGGTGCACCACTCCTCCGATCACCCTGGACAGCCGCTTAGCCAGAATGGTTGTAAGGATTTTAACATCATAATTGAGCATCGCAAGAGGGCGATAGGAGTCACAGTCATCTGCAGGTTTACCTGGCTTGAGGAGCGGAACCACCAAAGTCTCACGCATACTCCCAGGCAGGATACCCGACTCATAGGCTTCTAGGAACACCTCGTGCAGCAGCGGAGTCAATTCCGGCTCGTAGGTTTTGTAAAATTCGGCAGGTAGCCCATCACTGCCCGGGGCCTTACAAGTGGCCAGAGACTTGATGGCATCGGTTATATCGTCTATGGTGATATCAGCATCCAAAGCCTCCTTATGTGACAGCGGGAGTAGGGGCAGGCCAATTTCATCCAAGGTGTTTGAGATTTCCTCAGGGGGTACCATGTCATTATGGGAGTATAGTTGGGCATAAAACTGCCTGAAAGTGTCATTAATCCCATGTTGGGTCCGATGTAGCGTGCCATCAGCATCTCTTAAGGCTGTGGTCGAATGTTTAGGGTGTTCTTTCCTACACAGCCAGGCGAGCAGTCTACCAGGTTTATCAGCGTGGGCGTGTGCTTTATTGGTTCTGGTGATGTAATCAAATTTGGCCAGTCTGTCCCAAGCTTCCTTGCAGGTGGCCCTAGTACTGGCAAGCCTGTCTTCCTGCGGTTGGGGGTCCAGGGTGTTGGATTCTAGCTGTTCTATTTCAGTTTCTAGTAATTCAAGTTCAGTTCTTAGGCGTTTCCTCATTCCTCCAGCCTTTGCTATGACCTCTCCCCTTACAACCACTTTGAGAGCATCCCAGACTGTGCTTAGGTGGTCAACACTGTCTTTATTCTCACAAATGTAGTTCTTTAGGGATTCCCTGAGATCTTCCCTGAACTCCAAGTCTTTAAGTGCCTCGGTGGGCATCCTCCATGTAGGTATAGGAGGTCTGGGGCCAGTGATGTTCCATTCAATTACCAGGGGAGAGTGATCAGAGATGGTGCGGCCCAAATAATTGGAAGAAGCAATCTGGGGAAAGCTTTCTCTGCCGGTAAAGAGGTAGTCAATTCTGGTGTGAAGATTATGTGGCGAGGAGTAGAAGGAATAGCCTCGATCCCCTGGGTGTTGTTCCCGCCAGATGTCTACCAGGTCTAGGCGGTTCAGCATGACATTCATAGCGGTGGTAGCGGTCGACGGGCCCCCCAAGGGAGGAGCAGATCTGTCAAGCACTGAGTCACTGACGCAATTAAAATCGCCTCCCCAGATAAAGAATGTATCTCTATACAGTGTAATCTTTGTGTATAACATAGCGAGGTACGCAGGGATATTGTTGTTGGGGAGGTATGAATTGACAATGCATATCTCTGTTTGTCCGATGTGGCCCCAGAGTATCACGTACCTTCCTTCCGGATCCTGTTCAGCTTTTTTAAGCTGGAAGGGGATGTGAGGGCTGATCCAAGTGAACACCCCTCTTGCGAATTTAGAATAGGCGGACCCGAACCCCTGTCCACCCCAGTATGATTGGAGCGTTGCGGTGGATTCCTTGGTTAAGTGGGTTTCTTGTAATAGGGCCAGCCCTATCTTCTTCCTGTGTAAATAGGATTTAACTCTGTTGCGGCGTAAGTAGGAACCCAAACCCCTCACATTCCAAGTGGCGATCTTAAGGCGTGTAGACATGATGGTGGCAGAGGAGTTGGAGCGCCGAGCTCATGGCAGTCTCATCCGTCTTCAAGTCGGCTTCGTGTGCTGAGCAATTTCCCCCTGGGTCGGCCGTCAGCAATGCGCATTGTAACCTTCCTGTTGACCATGATTGTTGTGTTGGTGTATTAAACGGAGACTTATGAACAAATTTAACTTCCACTCGAACAGGTGGATCGAATATGAAAGATAACTGTGTGTTGCCCCCAGCAGCCGTTCTGGGAGGACAACGCTCGGGGGCTTCCGCTACCCATTGGCCGATCCGGGTCGTGAGGTGCGGATGTGGTGTTGGCCATAGGCCAGCCATGCTTGGGGTGGGGTGGGTTGTGACAATGTCCGTGGGTAGTCCATATGGCTCCCGTCCTTGAAAGAACTAATTGATCATTACAGCAAGGAGATCCGTTTGTGATCAGCCGTTGGGCGTCAGGGCGTGATCTTCTCCCTCAGCCAAATTATTGTGCTCCATCCACATAGTGGCTGCTGCCGGAGTCTCCATGAAGACAGCTTTGCCTTTGTATAGTATCTTAAGGCGCGAGGGGTACAGGAGCATGTATTTAAGATCAAGCTTCCGCAGTTGGGCTTTGACAGGTATAAATGAGTTCCTGGCGCGCTGCACTTGCGGGGTGTAATCTGGGTAGATAACGATCTTGGAGCCATTACGTCTGATCTCGCCTCCGTCCCTCGAGAATTTGAGGATCGTCTCTCTATCGCGAAAGTTTAAGATCTTGGCTATCATCGGGCGTGGGTGTGATCCCGGTGGGGGTCGTTTCTGTAGGGAGCGGTGGGCTCTCTCGACGGAGAATCCCTGTGTAAGCTTGCCAGCTCCAACCTCTTGCATTAATAGGGACTCAATAAATTCCGTGGGGTCAGTACCTTCCATCCCTTCCGGAACGCCAAGGACTCGGATGTTACTGCGGCGGGCCCTTCCCTCTGCTTCCTCAGACCTCGCCTCGAGTTGAGCCACTTGTTTCTCAAGTGCGATAACTTTGTGCTTTAAGTCCTTGGCAGTGTCTGTGGTGTCCTGCAGATTTATTTCCACCGTTTTTATTCTTTCTGCTAGATTGCGGGCATCTTGGCGGATGAGCTGCATGTCCACCTTGAGTTCATCTATCTTGGTCTCCATGCACGTTTGGAGTGTAGCAATGGCCTGCAGCACTTGGGCGTTGCCTGGGTCATCAACTGTTGCAGGGGGTTCCGTCTGTGTGGGGATCTCATATTGGCTGGGCTGTTTAGGTTTAGCCCCTGAGAACGAGTCCATGATTGTTGCACACCTGTTTTTGTTTCTTGCAGTAGACATTAGTCCCTCCTGGTGTTGTGACGGCAGATATGAGCGCTTAGTCAGTGTGTAACAAGGTGAGCCTCACAGGTCAGCGTTATGCAGTGATGCTCAGTGATAGTCAGTGATGGCACCGGAGAACACAGGGGGGTGCAATTAAGTATACGCTCCTGCGCAGGGTATTCTCCCAGTTGGGCAATGGAGTGCTCTGCGATCTCTCAGCGCGCTGGGCCACTGTCCTGTAACCCTGCTGGGCCCTGCTGTCTGCGGCACGGGCGAGTTCCTGCTCCCCGGTGTTGGGTTAGGGTCTACAAGTCTACCGGCTCGTCCGAGCGTGGACTGTTCCCCTTTCAACCGCACGGTTGCCTGTTCAGGGAGGGAGGAGGGCCCTGTGCAGTTCGCTGTAACGACAGCGGCAAGCAGTTCACCGACGGGTCTCCCTCGAAATGGCAGCGGTCTGCTCACCCCCTGTGTCTCCTCTGCAGCGGTCCCAGGGCCTCGGATGTAGTTCCGTTCGCTCCCCTGGGTAATGCGGAGGCTCTCCTGTGCGCTCGAGGGCTTCTGGGGGGAGGGAGATCCAAGGGCGGCCGGTCCTGCGCTTGGTTTCCACTGGGGTCTTTCCGCTCTACTCACAGGGACTCCTTCGACGCGACGAAGGAGGCAGCGCCCGTTGGACCGTCTCCCCGCTGCCTCGCTGCCGGCTTAAACTGCTCTTCCTTCAGGCCTCGGCGCCGTCCGCCATCTTGTTTCTCCCGGGGGTACCAGTTCGGGTGCTGCGTTTTCGGGGACGCCGGCTCCGTTTCTCTTCGTTCCTGCGCCGAACAGGGCCAGAATCGCTTCCCCCACCGGAGTATGGGTTTGGATCTTGTTCAGGTCAAAAATATCGATCGGATTAAGGATCTAGGCCAGGATCGAGACGGGAGCTCCTCACAGACACGTCTTTACGCCATCAGCGCTGGCCACGCCCCATAGATTCACATCTATGATATAGAGTACAACCAGTGGTACTGACAAAAACAAGCATGCGCTCTTGTGACGTGAGCGTTGACGCATATGGTATGTTATCTTTCATTTGTCCAGCTCCTCCTGCCATAGTTTCGGCGCTGAAGTGCTTTTGCCTGTCAGAGAGGAGAAGGAAGAGTATGATAGAACATTCAGTAGTGGTCATGAGGCGCAAAGACGGGTAGATAGTTGGGATGAGGGCAATGGATAGATAACATGATCAGGAAGGCTTGAGAAGGAAAAGGTGGAGGAGCTATGTGTACAATGGGACCACATTTATTGTGGCACGCAACTGTATTCTATGGGGTGAAGCACCTAAAGAAGAGGTGTTCGCTGCGCCTGGTGGTATGTCTGAAATGTACTCAGTGCATGTTGCGCCTGAACATGTTGAAGCCAGAGCCAAGAAAACATAGACGGAAAAGGCCTTCTTCCTACTCCCCTAGGCCCCTAACAACATTTGATAGGGGTTTTTTTGCCAGAAATCCAAATATGTCAAATTTGCAAAAGCTCCCTGAAAACCAAGCAAAAAACCCACACATTTTTTGGCTTCCTCATTTCTGTCATGGTTACCACAACCCTAGACTTGGGCTTGTATACAAAGTGCTTAAGAGCACAAGACTGTCTATGGCTTAGCCGAGTCAGACATTTGAGCCATCCACAGTGTCATGATGAGCTAAGGCATGTAGAAACCAAGAAAGCTCAGTGTGCAATGCCTCTCAACGTACTCCTCTAAGATCCGATCAGCCATGTTCTATAGATGGAAAAGCTGGAAGCAAATCCGGGCAAATGTAACCATGGGTGGGATTTCAACCACAGCTTCCCTGGCGGCAGAAGCCCCAGTCCACCCTTCATGAAGGTTCATGTGTCCTGCTTGGGCCTATACAGTAATGGTTATATTGGTGTGTAACACAGGAATCGTATTAGACTGAGGCTGGCAGTTTATGGGAGTGAATTTATATAATCCAGCGTCATTTGACTAGCCGCCTTACACTGGGCAACAGTTACTATGTCCTGTTAATTGAGGGCACCATGTGAATGTTAGGCCAAAAGATGTGTCTATATGGTCTAGTTATCAGATTAGATTTCCAAGTCTACTTTTCCCTTTTTTTTGGCAGAATGATTATATATTTATATATACATACTTGTGAAAGTGTGTTTGAATGTTCAGGGTTGGCTCCAGCCCCATAACAGTTGGTGCGCGGAAATTGTGGCCCCAGGTCAGCATACCAGTCTGGGGTGTACTGGTGATAGTGCAATTTCTCCAATGCCACCCAATCACCCTGCACAGGGCGGGGTCAGGCCCTGTACTATCAATATAAGCGATTTCGGAAGATTGACGTTTTGCGATTGTTGGCTTCAGTCCCACAACAGTTGGTGGGCTGAAGTTTTGGGCAGAGGTCAGCATACCAGTCTGGGGTGTACTGGCGATAGTGAAATCTGGCCAACCCCACCCATTTGCCCTGCATGGGGCGGGGTCCGGCCGTGTGTAATCAGTATAGGTGATTTCAGGAGATTGCAGATTTTGTGACTTTTCCAAAAATAGGATGTAAGGAGACAAGGTAGGAATACCAGTCTGGGGTGTACTGGCGATAGTGACATTTGACCAACCCCACTCATTCGCCCTAGACAGGGGTGGAGCAGTGTCTGGCCCTGTGCTATCAGTATAGGCAATTTCAGGAGATTGACGATTTTGCATTCTTTCAAAAATAGAAAGTTATGACACAATAAAACATACACAAGGCTACAGCAGACCTCCACGTGCATGTCAGCTACAGACCTGGGCAACACCGGTTGGTTCCGCAAATATTACACAGCCACGGTAGTGGCTGTGTAGTTATGGTTAAATTGCTAATCCCGTAGGAAGAGCACCTTTTGGCCGGCTTATAACTTCGCTCCCTCTGGATGAATCCTCACCAAAAAGAAGTATATGGCCCACTCTGAATTTTTTGCAAAGTTTGCTGAGGTTTGGTCCAGGGGGGGCAAAGTTATAGCGGGGGTCCCAAAACTTCTGTTTTTCCCATAGACATAATGTGAAAACACTTTACTCACGCCTACAGCCCAAACAGCTGGATGGATTTCGACCAAATTTGCAGCAGGAGCAGCGGCTTGGTCCCGAAAGCGTGCTTTTGTTAATTTGGTGTAAATCCGTCCAGTCGTTTTTTTTTAAATCACCAAAACGCAAGGCTCCGCGGACACACTTCCCTGTTCGCTCCGCGGACAGGACACGGATTGGCCAAGCGGCTTGCGTCCTGTCCGCTGACATGTGACGTGCTCTCCGATTGGCTGGGGTGAAGCGTGAAGTGCGTCAGATTTTTGGCGACGCCCGCCTTCTTGGATTCTCGCCCGGTGTCCGTGGACATCACGGTAAAACATATAAAAAAACACAACATTGCACTTGTCAAACTTATCAAATAATGTTTGGGGAGGTGAGGGGTGATGAGGATGGGATGGAATATGGCTGCAAGAAGCAAAAAAACGTGTTAACTAAAAGACATCCGAACACGAAGAAAGCACGTAGCGGTGTAGACCACACTCACGCAGTAAAGTGCACGCGCACAACTTCTTCAACCGCTCTTGACATATACTGCGCCAGTCAAAACGCGCAGACACTATCTTTTTCAAACTCGCACGCGCGCCTCATCCAAACACAGACACGCGTTGAAGAAAACACACAGAAATGATGACCGTGCACAGGAGTTAACGGAAAACACGTAGCAGTGAAGACCGCGCACATGCACTGTAGAAAACACGTAGCTGCAAAGACTGCACACACGCGATGTAGATAACACGTATCTGCGAAGACCACGCACACGCGTTGAATGAAGCACGCACACGCGTTTAAGGAAGCACGTAGCAGTGTATCTTTTTCAAAGTCGCACGTGCGCTCTTAACAGATGAATCCGAGCTCACAAGCGCCTTATCCGAACACGCACATGCGTTGAAGAAAACACGCAGAAATGAGATGAATACGAGCTCAAACGCGCCTCATCCGAACACGCACACGCACTGTAGAAAACACGTAGCTGCGAAGACCACACACATGTGTTGTAGAAAACATGTAGCTGCGAAGACCACGCAAACACGTTGTAGAAAACACATAGCTGCGAAGACCACGCACACACGCTGTAGATAACATGTAGCTGAGAAGACTGCGCACACGCGTTGAATGAAGCACATATCAGTGTATATTTTTCAAACTTGTACACTCGCTCTAAACAGATGAATCCGAGCTCACACGTGCTTCATCCGAACACGCACACACGTTGAAGAAAAACACGCAGAAATGATGACCGCGCACAGGCATTAACAGAAAACACGTAGCAGTGAAAACTGCACACACGTGCTGTGGAAAACACGTAGCTGCGAAAACCATGCACACGCGTTGTGGAAAACACGTAGCTGTGAAGACCGCGCACACGAGTTGTGAAGTGAAAAGGGGCCCTGTATGGAACCCCACCTTCCATTTCCATGGTGGCAATCTTGTTAAGGATTTTCCTTCCTACTGAAGAAAAATCATTTTTTTAGCACCCCGGGTTCCTGCTTTGGGAATTTAGGGTGCTAATGGCCGTCATCCATTTAAAAGGACGTTATGGTTAAGTTGCGCTACTAAAATACCATGAAATTCAGTAAAAAAAACTTTGTTAAAGGGACGTTATGGTTAAGTTGCGCTACTAAAAACCAATGAAATTCAGTAAAAAAAACTTTGTTAAAGGGACGTTATGGTTACGTTGCGCTACTAAAAACCAATGAAATTCAGTAAAAAAACTTTGTTAAAGGGACGTTATGGTTAAGTTGCGCTACTAAAAACCAATGAAATTCAGTAAAAAAACTTTGTTAAAGGGACGTTATGGTTCCAAGTAAAACCGAAAAACCCCTGAAATTCCTCAGTTTTGGGAAGCTAAGCAATCATAACTCACTCCACCACTGTGCACTGCTAAGACTAACACCCAGGACATCAAAGATGACATCACAAATGTCATCGATGACATCACTGATGACATCACATGTCTGGCTCCTCCTTTTTTCCTTTACTGACATATCTAGGCCACATGTTTTTTTTCAGTAACAGTCAGGAACTAAAAATTGAAAAGGTACTATATTTGTAGACTTATCCTTCAAGTATGTTCTTACAGTAATTCCCTTAGGGTCCAGTCACATCATATGAAACATATATGTAGGGGAAGACACAGGCTTGAAAGACAGCAATCCTTTCTGTGCATGAAGATAATCAGTAGGGTTATCAGCACTTTCTGAAAGTTCTGTTTTTTTTATTACTGTACTTTCCCTGTATATGCTCATATTTGTATACATTGTAATCACACTACTTTCCTTAGGGTCCAGTCACATCATGTGATACATATAAATAGGGTAACTAGCACCTTTGAAACAGAGCAATCATTTCTCTGCATAAAGATAGGTTATGAACACTTTCTGCTACTATTGCTGCTTTTTTGCTTACTTCACTTTCCCTGTATATACTCATATTTGTATGTGTTGTCTCTTTGTGTTTTGTCTGTAATAATGCAATTATGTAGTAAGTGGGTTTTATTAGCTACTTATTACATGTTTCACAGTACACAAAACTCTAATAAGAAAGCAGTTATCATTTCAGTATTCAACATGGCAAAATTACGAATACTGCACAACCATCATGTATGCTGCACACAATGCCTATGTTTCTACATGAGTAGCTTAGTATACTGGATAGAACTTCATAATAGAATGCTATTTGTATCAATGCATTGCTTAATGCACTAATTAGCTCAAGATATTTATTCCAATGATCCTTAACACTTTTTTGTCAACATTTTAATAAGAATCCCTTGTACAGACTTTTCATGAAAAGTAAATGCACATGTGATGTCATCAGTGATATCATCAATGACATTTGTAATGTCTTCTTTGATGTCCTGGGTGTTAGTCTTAGCAGTGCATGGTGGTGGCGCGAGTTATGGTTGCTTGGCTTACCATAACTGGCGAATTTCAGGGGTTTTTCGGTTTTACTTGGAACCATAACGTTCCTTTAACAAAGTTTTCTTTACTGAATTTCATAGGTTTTTAGTAGCGCAACTCAACCATAACGTCCCTTTAACAAAGTTTTTTTTACTGAGATATATATATATATATATATGGGATACATTACTCACCGTAATCGTATTTCAGATGCTTGTATCTGCTTAGATTCACATGCTGTGCATAGGCTGACATCTAGTGGAAGCTGCGGAGTATTACAGTTTGTTTTTCGAAACTCAAAAATGGGCGTCGAAACAGGGCGTGCCAGTAATACTATCCCTAGTGTGACGTCCACTGTACCCATGATCCCTCACACGTGTAGGACCCTCAGATTGTATTTTTTCTGACATGAGGTAGCATGAGGAGTAGCGCAAGTACAGATTATCCAAGCAGATAGATAGAAAGATAAGACTACAAGCATCCATGCGCCTCCTCTCAGAGGGGAGGAAGGGCGGGCGCATGTGAATCTAAGCAGATACAAGCATCAGAAATACCATTACAGTGAGTAATGTATCCCTTCTGAGGCTTGTGGAATCTGCTTAGATCACTTGCTGTGCATAGATTAGCGAGCAGTGTTAGAAGAAGGAGGTGGGATGTGAGAACGGTCATGAGCGAACAGATGTCTTAGAACCGCTTGTCCCACTTGAGTATCTGTCTTGGAATGCGTGTCAGTGCAGTAGTGCTGAGTAAAAGTGTGAATTGAGCTCCATGTTGCTGCTTTGGAAATGGTGTCAAGGGGTACATTTGCAATGAAAGCCAGAGTGGCCCCAGTGCCACTAGTAGAGTGGGCTCTTGGTGTAAAAGGCAGAGTCTTTGCAGAAAGGGAGTAACACAGCTGGATACATTTGACTATCCATTTAGAGATGGCACCTTTAGAGACGTGATCTCCCTCTCTGCCTGTAGCTACGGAGACGAACAGCTGGTCTGTTTTTCTTAGTGGTCTGGTCTTGTCTACATAGTAGAGGACCGCTCTTCGTACATCTAGAGTGTGTAGTTTCACCTCAGCAGAGCTTTTGGGTTCTTGGAAGAAGGCCGGTAGCTCAATGGACTGGTTAACGTGGAATTTCAAAATGAACTTAGGTGAGAACCTAGGATGAGTTTGTAGAACCAGTTTATCCTTATGAACAGTAAAGAAAGGATCCTGCACTGACAGAGCCTGAATTTCACTGATCCTTCTTATGGATGTAATGGCTACTAAGAAGGCAGTTTTATAGGTCAGGTGTTTTAGACTGGCTTTATGCATGAGTTTAAAGGGAGGGCCCATGAGTTTAGCAAGCACCACATTAAGGTCCCATTCTCGTGGTGGGTTTGAAATTGGAGGGTGAAGTCTCTTTACCCCTTCCAAAAATGCTTTAACCACTGGTACTTTCCACCACAACACCTTGTTATGGGAGGTGGTGTAGGCTGACAGCGCCGCCAGGTGTACCTTGAGTGAATTAAATACCAATCCTGCGTCAAGCAGATGGAGCATGTAGGTGACAATATTGGAAGGAGTGCAATCAACCGGGTTGATTTGTTTATTTTGGCACCAGATAACTCTTTTCCATTTATCACAGTAACAGTGTCTTGTGTTTGGTTTCCTTGATTCTCTTAGGATATCAATACATCTCTGTGGTAGATTGAGATGGCCAAACTCTAGGACTTCAGGAGCCATGCTGCCAAGTTCATTGAGCTGGGTTGAGGATGCACTGTTTGACCTGGGTGCTGGGATAGTAGGTTGTGCCAGCACGGGAGTCTGATGGGTTCGCACACTGCTAGTCTGCGCAGGTGTGGGAACCACGGTTGTCTCGCCCACATGGGAGCAACTCGGATGAGCGTCATCGATTCTCTGTGCATCTTGTTGAACACCTTCCTCATGAGAAGTGTTGGTGGAAAAGCATAGGCAAACATCCCTGACCAGTTCATCCACAGGGCGTTCCCCTTGGAGTCTGGCTGGGGAAACCTGGATGCGAATCCTGGCCATTGTCTGTTTTCGCTTGTGGCGAATAGGTCTATAGTGGGGAAACCCCACTGTGAGAAGAGGTCTTCTACGACTTCTCTGTGCAGACACCATTCCTGTTCTTCTGGGAGGGGATCTCTGCTCAAAGCGTTTGCCAGTGATTTGAGATCCCCTGGAACATGTTGAGATGACAGGTAAATGTTCTGGCTGAGTGCTCATGTCCAGATTTTCAGGGCAAGCCTGGACAGATTTGGCGAACGAGTCCCTCCCTGCTTGTTCATGTAAAACATGGCTGTCGTGCTGTCTGTTAAGATCTGCACTGACAGGTTCATCAGGTGGGGTTCGAACACTCGAAGCGCTCTGAAGACTGCCAGAAGCTCTAGCAGATTGATGTGGTTCTTGGCCCCTGTGTGAGACCAGAGACCCTGATCTGTGTGGTGAAGGAGGTGTGCTCCCCACCCCGATAGGGACGCGTCTGTAGTAACTACAGCTTGTAACTCCGGATCGAAAAAGGGTTTCCCCTTTGACAGGTTCTCTCTCCACCAGTGAAGACTTTGTACAAGTGTTGGCGAAACGACCACTAGATTGTCCCACTGATCACTTGCCTGAGACCATTGTTTCGCCAACCATTCCTGCATGGGTCGCATGCGCAGGCGCGCGTTGGGAACCAGGTAAATACATGACGCCATCATGCCTAGCAAACGCATCGCTTTGCGCACCCTTATCTGACGACCGGGCTGATATTGAGGAATTTGCAGTAGTATATTCTGAATTCTTTCCTCTGCTGGAAAGCCCAAGCCCTCTTGAGAGTTTAGGACAGCTCCTAGGAACTGTTTGGAGGTGCTTGACACCAGGCTTGATTTTTTCTTGTTGATAGAGAAACCCAATTCGAAGAGGAGGTCGATAGTTCTTTGTATGTTGGATCTGCAAATTACTGGGGTTTCCCCCGTGATGAGCCAATCGTCCAGGTAAGGGTACACTGGGATTGCCTCCCTGCGTAGGTGTGCTGCCGCCACCGCCAGTACCTGGTGAATACCCTGGGAGCCGAGGCTATGCCGAAGGGCAGCACCTTGAACTGGTAGTGCTGACTGTCCACCTTGAAGCGCAAGAATCTTCTGTGCGCTGGGAACACGGAAATATGAAAATAGGCATCTTTCATGTCCAATGTTGCCATGTAATCCCCTCTCTTTAGGAGGGGGATTACCTCTTGGAGAGTAGTCATGTGAAATTTTTGGGGCTTGACATACTTGTTTGCAGGGCGTAAGTCTAATACTGGGCGCATTGTCAAATCTTTTTTTGGCACAAGGAAGTAAGTTGAATAAATACCCTTTTTTTCCCTGGTTGCCAGGGACGAGTTCTATCACGTCCTTTGCCAGAAGATTGACGATTTCCTCGAGGAGGATCTTCTAGTGGTCTAGGGAATGTATCTTTTGTCTTGGAGGGTGTTTGCAGGGGCGCTCCAGCAGTTCGATGCAGTATCCTGCGGACACTGTGAACAGCACCCATCTGTCCGATGTGATCCCTTCCCATACCTGAGTGAAGTTGGAAATGCGCCTCCCTACTGGGGATGCGTGGGAAGGGACCCTGAGCGGAACATCACTGTTTGCCGGGAGGCGTACCGCCTCTGGCTGGGCTGCCTCTTCCTCTACCACGGCTCCTTTTATTACCTCTGCCGTAACTTTGGGTAGTCTGTTGGTTGCCACCTCACGATGTACCTTGCCCCTGAGCATAATTGGAGCCCCTCTGGGAATTTTGGCCGCGTGAGTGACGAAAATTACTATTCCCTCTTTGGTTCGTAGGCTTATTAGTCAATTGTCCAGGGATTTAAGGGTATCGTACTTGTCTTCGGCAGTTTTGAGTGCCTCCTCTACTGCTTTGCCAAACAAGACATTCGGTTCCACCGGCATGTCAATAAGGGTTGCCTGAGTCTCAGGTTTAAACCCTGACTGTCTAAGCCAAGCATGCCTCTTAATGATGGTGCTCTCTGCTATGAGACGGCCTGCATTATCTGCGGCATCAAAGGTCGTCTTTAGAATGCATCTGGACATGGCTCTACCCTCCGACGCAATCTCGGCTAACTGGCCCTTTAGTGGTCCCGGTGCGGAGTAAATGAGAGCAGCTACCTGCTCCCACTGGTGACAATTAAAGCTTGCCAGCAGAGTGGTGGTATTGGCGATTCTTGCTTGATAAGCGGAAATGGGGGCCACTTTCCTTACTAACCCATAAATCCTCTTGCTCTCCTTGTCTGGGGGAGCCTCGGATGCTGATAGGGGTGTCCCCGCTCTTTTCCTGGTGTTAGTGACTACCAGCGAGTCGGGCTTAAATTGACCCCTTATGTAAAGTGGGTCTGACTGGGCAGCCCTGAACATCTTTTCAATTCTGGGGTTTACAGCCCTGGTGAGATTAGGGGTGAGGAGGGAAGGATCAATTCTGCGTTGGATGGAATTCAGAACTGGAATGGCTTGGGCAATGGGTTTCTTGTCTCCCATGATCTCCTCTGCAAAGTCCCTCTCTTCTTGTGCCCCTTGAGTGTCTATGTGGAAGTGCTCGGCAGCTCTAGCTAAGACCTTATTTAGAAGGGGCTGGTTATCTACTGTAGAGTCAGTAACCTGAGGTTCTTTGCGAACAGGAGAGTCTATATTGTAGACTTCTGCCTCGTCTTCCTCCTCCCCATCTTGGCCCTCGTCATCTCCCTAATAAGCGACTCCTGTTTGGTTGTCCAATATTTCTATGGCTGGATCCTTCCCATACTGCTAGTAAGGTTGGATGTAGTACGGGTCTGAAATCAGGCCCTGAGTTGGAGGTTCAAACCGAGGTCTCTTATTAGGAGGCTGAGGGTCCTTGGAACCTGAAGGAGTAGAGTTGTCAGTGGTACTTTGATAACTAAGAAAATAATCAGGGTTTTTCTCATAGAAATCAGCCATAAAAGACATTCTACTCATCACCTTGTCAATGTCTTCAGAGCTCCATTCCCTGGAGCTGGGGATGACCACCTCCTGCTGAGGTTCCTCTCCTATTCCCATATCTTTTAGAGTGGGAGGTATAACTTTAGGTTTAGTGACAGGGTCAGGGGTCTTAGATTTATCCTTATCTGAAGACTTGTGTCTGTCCTTGTGTACCTGGGGTGCAGAAGTTGAGTGTGATTACTTTTTCTGCTGTTTGTCCCCTTGCCCTTGAGTAGAAGAGTGTTTTCCTGTTGTTCTGACCTTCTCTGAACCTTTCGACGCCTAGCGTCGAGATTCGGAGGTGTGTAAGGTACTCTCTGAATCTTTCGAGTGTGCATGTCGACTTTTGGAGGCAGACGCCGAACGGGCTGCCGGAGCCGACTCTAAGCGTGCAGCCTGGGGGTGGAGGTCGGATTCGTCATCCGACGACCATACCTACGTGACTTTGGGGAGCGAGGCACTTTTTGCAACTGTGGACGGTTGCAGTGTGTCTTGAGCAGGGCTTTAAGTGGGGTAAGAAATCGAGGGGGGGCCCTTATTTGGGGCGTGGCTTGTGGGAGGGGCGTGGCCTAAAAAGTACGCAAATCGTAGGGTATACACACAAATATATATAAATGTTATATATTTGTGTGCGTACCTTACTATGGTTTGTGTACTATGCAAGCCATCTTTTCTAAACATAGAGATATGTAGCATATTTCTACGTTTATAAAAGATGGCTTGCAAAGTACACAAACCATAGTAAGGTACACACACAAATATATAACATTAAAATATATTTGTGCGCATACCCTACGGTTTGCCTAGTTTTCAGGCCATCTTTTTTTTTTTTAAGATTTCGGGTTTATAAAAGATGGCTTTGAAAGTACACAATTCAAGCCATCTTTTATAAAGCTTTGACTACGGACAAAATTGTCCGTCGACAAAGCTTTATAAAAGATGGCTTGAAATGTGTACTTTCAAAGCCATCTTTTATAAATGTCGAGGAATCCCCAGGTTCGCCGAGGGTTAAAGACGCCTCGGCGACCTGGGGAAACAAAGGGACAGTAACTGCCTCTGGTGACCTCTCGCGCGAGGGGTCACCAAAGGCACTTACTATGACTGACAGAAGTGGCAGCCAGTCACAGCGTCGCTGTGGCTGGCTGCCACTTCTGTCGGCTCGCCTGACTTCATGGCAGGCGCATCTCCCATCGTGGCTGCGGCCGCGACGGGATAATGCATTCCGCCAATGTTGCGGTTGGACGGGGGCCCCGGCAGGGCCCCGGCTCAGTCCCACTTTTTGGAGACTGCCGGGGCCCAGCCCCGGCAGGCCCCTGCCCACTTTAAGCACTGGTCTTGAGGTGATCTCAACCTGGAACGCCCATAGGACACCATTCTGTGGACCGCTCTCTACGTGCCTCCTTTTTCCAAGAACTCGACATGCGTGTCGAGTCCCGGTTCGGATTAGTGTGTTTAGGTGTAATAGTCTGGGTAGCGCTCGTGTCGCTGGGTGTGTTCTCCCTTAACTGCCCCGCCGGACAATCCTCCGAGGTCAGGAACTAGCGCTTGGGTGTCTTTCGACGCCCCTGTGCCCTCGCCGTTCGAAAGGGCGGCGTTGCTGCCATCAATGAAGGATCCCACCGCTTCCATGGCCTCGAGCTGGCTTGCGTGATGGGCCCAACATTTAGTGGAGCGGTCCTTTAGTGTTTTAGCCTTAAAAAGGCTACACGCTCTGCAGTTAGCCTCGGGGTGGTCCCTAGGCAAACAGAGATTACAGGTGGCGTGTTTGTCAACCCAAGTATACTTGAAGTTGAACTTAGGGCAAAATTTAAATGGAGTACTCTCCATATGTCACCTTATGGCAGCGGGCTAGTGTATGTAGGAAATAATAATAATGAGTGTGAGTATGTTTCCACCCCCTCTTCGGGATCTCGAAATAAGGGTGAAAGAATGGGGAAATTTAAATGTTTTTTTAGCAAAATGGCAGAAAGCCAGGGAACTCTGCAACAATGCTTCCGACAAGTATGGCGGAAAAAAACAATCTGAGGGTCCTACACACGTGAGGGATCATGGGTACAGTAGACGTCACACAAAGGGATAGTATTACTGGCACGCCATGTGTCGACGCCCATTTTCGAGTTTCGAAAAACAAACTAATACTCCGCAGCTTCCACTAGATGTCCGCCTATGCACAGCATGTGATCTAAGCAGATTCCACAAGACTCAGAAAAAAAAAAATATATATATATATATTTATATATATATATATATATATATAGATGGATAATTAATCGAAATAAGATATTGGCCCTCATTACAACTTGGCCGTTGCAGAATTAATGTGCCGGTATTACCGTATACCGGCACGTTTCCGCACCGGCCAAGTACAAGTTTTCCAGTGAGGTGCTAGGAATTACCTCCAGCTAAGAGCTGGAGGTCATTCTGGTAACTTACCAGCAAAAATCACCAGTATTACAAGCACCGGTAATGTCAGTGCCTGGAATACCAGCAAACTCCCTCATGAGGTCCTATGGGGCTCGATGGAACAGGGAGTTGCCACCGATATGGCACTCGTAAGCGGACCGAGTGCCATTATTGGTATTTCAGTTTGGCAGTATCCTGGCGGATTTACCACCAGGATACCGGCAAACTTGTCATGAGGCCCATTGAATTGTTATATTGAAATGTGTTGATGTCTTTCTTTTGTGAGAGTTAGAGCAAGGATCAGGTTCACAAGATGTGAAGCATTGTAGTGAATTTAGAATAATTCCTCTGGTTCTATTGTTGGATATACTGCATCAGGTTATAAGCAGCGGTCGTATCAAAGTTGTCAGATCACCCACTTAATATGTCAGTGCACAACACCAAAGAACAAGGCCTGCGCAAATAATGACATATGTGAGAGACATAGTTTCAATGCTGGACATCCAATACACAAATCCCACAATAGTATGCACACAGTTGAATCCTGTTCTTGAACTGAAGCCTCAATCAATTCTCCAGCTGCAATATAAAAGGGGGAGGGGCAGACCTAGCAGTGTGGGTCTTTTAAGAAGGTGCCGGAACGCATTTGAAGATGGCTGGTAGAGAAAGGATGAGGAGGGTGAAAAAAGAAGAGGACCAACAGCGAAGGGAAGGATGGAAGGGGTAAATGAAATAGAGAGAAGGAGAGGAGGAGCATCAGTGAGAGGAAGGAAGTGGATAAAACTAGAGTGGAGGAGGACCAACACTACAAAGAAGGAGAAGGGTGAAAGGAGCAGAGAAGGGATCATCAGCAGAAGGAAGACGTAGGACAAAAGGAGGATCAGTAGTAAGAGGAAGGAAGAGAGTGAAAGGAGTAGCACAAGGGAAAGGAGGATCATCAATGAAAGGAAGCAGGAGGGTGAAAAAAGTGGAGCAGAAAACAGAAGGAATGTCAGAGAATGGATGGAGAAGGAAGGACAAAGTTAGGAGGTTGTCTTAAGGGAGAGGCAAGTCCCACGCTTGAGGTATGAAGAGGTGCAGGGGCAGCATGAGAACATGAGGAGAGAAATGCAATAGAGGGGATTCCCTTAGGAATGAGCCTGTGGCAAGGCATCAACGATAGTGAAGCTAGTTTGGGTTCACTACAGCCAGGCCACTATGCAAGGGTGGAGGATGTAGGAGATGAAGTCAGCTTCTCCAGCTGCCAGCCCTGCTCCTCTCTGACTGCAAATTTCAGTCCTCAACATTACCATGCCTGAGGCCCTATTCTTACTTGTCGCTATGTAGGAAGCTGGCCCAATGACAGTAGAATATTCACAAGCAACATATCCTGCCATTCCAGAGAGAAGGTCCCCCAAGAAAGTGGTAATGCCAAAAAAAGCAGGAAGTGACAAACCACTGGGAAGGAGCAGGGACCTGAGGAGACTCAAATATTTTGCTGTCTAGAGTCTTTTCCTGGACCAGTCATGCCCCCAGGCTGAACATTGATCCTTTGGGAAAAGTGTCCTGACCTTTTATTTGAGATCATTTGCTATCGTTTTTTAAAATTGTTCCAAAGTATAACAAACTCCAAATAAAAGACATTGGGGCTCATTACAAGTTTGCCAGCATCCTGGTGGTAAATCTGCCAGAATATCAGCAAACTGTATTACTGATACCGCCACTCGGTCTGGGGGAATGTCCACTGGATTACAAGTGGCGGTAGCCAGTGTAAATCCCAATTTCATGGAGTCCAATTTGACTCAATGGGGGATTTCGCCTGCATTACAAGCACCGGTATTACCAACGCCTGTAATACCAGTGATTGTTGCTGGTAAGGTGGTGAAATGACGTCATAGTTGGCCGGTGTGGTAAAATGCTGCTATACGTTAATACTTGTATGTTATTACTGCACCAGCCAACTCCTAATGAGCCTCATTGTATCTGTATATGTTGTAGTCTGGCCTGTTGGTTGATCCCTGTCCCCTTTGTGACATTCACTAACCAAGGGTCGCCACCTGTGGAAGACGCCACTATAGTCTCTTATTTCCCTCTTGCAGACATGAGCCCAGAACAGGCTGAGGGATTTCACCTTTTTACCAATTTTGGTTTCTTTCTAGGCTCTGTGAAGGTGGGCCCTTACTAGGCTGACAAAACTCATTTTCAGTTCTAGTGGTCTTTAGCTCTGATCAAGGTCTTGGTTATAACCCCAAGCAGGTCTTGTGTAACATGCCTTAATGTCGAGTCACAAACAGGTACGCTCCTCAGCAACCTTGTCCTCAGTAACCTTGTCCTCCCTCCTTTTCTCCCTCTCTCCCTCTCTAACCTCCTTCTCCTTCGCAGTAAATGTGCCAACTCTTTGGAATACCACCTTTTTGTTGGTCCCCTTCTGCCATCTTTTATATTGTTTCCAACAACTTAATTTCCCCAATATTGTGTGCGTTTGGCTATCCTCTTTCCCCTTGTCTCTAGGTTATCTGATTGGGGAGGCTTTAGCAGTCCCACCTCCCTTTTGTGAGTTTTCTCGTTCCTGCTTATCTCCAGGTGTTGCACGTCTCCTGTCATCCCGTATTCAGCAATGGGTTGATTGTATGGCATTTTGTAAACTGAGGGTTTAATAAGGCTAGCCGCCATATTAGGAGCAGGTAGACATGTCATGGCAGTCGGGCTGCTCAGTGGACCATCGGTCTGTCCTTTCAAATGACTTATTTTCATATTTCCCCGAGTGGCACTCACTCGGTTCCACCCCCCCCGTCCGTTGTAGGCACCTCCTCACACCCATCTAGGTCTTTAATCTACCCCAGAACTTCATCCCAGAACACCTATATTCGAAGACACCCCCACCACATATGCCAATAGTCGGCCCTATCTCCACACAGGCGCCAGCACATAGGACTCGCCGACTGAAACATCTTCGCGAGCCGGACAGGGGTCGTATTGCCACCTATGAAGTAGCTTGTAATTTATACTGGATCGAGATCGATGACCGAGAGGCTCCCTTGCACAGTTTCAACCAGAGCTCTGGATCTATTTCTTTGTCCATATTCCTTCCCCATCTCAGTCTCAGGCTTTCTGTGGACCCTTTCCCCGCAAGCAACAGTGCACTATACATAGCTGAAATCAAACCCTTTGTTTCTTTTCTTTTATCCAGGAGATGTTCGAAGGGAGTTAGGTCTCTCTGTATCCCCTTTTTCAATTTTTCCCGTGAGCACTCCCTTGAGTTAAAGGTATGAGACGAATGAAAGGGTGCGTATACCCAATAGCCCCTCCAGGTCCGTGTTCGTTATGAAGGTGCCTCCCTTCCACAGTTGGCCCACCCTCTCCAGTCCTGCCTCAAACCATGCTTGGAATCTCTCAGAGTTCGGAATCGCAACCCGTGCTTCAGGAGAACAAAGATGGCTCAAGGAAGATGGCCATGTAGTTTCTCCTTGCATATCTACCTTTTTGCACCATATCTCCCATATAGTCCCCAGAATCAGATGATTCCTAATTCTACGCGGGAATTTGCCTCTCGGTACCCACAGCCACTCAGCTACCATGGCTGGGGCCAAATTGAAATTGTCCAATTCAATCCACTAGAGTCCCTTCTGCATCCAAAGATGGGGTACCAGGACCCTCAACTGTACCGCCTTGTAGTACGGGTGCAGATTAGGAAATCCCATCCCTCCCCTTTCTGTCGGCAGGGTGAGAACTTCATATTCCACCCTCGCCTCCATGCCCTACCAGAGTAATCTAAGCATCTCCCTTTTAGTCTCTCGAAAAAAGGACTCCGGAAGCCGTATCGGAAGCATCTGAAATACATATAGGAACCTTGGCAGGCAGACCATTTTCAGAGCATTAAGGCGTCCCAGCCAGGATATGGTGAGTTTTCCCCATCTTTCAAGGACGTCCCGAAATCCAGAAATTATCGAGTGGACGTTGGCCTCAAACAAGGCTCCCAGCTCCCTGTGAGATTAATCCCCAAGTATCTCAATGTGTCCCACTGAACCATTAGGCCCAATGAGGCGAATCTATTCTCATCTCCGACCCCGTCATCTCTCAATGGGAACAAGACAGACTTGGCCATATTGATCTTAAAGCCCAATAACGCCCCATATTGTTCAATCAGGTGGATAACCCGTGGTATTGAGGAAGAGGTATCCTGTATGTACAGAAGCATATCATCTGCATATAAAGCCACTTTGTAGTCTATGCCACCCACCGTGAATCCTTCTATTCTGGGGTCCCCTCTGATTCTTTGAGCCAGAGGTTCCAAGGAGAGAGCGAATAAGATTGGGGAGAGGGGGAAGCCCTGCCTCGTCCCCCTACTCAGGGCGAACCAACGCAAGTAACTACCATTGACCACAAAGGACACCCTGGGGGCCTTGTACAGTGTCATTATTCCCCTCATAAACCTGGACCCCAAACCTATCTTGCCCAGAACTTCTTCTAGAAAGTCCCACTCCACCCTGTCAAGCGCCTTCCCCACGTCGACCGGCATGAGGGCTGGGTCCCTTGTCATCCCCCTTGTCTCATGAATCAGATGTAAGGTTTTCCTCATTGTGTCTGCCCCCTGAAGACCCATGATAAAGCCCACTTGGTCTGAATGTATCAGTCGGGGCATATACGTTTCCAATCTCGCTGCCAGAACCCGCGTGTATATTTTGGCATCAATATTCAGAAGGGAGATGGCGCGGTACGACCCACATGACCTGGGGTCCCTACCTTCCATATGGACACCCTGAAATCAGAGCCTGAGAGAAAGATTCCGGGGCTTCCCCTGTCTCCAAAATATCATTGAAGAGTTCAACCATAAAGGGGAGGAGGAGGAAAATAAACGACTTGTAAAAACCTGCCGAGAACCCATCCTCCCCTGGGGCCTTGCCCAATGGTAGCCTCCCCACCGCTCCTTTAATTTCTTCTGCCGTAATTGGGGCTTCAATTACCTCCCTTTCCTCCCCGGAAAGCCTCGGCATATGTGTGTCAGTTAAATAGGCCAATATGCCTTCCTTCCCCGGATTAGCCTCTTATGTATATAAGTTTTCATAAAATGTCACAAATGAATCCTGAATTTTCCCCGGCACTGAGTCCCGCATGTCATTTGCCCCTTCTATGGTCTCCACCCATCTCTCTGCATGCTGTCCCCTCAACTTGGCGGCCAACAGAGCATCCACCTTGTCTCTTTTCTCATAGAACTTTTGTTTTAGGAACTGTAGTTTCTTGACTATTCACCCTTCCTCTAGGTGCCTTAGTTCTTCCCTTTTCTTCCTTGCGCACAGAGCCCTTTACTCCCTTCCCTCAGAGGCCTCACACACCCTCCTATCAAGATTAAGAACCTCCTCCCACAGCCTGTTCTCAGTCAACGTCCGCTCTTGCTTCTTCTGTGCTCCCTCCCTAATCAAGATCCCCCTCCATGTCACTTTCCCTGCCTTCCACACTTTCCGTTTTGAGACCTCTCCCGTGTTATTTACATTAAAGTATTCCCCAGTGGTCATTTCATCATGGAACACCGGGTCCTTCCAGAGTTCCTCATTACAACTCCACTTGGACCCTCTGTGTACCAAGCCGAATCGGTTCAGATCCACTGTAACCATAACATGATCTGAGCAGGGAGATCTCTGAGCCTCGCGTCTCCTCCCATAATCCCCTTGAGACATACAAGTAATCTATTCTCGTGAAAGTGCCATGTGGGGCTGAGTAGAAAGTGTACCCTTTATCTGTCGGGTGGTGATTGTAGTGATGCCTACCCCCAGGCGTCCGGACCAAGCCCATCAGCCCCGGGAGCAGGCATCTAGATATTTAATAAAACTTCAGCAGCCCCGGCTAGGGGCTATCTGGGTTCAGTCCTGGAACCTTAGGCGCCAGGCTCATAGTAGGAATCAGTCCTGGCGCCTAAGGCGCCAGGCTCATAGTCATTAGTTACCTCAGGCAGACCATGCTGCAAATGACTCCAATCCAACATGAAGCCTGAAAGGGACTATTTTTCTACAGGGACTATTTTTTACTCGGGGATGGTTCTAGGGACTTCTTACCTGGGACTACTTTTGAGGCTATTAAAACCACACCCGTTATTCTGCATCCAGCAGCGTAACACTCACCGTGCCTGCAGCCTGCATCCTGTCTTCTGCCACGCCCGCCTCAAATCCAGAGCTCCTAAAACAAAGAGGAAAGAAAGGGACAAGGTTAGAAAAGTAACTTATTTCTATTCCACACCTGATTCTGCATCCATCTTGTCTCAGGTCCTGTAAAGAACATCATTTCTGCACGCGCCGCACCTCCAGCTGCAGCGCCATACTCACCAGTCTTCACAGCATCCTTCGGGTCGGCGCTGCCTCCATCATTTCTTCGCCAAACTTCGGCACCTAGGAGACAAAAGAAAACCACAAGGTGAGCCGAGGGAACCAACAAATATAATTCTTACCACCATAGACTTACCCGATTTACCACTGGAGGCATCCTTTTGTGACTCTCCATATTTTCACGTGCCGCATCTGTAAAGAGAGACAAAACAACACGTTTTCCTCATGCAACATTTACATTTGTTCCCCCCTTCCTTTCTTGCCGGGTAATACAGACTCTTACCTGAGCGCCACCAGCTGCCACAAGAGCATCTTTTCACGAGCCAGCTGCAAGACAAGAAAGGAAGGGGGGAACAAGAGTGAACATCAGACATATTGAACTCTATGAACTTAATACTTACTGGCCCTCACCAGGAACCTCAGAGTTCCTTCTCCAGTATGGGGTCTGGCATGGATTCACATGCTCATGAATAAAAGAATACATAGCAGTATACACATGCACAACCACGGGAGGTGGCAAAGGCTCAACATTAAGCATTACATCCAAAACTCAACATTAAGCAGTTCTTACCTCCTCACCAGTCTCACCTTTAGGCGAACAGGTTGCGCAGCACTGCTTGGCCTACCCTGGACTCCTCCCTGGAGTCCCGATCGACGCAGTAGAATCTCGTGAAGGTGTGCGTCGACCTCCACGTAGCAGCCCTGCAGATGTCCAGCAGGGGCACACCGGACAGGAACGCCGTAGTAGCAGCGATCACTCTGGTTGAATGGGCTCTCGGACGGCCGTGCAGCAGTCGGTTTGCCAACCGGTGACAGTGCATGATGCAGCCGGAGAGCCATCTGAAAATGGAAGTCTTTGAGAGAGCCTTCCCTTGATTCACAGACCCAAAGTTGACAAACAGTTGTGACGTCTTCCGAAAACTCTTTGTGCGGTCCACGTAGAACTTCAGCGCTCTAGCTACATCCAGCGAGTGCAAAGTCCTCCCGGCCGGCGTCGAAGGCGACGGGAAGAAAACTGGTAACACCAAGGGCTCGTTGAGGTGGAAGTCCGATGGCACCTTGGGCATGAAGGAGGGGTGCGTCCTCAGCACCACCCTCGTGTCATGAAAAGTCAAGTATAGAGGCTTGCAAGATAGGGCCTGTATCTTTCCCACTCGTCGTGCGGAGGTGATGGCCACGAGGAACGCTGTCTTCCATGACAGGAACTTCAAAGGCGCCAAAAGCATAGGCTCGAATGGGGCCCCAATGAGCCTGGTCAGCACCACATTAAGCTCCCATGCCGGGGCAGGAGCCTTCACCGGCGGGAACGATCGGAATAGTCCCTTCATAAATTCCTTCACCAGGCGATGAGACCACAAGGACGCCCGTCCCGTAGTCCTGGTATATCGGGAGATGGCAGCCAGATGTCTTTTGATGGAGGCGTGAGCCAGTCCAGCTTTGGCCAGCGACAGTAGGTACGGCAGTACTTGAGGGGCTGTAATCCGCAGAGGGTTAATCTTCTGTGCACAGCACCAGACAGAGAACCTCTTCCACTTATGACCATAACACTTAAGAGTTGAGGACGCCCTGGCTTTTGCAAGAACCTCTCTGCAGTCAGCCGGGATATCGTACCCCCCAAACTCTAGTGCTGCAGGAGCCAGGCCTGCAAGTTCAGCGACTGTGGGTCGTGATGGAGAATGGCACCCCCTTCTCTGGAGAGAAGATCCGTGTCCGCCGGCAGCTTGACTGGCGGGGACGTTGACAAGTCCAGAAGGTCCGGGAACCAGATCTGCCTCGGCCACGCGGTGCGACGAGGATCATTCTGCACCTGGACTTCTTGAGCTGGTTGATGAGGGGGAGCAGCAACGGCAACGGAGGGAACGCGTATAGAAACAGGCCATCCCAGGGGAACAAGAAAGCATCGCCCATGCTCCTCGGCTGCGGGAAGCTGCTGGCGAACCTCTGGCACTTGGAGTTCGTCGCTGTCGCGAAAAGGTCGATCTGCGGTTTGCCCCATCGTCGAAAGAGCCGATCCACCTGGTCCTGCCGTAGTTCCCACTCGTGGCACGACCGCAGCTTCCTGCTGAGTGAGTCAGCGATGGTGTTTTTTATTCCTGCCAAGTGGAAGGGAACCAGAAACATCCCCTGGACGACGGCCCAGTGCCACAGATCCTGGGCCTCCTTGGATAGGGCTGGGGATCTGGTGACTCCCTGCTTCCGTATGTAGAACATCGTGGTGGTGTTGTCGGTGAAGATCCTCACCACTTTGTCCTTGAGGGACGGAAGGAACGACTTGAGCGCCCAGAACACTGCTCGGAGCTCCAGAATGTTGATGTGGAGAGACCTCTGCTCCGGGAGTCAAAGGCCTCTTGCGTGGAGATCTCCGGTGTGGGCCCCCCAACCCTCCAGAGAGGCGTCCGTCGTCATCGTCTCCTGAAACGCCTGGGTTTGAAAGTCCGTGCCTGTAGTGAGGTGAGCACGGGTACCCCACCATAGGATCGCCCGACGGAACTCCTTGTCGAGAGGGATCCTGTCCTCGAAGCAGCCTGTCGCCTGAAACCAGCGGGCGTCGAGGAACTCCTATAGCGGACGCATCCGAAGTCTGCAAAGGGGTACAAGATAGATGCATGAGGACATCATCCCGAGGAAGGACTTGATGGACCTCACTCTGGCCACGTCCGTGGCTAGCAGTCGCCGCACCTTGCCCAGGATAGTCTTGATCCTTTCCTCTGACGGGGAGGCCAATTGCCTCACTGTATCGAGCTTCGCTCCCAGAAACAGTGCTACTTGCGACGGAACCAGGTGGGATTTGGGGTAGTTGATGGCGAACCCCAGTTTCGTGAGCTGCCGGATGGTCCTCGCTGTGTGTTCGACGGCGAGTTCCCTTGTCCTTGCCCAGATTAGCCAGTCGTCCAGGTAGGGGTAGACGTGGATCCCCTGCAGGCACAGCTGCACCGCCACTGGTGCCAGGCACTTGGTGAATACCCTGGGTGCCGACTTTAGTCCGAACGGTAGTGCTCTGAATTGGTAGTGGCGTCCCTGAACCACGAACCTGAGAAACTTCCTGTGCCCTTTTGGAATGGGGATGTGGAAGCAAGCATCCTCCAGGTCCAAAGACGATAGGAAGTCGCCCTCCTCCAGCTTTCCCAGCACGTGCTGGAGGGTGACCATCCTGAATTTCTGCGCCTTGATGTATTTGTTTAACCAACGCAGGTCCAGGATGGGGCGCCAACCGCCTGTCTTCTTTCTGACAAGGAAGTACCTTGAGTACACTCCAGAGCCCCGGAGCCTCCTGGGGACGAGCTCGATGGCACCTTTCTTGAGCATCGCTCCCTTACCTCCAACAGCAGTTGAGGGACGTGATTCTCCTTCCTGGCCACGGGAGGAATGCGAGGGCACTTCTTTTGGAATTCCAGCGAGTGCCCGTTGGCCAGGGTGTCCAGCACCCAACGGTCGATGGAGATGGACTCCCACACGCTGATGAACTTCATCAGCCGGCCTCCCACCGGGGTGCTTCGGTGGGGGCCCGACGCCACAGCCGGTTCAGTCTTGCTTGGAGGAGGCCTTGCCGCCCTGGCCTCCTTGGCGACGACGGCGGGATCCCCCTTGCTTGCCGCGATCTCTGTAGGCCTCCTGGGAAGAGGAGCGGGCCGCCTGGTGGTATGTGGAGGAGCCACGGCTGGATCCTTTGGAGGCACCCTGTCTGCCTCCGGAGGTCCGAAAGGGCCGTCGTTGTTGAAGTACCCCTAGGGCCCGTGCCGTCTCCGAGTCGGTCTTGATGGCCTGGAGAGACTCGTCCACTGCCTTACCAAAAAGGTTGTTGCCATCGAACGGCATATCCAACACTCTGGTCTGGACATCCTGGCGAAAGTCTGTCGCCTTGAGCCATCCTCGTCGTCGGAGGCAAACTCTGTTGCCCAGTTGGCGAAACCCGGTATCGGCAATGTCCGTTGCCACCGTTATGGCGTGATCCGACGCCACCTCACCTTCCTGCAGAATTTGTAGGGCCTCCGCCCTCTTGTCGTCAGGTAGGAAGTCTAGCAGGGCAGCTATCTTGAACCAGAGCTCCCTGTCGTAGCGAGCCACAATCGCTAAGGCATTGGCCGCCTTAATCGTCGCCGCCGCCGACGAGATGACTCGTCGTCCCATGGAGTCCAACTTCTTGCCCTCGCTGTCTGGCGGGGAAGTGGAAGTTGAAGCCGCCGCACCCGCTGCTTTCTTCTTAGCCACTGCCGAGACAACAGAGTCCAGCGTGGGCTGGGCCCTGAGGCACAAGGGGGCGGCATCGGGGACTCGGTACTTCTTCTCGTACCTGTCCCTCTTGGCGGGTGTCGTGGAAGGGTTCTTGAGGACAGCAAGCCCCTCGTCCCAGATGTCGTCGAGCAAAGGCACCGCGAGGACCGTCTTCCTCTTGGCCTCTCGTCGTTGGTAGAGAAACCCTTCCTTTTTTTGTTCTTCAGGGCAGAGCTCGAAGAGCTCGGATGCCCTGGTTATCATGGCGTGAAAGGAGCCAATTTTGTCGGCTGGAGAAGCCCGAGGGGGGGGGGGGTGATGAGGGGATGTCGCTTTGTCATCGCCGTCGTCGTCCGTCCCCGTTGCTGTATCCGTCGCCGTATCCTCTCTAGGGTCTGGCGAGGGGGATGAGGGGTCCACGGGCCTCGCGGGCACGAAGGGCGGAGAGGGGTGGACTCTCCTCTGCTTGTTCGGAGGGTTTCCCGACAGGCCCGGTTCTGGATCCTCCGTCGGGGTCCGTGGTAATCTCGTCCTTATCTCGGTACATAAGGATTGGATCGCCAACAAAATGGCCGCCGAGCTATCCTGGGGCTCGGGTAATGGCTGCGACGGACGAGATGGCTGCCCCATTGGGCCCTCTTCGTCGCCATCGTCGCTATCTTCGATCACGTCAGCGGGGACCGTTCCCTGGGATCGAACCTTCTCGAACCTCTCGTTGAGGCCTTTGAACCTCTCACTGAGGCCCTTCTCGGTTTCCACCAGCTCCTCCTCAGAGGCTGATTCAGAGTCTGTAATGGCCACCGCCCCCCCCCTCTTTTTCCGCCGGGGGCTTCCCGGGGGTCTTAACGATGGGCAGGAAAGAGGATTCCCTCTGCGGTGGCAGGGATGCTCTGGGCCCAGAGGCCATTTCCACTGGCGTAGTCTCAGCCGGCTTCGCCAGGGTCGCAGCGACCACTTCAATAGAGGCCTTTGCCGGCTGGATCAAAGCCCTCACCACCTTAGGTGCGTCCTGAGCCTTCGCCTTGGGGGGAGGGTCAGCACCTCGCTCCCCCTTCGAGATCAACCGGGGCCACTCCAGCATCTTACCCGGGTTCTCGGACTTCCTCTTCCCCGAACCAGAGCGCTGGCTCGTGGTTGAACGTGCCGGGGAAGTCGCGCCCTGCCTGGCAGCCGAAGAGTCCGACCTTTCGGCACTCCCGGTGCCTGCAGACTCGCAGTGCTTGGCCTTCTGTTGGGCCCCCGTCGCCGGGGCGCCCTCACAGGACTTAGAAGCCCGCTCAGACTTTTTCTTCGCCTTCTCACCTGCTGTGCCCTTCTCCAGCCAGGCGGCGAGGCGGGAACAACGATCTTGTTTGTTCCGTTCCGAAAGGTTCTTGCAGAACGCACAGTCCTTCTCCACGTGCGTCTTGTCCTCATGAAGGCAGTAGAGACATATGCTCGTCCTCCTTGAAAACGTTTTGTAATCCGCATCCAGGGCAGCACCTGAACAGCTTGGAACTGGGCGTCGAGCTTCCCTTGTCCTGGGCCATGTCCGTTGAGGTAGGCCGCAGATCTTCCGGAATCCTCCAAGAAGCGTAAACTTGATGAAAACTTCACCCTTGAGGGGCGTAGAAGAATTCCAAAACGGGTCCCCATTATCGGAAGTAGAAACGGTGGAGCTTGAGGCTCGATTAAACCGAAAAAATGAGAATCTCCTGGAAAAGTGCGAAAACACAGCAAAAACTCAAGAGCTAAAGCATGAGGACTCCCAACACTTGAGCGTGCGGTAAAAATCTGAGGATGGCTGCCAAAGGCGGGGCTTAGGGAGAGGGCAGTCATTGCCTGGGGCAGTATGACCCAGAGATCAGTGATTGGTTACTACTAAGAAAGACAGATCAGAAACGAAACTGGTACTGATTTTTTCTTTACCGAGGATTCCCAGCCTGACGACAGGGAATATTCATGAGCATGTGAATCCATGCCAGAGCCCATGCTGGAGAAACAAAAAGCCTTGTCCACCATACTGATACCCTTTCGAAAAACCTGTGTGGGCATTCAAGATTAGGTTGTTGTCATAAACCCTTTACAGAAAATGTTTCAGCAAAATTCTACCATGCACTTTTGAAAGACTGTCAATAAGTGAAAAAGGTCTATAATTACATGCAGATAGCTTATGCCCTTTCTTCAAATCTAAGCCCCTCCACCAGCAATCTGGCTACCTTTAGTTCCCGATACTCACCAATCCCCACTCATCGCTCTAATGCCCTACTTAATTTAATTGACCCAACCTACTCTTTGCTACCTCTAACTTTGAGTCCTCCACCCTTTTTGACCCATACCACTGGAACTTACTCCGGGCCCAATATCAAGAACATCACTACCATTATTTAATTCAAACCTGCCTTTAAACACCACTTTTTTTGCCCCTAAAGGAACACCTGCACTGGCCCTCCTTATCCCTTCACCCAACTAGCCTCATCTTTTAAAAAAGGTAGCAGGTGCCCCTCTCCAGAAAGAACATAGCATGATAACCTGTTCTGTGGTTTTTTCCCAATTTGAGAGTTCACAGCCATCGCTTTTTTGCTCACTGTACTTTTCACACTTGGGAAATAGCCATTTGCATATCAGTCTTTGTCCCGCCCACATGGGCAGTCCATCACTGAAATGCTATGGCAATTCCCCTCTGAACAAGAGTACCAACAGCAACCCCATACACGTGTTTCAGCCTTGTTGGGCCTCATCAGTGAGGTTGAGCTGTGCCTCTCTGTGCACAGCGAGTAGGGAGTCCACGTATGGGTTCCCCCAGGTAACTCAGGGCGACCAACCCCAAGTTCCTTGCAAATTTTTTAAAAAAAGGTAGCAGGAGCACCTTCTCCTTAAAGAACATGGCATGATAAACAGTTCTGTGTTTTCTTCCCACTTGGAGGGTTTGCAGCCATCGCTTTTTTCTCACTGTACCTTTCACATTTGCATATCAGTCTTTGTCCCACCCACATGGGCAGTCTAGCATATGGCTGCAAACTCTCAAAGTGGGAAAAACCACAGAACAGGTTATCATGCCATGTTCTTTCTGGAAAGGGGCGCCTGCTACCTTTTTTGAAAAACCACTAGACTCGAATGTAGTTTTTGTTTACTTAAAATCTGATAAGGAGAAACGTTTGATTCACAGTGTTATGATCAAAGAAATACATACAACTAAGTGGGCAGTAATACACACCAACTACAAGATTTAGTATCTTCATTATCCTTAAGTACTGACGCCACAACACATTAATTATTAAGTAGAACATTAGACAGTTTAATGTAATCACATTCTAGCCTGGACTGCATTAGCAGTCTACAAGCGATTCAGATTCCAGTAGCCTCCTTACAAAGTCTCAAAGTTGCAGGCCCAGGGTCTCTGACACAGAAGAGGAATGCAGCCGCTTCATGGAAAAAGATCCCTTCTAGCAGAGTCACATTTGTAGAGCAAGATTGGGTCCATGCCCTTGCCTTACGCAGCCCAAGGAAGTAGGGTAAACACATAGGCGTGCAACAGTGCCACCAGGGTGAGGTTGACAGGGTCGCCAGCAAGCAGTGGTGTGTTTTTCCAGGTGGACCAATGAAGATAATGATTCTGTAGTATAAGGCAATTCTGCCATGCTCAATATTTTAGAGACTTTTCATCCTACCTGGCAACATAAAGCCATATTCATGCCCAACTCTACCACAGACCTTTATCTTTATGAGGTCCCCTAGTTGAACTTTGACAAATGAAGGCTGGAAAATGTTTCACTAATATATATCATAATATGCTCCAATCAAACACAATTTGAGGACATTTTAAGTAACCTCAGTTTTCGGCCATATGACGAAGTCTCTTGCCTAGCTCTGCAGACAGATGTGAGAGTGGCCATGATGGCAGGGTGTATCCATGAGCCAGTGGATGGGCCCATGGTCAGAACAGGGAGAATCCCAGAGGCACTCTACTTCTGTCCAGGTCACTTAGTGTGGGTCAATCACAATAGCGATACTACACCCCTTGTCCAACACAGGCCAACAAAAACCAGGTCCCTCCCTCAAAACTGAACCATTGAAAGTCAATCGTATTCGCAATATCATAACCCCTCCCCAACATAGGTCAGCTAATACCAGTCCCTTCCTCCAAAACAGAATTCCTGAGAGCACTTCAGGATCTGCTGAACGAGATTCTGTTTCCTCAACCTAGAAGGTTGTGATTCCACCTTTTCACAGGTACGGCATGGGTCACGGCCCTGTCTGCATCAACGGACCAGAGTACAAAACGTGCAAATACTTTGCAATACTTTAAATACAGCATAGAGCATGGTAATAGTGGTAAAAACACCCCCAACTCTTCCCAATCTTCCTTATTAAACCAAGACCCAATGAGTGACAGTTCTCCTTGGTGCAACAGACACGCATCTGATTCCAAGATGGCCACTAGGTTAAAGGAAGCTCACACTGGCCCCCTCAGCCTCATTCTGACTCACAGGAAGCTGGGACCCACAGCCAATGCCAGCCCTTTAATACTTTGGGACAGATGCAGATCCTTCTCCATAGTCTCACACAGTAGGAGGGGGAATGTATATAACCTGGACAGTACAGCACAATAGTGCGAGTTGCAGGAGCAACAGGATCATACTTGTTGAAAGCTGGAAGCTGAAAGGAAGAGGAAGACCAGGAAGCAGCAAGAGCGAAGGAGACCGCAAAGGTGGCAGAAAAGGAGTGGAGGAGGAGATGGTGCAAAGGTGTGTTGAGGCAGGAGGCTGTATCATCTGCATTAGAATTCAAGGAGTTAGTAAAACCAGTTGGAGGGAGGCAGTAAAGTCAGGAGTGGATTAAAAGAAGTGATACTAACAGAATAACAAAGAGGTGTGGAAGTACCATCTCTAGTATGTTGGAAAAAGTGGAAAAGAACTGTAGTGGAAAGGAAGGAGGAGGGAATATCAGGAGTGGTAAGAGAGGATCTGATACCAACAGAGTAGACGGAAAGGAGGTGGTAATATAAAGAGTATAGAGGAAATAGGCAGTAATGTCAGAGGAGAGTGAGGGAGTCATGGCAGTCCAGAAAGTAGTAACATTAGGAGCTAAAGCTTAAAAGGGAGAAGATCAGATGACAGTGAAAGGAGAACCACCCTCCCACCCCCCTCAGACAAGGATGGGCGAGATCATCAAAGTAAAAGAGAAAGAAACTAGAAAAATATGGGTAGATCTAAGAGCTAGAAAGCCTCTGAGGAAGATCAGGGACTACCCAATCAGAATAGACAGGTTCCGGCATGACAGGCCAGCCCTAGGCAGGCTGAGATGGTAGGAGGAGGAATGCAAAAGTGTCAGGGAAATTCCGATCAGGATCGAGAAGAGGAGGGTAAAGTCTCCTGGGTTTGGCCACCACAGTCAAGCAACCCTTCTCTAGTTTTCACTGCCATCCACGCCCAATGACCCAGCTGCTGAAGAAATTTGGGAATTGCAGTAGTCGAGAGGTAAGAGACCCCGGTTAGCCGACAATTAAAACCAACCAAAGAAGAGGGTTTGGGATCCCTGTGAGTCTGCATGCAAGAGCAGAGGGCAGTGGAGCAGCCTTCAGAGGGCTCTAAAGACTGGGACTTTAATGCCACAGTTAAGGAGGCCTGAAAGCCGCACCCAACACAAAAGACATTTAGCTGGTGTCAGAAATGTCCTCTGTAGATTCACTTTGCCCAATCGGTACCCCTTCCTCCTTCTCCTCACCCGATTCTTCAGAATTCAATGAAGGTTTCCTTTCTTTTCTTTTTCATGATACCCTTTTCTTTTGGAAGAGATATGGCCTCCCTCGGATGGAAGCCACAATGTCACTGTACAAAGCACAGCTGACAGAGGGACAGTAAATGGCGGTGAAGCCTCCAGGAATAGCACAAGCGCCAGGAAGGCAGGCGCGTGACAGTATGCCAGGGGCGAACTACCAGGCTTGCCAGGGTGTGATCTATGATACAACCAAACCAAGACAGGTGCATGCACCTGAGAAACATGTTCCCAAGAATCCTCTTGCATGCAAGCAACCTTTTCAATGGATCAGGTATTCCAAACGCCCCTTCCTGTACCTGGAGTCCATAATTCTTGCCACCTCGTACTCCTCTGGGGTGTCGTCAACCGGTAGATGCGCTGACAGATTTGCCCTCGAGTAAGGATCCTCATGGTACTCCTTCAGTAAGGAAGAATGGAAAACAGGGTGTATGCACTTCATGCTCCTTGGCAGTTTTAGACAGTAAACTAGCAGATTGATCCTTTTGAGGATTGGGTAAGGACCCAGGTAATGGGGTGACAGTTTTGAAGGATGTAACCATCTCGGTAAGTATTTAGTTGATAGCCAAACTCGGGAACCAGGGGTCCAGGTAGGAGATTCTTGGCGATGTGGGCTGGTCTGGGCCCGGTAACGGTTTTGGCTGTCAAGAAGACCTTCCTTAGCGACCTTGCGAGCTTCTGAAATGCGGACTTACACAGCGTCCACTGAAGGCACAGAGGAGGCTTGCAGATCCTTAGGAAGGAGATCAAGACAATGGAATCCATAGTTACAGTAGAAGGGGCTTAGGTTAGTGGTAGAATGCTTTGTGTTGTTGTAGGAGAACTCAGCAGTAGATAACAGCGAAACCCAATTGTCTTGCTGATTATTGGTGAAGCAACTGAGATATTGTTCCAAAGACTAATTCAAACGCTCAGTCTGCCTGTTGGTGTGCGGGTGGAATCCTGAGGATAGAGTCCTTTCGATGCCTAACTTGCCACACAGGGCCTTCCAGAACCGAGAGGTATACTCGCTTCCCCTGTCAAAGGTGATCTTATCGGGTAAGCCGTGTAGTCTGAATATATCGCTAGCAAACACGGTCGCCATAGAATCAGCGTCAGGCACCCCAGGCAATGGAGAGAAGTGAGCCATCTTGGTAAAGGCATCCACCCTGACCATGATACAGGTACACCCATCCAAAGGGGGAAGATCAATGATGAAGTCTGTGGTGAGATGGCTCCACGGCCGTGTGGGGGGCTTATCCTGCTGGAGCAAACTGAGCAGTCTTTGGGTACTGTACTTTCCTCTACAACAAGTAAGACAGGAGGCGACATATCGTTTGACTTCTGTGGTAAGACCCGGCCACCAGAACTGTCGCTGAAGGATATCCACCGTAGAAGAAACCCCTCTATGTCCAGCCAGGGTACTATCGTGGCACCATTCCAGGGCAAACCGTCTTGAGACAGGATCAGGAAGGAAGAGGAGTTTGTTGATGAATATAAGTCTGTCTTGTCTGTGGACCGTATCCTGAGGTATAAACTGAGGTACCTGCTGGGTAGTGAGAGAGGCTTCCTTAACCTTCTGGAGAAATGAGGAAATGGAATACACAATCTTGTTACAAGGAAAAATGTATTCTGGTGTGTGTTCGATAGACACCCCTGGAGTGGGTATTCTGGAAAGGGAATCAGCCAGGACATTCTTACTCCCTGGTAGATAGGTTATTACTAAATCATATTGGGAGAAGAAGTGTGCCCATAGGGCCTGCTGGGAGTTGACGCACTCCATCTGTTGGATGACCTTGAGATTTTTATGGTCAGTTCTGAGTTGGAAAGGGTGTATGGCGCCTTACAGCAAGTGGTGCCACTCTTCGCATGCGGTTTTCATGGCTAGCAGTACCTTCTCTATAATGGAGTAATTTGCCTGTCTTGGGTTGAGCGTTCTGAAGAGATAGGCCACAGGATGTTCCACCCTGTCATGTTCTTGCAACAAGGGTGCCCCTAGGGATGCTGCTGAAGGGTCTGCCTCGACAATAAAAGGAAGAGTCTGATCAGGCTGGTGAAGAACAGGAGCAGAACAGAACAACTTTTTAAGGAGAACGAAAGCTTCTTCAGCCTTGCTTGACCAGACAAACAGAGCGGAAGTCTTCTTAAGGAGCGTGGTGATCGGGAGGACAGCCTCTGAGAATCGGGGTATGAAGCGACGATAGAAATTGGCTAATCCCAGGAATCTCTAGACCTCTTTGATGGAGGTAGGTGAAGGCCATGCAAGAACTGCAGACAGCTTCCTAGGATCCATCTCAACTCCTTGTTCGGTAAGGACAAAGCCCAGATAAGGTACCGTAGATTCCCCAAAAACACATTTCTTGGGGTTGACCAACAAGTGATGTTCCTGGAGACGTTGAAGGACCTGATGATGATGTTCCTGATGAGCCTGTTTAGTCGTAGAATATACCAGGAAGTCATCGAGGAACACGATGGTATGATGAAAAAGTAGGTCGGAATAAATACGGTCCATGAACCGCTGAAAGATGGCGGGTGCGTTCACCAAACCAAACGACATAACCTTATATTCATAGTGACCGAACGGGGTACGAAAAGTGTTCTTCCACTCATCCCCCACCCGGACACGTAGCAGATTGTAGGCTCATCTTAAGTCAAGTTTAGCGAAAACCACCGCTCATTCGACCACTTCCAGGATGTCTTTTTCAGAGGCATGGGATATCTATCCCTGATGGCAACTCGGTTAAGACCCCTGTAGTCAATGCATGGCCTTAACTCAAGGGTGTCCTTCTTTGGAACGAAGAATAGGGAGTCCCCAGCGGGTGAGCGAGAGGGTTGTATCAACCCGTTGTGCAGGTTTAAATAGAGGTACTTGCGGAGATCCTCCTTCTCCTTGAGGGAGAGCAAAAACATGTGCCCAAAAGGTACCAAAGCATCGGGTACCACATCTATGGTGCAATCATCCCGTCGATGTGGTGGTAGTTCTTGGGGAATTTCTCCAAAAAGACCTCACTTTACCTGCACAATTCAGTGGAAATATGATGAACTCCGAGAGCAGATGGAGAAGCTGTTGTGCCTTCTACGGCCTTCACTGTTTCATAGGCAGCACCATCGGAGCAAGACTTGCGACAAAACCCGGAAGTGAAAGCAATTTCGTTCTAAGACCAGTCGATCACCAGGTTGTGTTTACGAAGCCATGACACTCCCAGGATCACCGGAAAATGGGCTGCTCTGATAAGATCGAACTGGATGACCTCAGTGTGTTGCAAAATGTCCATTTCCATCATGATAGTGGTATGGGTAATCAAACCAGAACTTAGTGGTGTGCCATCAACACCCTCCCCCTTTTGGTCCTCTTCCTTTTCCACTCGGTTAATTTCCATCTTGTTGGCCCACAGGATATCCATGAAGTGGCCGGCGGCACCACAGTCGATGAGTGCCAGTGTGTCCACCAGTCCTTGCTTCATGAGCTTTATAGCCACCACCATAAGCCTGTTGTCTTCAGTGCGAACAGCAGAAGTGACTGTGATTGAAACATAGGGAGTTGGAACTAGGCCTCAGTAACTTGTCCCTATCATTTCTGAGGATGCCCGTTTCCCAGGCGACGAGGAGGCACCTCAGAACATTCCCGTAATAAATGCTGGTCTGAGCCGCAGAACATACATAGGCCTTTTTCTTTTGCCTCTTTCGTTCATCTGGTGTCAAAGAGCCTCTGGTGGTGCCTATCTTCCATCGGAAGACAAGGTGAAGAGGGAAGAATGGTAGAGACGTCGGGTAGAAGCATGGGGGTACATCCTTTTCTCCTTTCCGTTCTCCACTCAGATAAGCAAAAATCAATCTGTATTGTGGTGGTCAACAGCTCCGAGAACCCAGTAGGCCTGGGGGTACGTGCCAGCTCATCCTTGAGCTCTTCTCAAAGACCTTGTCTGAAGATGGTATATTGAGCAGCTTCAGGCCATCCCGCATCTGCAGCGATTCTCTTGTACTGAGTTATGTATGTGAGTAGATCGGATGTCCCCTGCCGGATATCGAGTAGCTCTTCACTGGCAACTTGTGTAGATTCTTGTCTCTCGAACACTTGTTTAAACTGGGCAGTAAATCCCCCATAATCCTGCAAGAGTGGACTGGCACTAGTAACGAGCGGAATGGCCCAAGCCAGAGCATTGCCAGTGAGATTAGAGACCAGAAAGCCTATCCGGGCTTGATCTGAGGCATATGTATGAGGCCGGAAGGTGTAGTGGATGATACATGCTTCCATGAACTCCTTAAAGCATCTCGCGTTACCCTTGTATTTGCCCAAGGCTAAAGGCAGAGGCGGTAGTTCCACACATGGTTGGTCCTGGGCTGTTACCATGTGCCGCAGCTTTGCGCTATCTGTCTTCAGGGTCTGGACCTCCTGTGAGACCCTATACGGCATTCACTAATTCTGTAATCTGCTCTGCGGTAGGTAGTGTTCGGGCAATGCAAACTGTCAGAAATGTCCTCTGTAGATTCACTTTGCCCAATCGGTACCTCTTCCTCCTTCTCCTCAACGGATTCTTCAGAAGTCAATGAAGGTTTCCTTTCTTTTCTTCTTCGTGATACCCTTTTCTTTTGGAAGAGATACGGCCTCTGGAAGCCACAATGTCACTGTACAAAGCACAGCTGACAGAGGATCCCCGACCGCGAGCGCCTGGGATAAGAGGAAAAAGCCAAAGGCTAAAAAAAAACTCTTGTGCATTTCCAGTTGCTTGATGGTAGGTGGTGATGTTGAAGGATTCTGGGAATTCGAGTTCTGTGATACAGGTAAGGTGATCCCAAATGAAGCCTTAGGTATGCAGAGGCTTTGAGGTACAAAACAATTCTCAAGCTGGAGTTTTAGAGAGGCCGGGAGCCTACAGGTTATGTACTGGCAGATGCGGTGTATACAATGCGTGCGAACGCACAAGAACAAGAGAAAATGAATACCGCAGAAAGCTGTGGTGAGGGGGAGAGAGAAACCCTGTATGAGGGAGTGGTAGAGAAGACCAGCAGAACAGAAAAGGATGGACCGCTGAAAGGAAAACAGTGCCCTGGCAAACACCAGAACAACCGAGAGGCGGAGAGGAAAGGAATTCCCGCGGTACCAAAGAGATACCATGGAGAACACAGGCTGGGAAGCAAGAACAAGGAAGACCGGCTGAGCCCGGAGGAAAGGCAAAGAGGACACGCTAGCACCTAGGAGAAAGGAAGACAGGAAAGTAAGGCAGCAGCAGCCACAAGAGGAAAAACACTTGCTAGCGTCGGACCCAAAGCAAAAGCACAGTGGGGTAGCAACGCGAAGCCCGGAAAGGGAGGCGGGGCTAAGAAGGGAAAGCAGGCACCCAACCTCAGAAGCTCGAGCGCAGCAAAACAAAAACGTGAGAAACGTTAAAGGACAGTCAATGGCGGCAAAGCCTCCAGGAATGCCACAAGCGCCAGGAAGGCAGGCGCTTGACAGCGGTAGAGGACCATCCTATGTTTTTGGTGACCTCTTTAGTTTATCTCCTATACATAGTATAAACCAGTGTACAAACGACAGTCTTGACATCCTTCTTGCTCCCATTGTCTCCAATGTGCGGCCTATAGAAATAACTTCCCTCCTTCGCGATTCATTTTATATCGGGAAGAGCTCCTAGGAGACAGTGTAAGATTATTAACTTGTACAGATGTAAATACATGTATCTATCATGTGACGGTTTTAGACAAGTGAAAACAATTGTTTCTGTGATTCCTGTTTTAGTGAACTGCAACTTTACCCTCTTCAATGTATATTATTAATCTTAGGAAGCAAATCTAATTAGTTATTTTCCTCTGCATATTCCATAAATTTATAAACAGACAGCTTATGGTGTTCCTTATTTTCTTTACTTTCTAAAAAACATGAGCATCCCATTTGTCAGTCGTTTTATCTGTTGCATTGCTGTATTGGTATTTAACCAAATTGCCACCTTTTCTGTATATGTCCTTTCTTTCCAAATGCCTTTCCCTTTTTTCTGGGCTTTCAATTCTGCTTGAAGTAATTTCTTCTGCAGCTTCCAGTAGAACGTAGAGTCTTGGTGTGGTCCATCAATGAGTGCAGTTCTACCCAGTCCTTGTCTCAAAACCTGTTCATTGACACAGACATTAAACAATCCACCCTATAAAATAAAATCAATTGTAAATATTGATATGCAACATCTTTTTTTTTCTGTTGAAGAAAATTACACCATTAATTATTCCATCATTCAGTTGACTACTTAACTTTTGAAAAGGACAAGACTCCAAAACATGCTTCAAAGTATTCATCAGCGAAGACCAGAACTACTCATAAAAACATACCTGACAATTTCCAGATAGTTGATGGTGAATGTGAAGATGGAAGAGCTGAGAGTAACAATGATCATGAATACAAACAAAAGCCTCCAGATAGGATAACAGAAAACTGAATAAAACAAAAATATCCACCTTGCCAGTCCCATTTTGTTAAAAGAAAAAGGCACTGACAACACCCCCAGAACCGACTGAGAAGCACCCACAGCACCTGGATGGGTGACGTCGGGCAGAATGAAACACAGGCGACACCCATAGAGACAGAGTTAACAACCCCAGCCAATCCCATCCAACATCTTCACTTGCCCCTTCGTTGCTACTAGGTACCAGAATGTTGTGGAATTACTGGGATATTGCCAATCACCATTCTAACTGAGTTGTGGACACTGGCAGGTGCAATGGCCATTTGAGTGGGTAGGGAGGACGGGTGGGGTTGTGAGGGAGGGAGGGTGGAGGTGGGAGAGATATGAGAAAGGGACACTGAATGCCAGACAGGCCCAGATCACGACAAAGGCGCAGGGTGCCTCCGTCCCATCTGGAGGGACTACACTAGCCCAACAGGCCAATTCAGGATAGAGATGCCAACTAACCAATTCCACTAACAATTTCCACCTCTGCATACGCCTCTCAAACTCCTGACCAAACACAACCACAAACTTACAGCACAACAAACCGCACAAACTTCACTACACTGAAACAACCAAAACAAAAAACACACATAGACTAGCACAACAGTACACAACGACTACCGGCCGCAAACACCCCAGGCCCAGCCAACGGACCCACCGGGCTGAGGCCGCCAACAGCACATCACTGCTCGCTTGCACTTTTCCAGCTTCCTCCCACTAACTCACCCTCCCTCCCTCCCTCTTTCAGAGCCGCCAGAGCGCCAGGGGACCACTCCGGTGGTGATAGTGCGCGGTACAAATGTCCTTTAACATTAACATTAACATTAACAATACTAAATGAAGATTTTTTCACATTTTCTTTTTGAATGGGCTTCAAGTATTTCAATTCATTTATTTAAAGGACAACAATTTTAATTTACATTTTTAAAGCACTCACACAGGCCTCGGGCATCGAGGCGCTGCTGTACAGGAACAATGGTAAAATATGTATGAATTTATTTACATTTGATTGGTGATTGTCAAATGTATTCTGCCAACAAAATCGTCTCTGGGCACAGAGTGAAATAGAGTAGGTGATGGCTACCAATGAGAGGATCAAGGCGTGGCCATATGTGGAGTGAAACCTGGTCCTATGGGTCAGAGATTAAACAATGTGATAGTATGTCCTACAAATTAAATGGGACTGGCAGAAGTGAGCAGCAATTGTTTTAAAAATCCGAAAGGTTTGTTATATGCAGCAAACAGTACGTTTAGCAGCATTTGGGAAGTTCAGTAATTAGGAATTGGCATAGTTAATTTTGGACAACAGTTGTGCCATGTAGTTCTAAGTCGACATTGGGGAGAACTCTGCAGTATTAATTTAGAGTGAACAAGGTTAATGTGATAACTGTGTTGACCTACAATGTTGTGCTCTGGTTGCTGCTAAGAGATGCAACCAAGATTTTGCAAATCCGGCATACTTGGTACTTTAGTTGAATAATGTAAAAGTATGGCAAAAGGTGGAATGAGATCTCAACAAGTGATGTGTGCACAGGGACAGAGCTTTATTTTTCTTTGATCCAGCTTTAATGTGATTTTCTTTATGCAGTCTGTTTGAAGCGTCCAGTCCTTTGGGTACATTGTGCACACACAGATGAAGGAAAGGGTGAAAATTCAGTACACCTTAGTCTATGTCGCCTACGGTCAGTTCTTCAGGAACCAGGCTATTAAGCTCAGCAACAGTTGGAGGGCTGAAGAATCTGGCCCACCTGCTGGCTGTTGAGATTGGGTCACTTGGTAAAAAACTAAGCAGGGGACAGAGCTAGGCTCAGGAGAACCTAACCTTAACTGGCTAGTTAAAGGCAATTTTGATCACACTACAATTCCAGCTTATTTCTTAAACTTGGACGGTATCTTTGCAACAAGGTAAAGGGAAGGAACACATATATGCTGGTGTTAGCCCAAAAAGGGGTCGGGCATCCCAGTCAGCAGATGGGACCCTGGCTCATCCAAGATGTGTATTACAGGCATTTGGAGTTGCTGCAAGTTACAAACAGGTGTGACCATGGATGAACATAACGCACAAGTCAGAAATGTGGTTTAACACCTTTATTTCCAAGTAAAAGGATGGAGTTTGGGTTGAACGCCTGTAGGGCCTAGCATGGTTCTACAACCTTTTGCTCGCCAGATGTTTTGCACTACAACTCCCATCGGCCATAACCATCCTACACAATAATGGGAACATCATGGAACTTGTAGTCAAAACATCTAGAGGACCGCAGATTGTAGATTCTTGGCTTAGGGTTTTCACCAAAACAAAAGCAGAGGAAACTACCCTAGAAAGTGTCAGGATTGGTTATTAAAACTGGTGCAAGGGCCTATCTAGGGGACCAGTGGCTCTTTCAGGATTCCCTTTTCTAACACACAGTCTCATGGATATAGAGCCCAGCTTGCCTGTTGGCTCAAAAGTCCCAGTGCCATGGATATAACTCCCAGCTTGCCCCATGACTTCACAGTCTCAGGGATATTTCACCCAGCTCACTGCTTAACTTTACAGTCCCCAGAAATAGATTGAACAGCTTTGTCTTGACTAACTCCTACCCTCAGGTATTTCCTCCACCTTTGCTTGTGTGCCACCATGGTGTACATATTCTCGCCCCTTTCGCTGAGGTTGGGTGGGGGGACTTTGTGCTGGGGAGTTGGTGGTGGGTGGGGGAGGGTAACTATGTGCTGGGGAGCTGGTGGGCAAAATGTCAGGTGTGATGCGGCATGAAAACGAGGCTCGGCTTCGTTTCGTTGCTAGGCAACGACTAATATCAGCAGAAACATCCGCCGGCAGGCGGAAGAGTCGGCCACGTCCAAGGCCAGCATAAGGCCCTGGTTGCCCCTGTTCGCACCAGGGCACGCCCAAAATGATCTTTCGTCAGCAGCCGCATCGATCTGAACTTCCCCTCTGAAACACTACGAACAATTTGGAACTTTTCGGATTTCTCCTGGCATACACAAGAGTGAGTACGCTTAACCCTGCTTTACAAGCCTAGCGCCCCACGCTTGTTTTCCGACACTGTATGAACATATACTATCTCGCCAGAGTACTATCGGCTATCCCACGCGAACACTAGCAACATTGTATGTTTAAACTCCCACCCGCAATCCCTGCTTGATTCCTAAATCTTACTCATTGCCCAACTTACCAGTGTTCCATATTAACTAACCCATAATTGTAACTGTACCACATTTGTCTATCGTCTATGGAGTTCCTATTCAATCCTGTAAGCCACGCTGCTCCCGCAAAGTTTTAATTACCTTAGCCCTCGAGTGAACGGCTCTCTTGTACCAGTCCTATACGATACACTACTACCATGCCCAATTGCAACAGTCCTTGCAATCCAATATTGCATGTTACAGTAACCATCTTGACTAAAACACATTTGCAGCACTCTGATGCCGAATTAGTTGTAGTTGTCTAGCGCACTGAGCCAGCGCACATGGATATACTTGGTTAAGCCCACTAAGTTCAACTCTACTTGCATACTTGAACTTTCCCACTGATCTCATTTGTATCGCCCCATATGAGACCAGCCCTCTGATTTCCACTGGATCTGTTTACTTCACACTAGCCTAATGATACCAATTGTATGCACCTATATCAACTGAGCCTTCTGAACTCAACTGCACTTGCCTATTTCAGACTAGCCTATTGATCCTAATTGTATTTGCCCATCTGAGACTAGCCGACTGTCTTAATTGTATCCGCCCATATCAGACTAGCTTACTGATCTCAATTGTATTTGCCTACATTGTCCAGCCCATTGGCCTATTGTATCTGCCTTTATGAGACTAGCCTACTGTTTAATTGTATTGGCCTACATCAGACTAGTTCATTGATCTCAACTGTATTTGCCCACATCTGACCATTTCATGAAGACTATTGTATCTGCCCTCACCAGACTAGACTAATATGTCTAACTAACCCATACCTGACTAGCTTATTGTATCAAAGGTCCTAGCATATGCCTAGCCTGCCCTACTTGCCGAACTATACTAGTCTATGCATATTTAACCCTCTATGCTGCACGATCTGGCTACTAGTACTGTGTAACTAGACCTACCTCTACTACACCTCAACACTACTCTGTGTCTCCCTGACCTGAAGCATTATGTACATCACCCAATCAATCATAGTCGCACTAGGCACGTTACTTAGCCTAATGGCAATAATGCGTTCTTCAAGCTCCCCTTCTCATTCACTACCCACTCATGATATTCCTATCACTATGTTTACATGCAACACTGCCTACAGAAACTCCAGGCTTCGAGCACGCCTGCCAAAACTGTTTGAACCCCCGACTAGATATCCGACCAGCCTAGACAATCAGAGGACAAGTTTATCAAATAATCCATTAACGAAAACCAAAAAAACATTCTTAACTTTAATGCCCAAATCAAACCACATATAACCAAGCCACATACTGGTGGTCATGCTGCTGGAGTTACTCCCAGCATCCCTACACCCCAACCCTACCAGAAAACTCAACATCTAACCTTAAAGGGACTCTAATAAATGCTAGATAACTAGTCGCGCATCACTGAGATAGCTGACCTCATCGCGTAGGCGTGAATCACGGGGAGGAGGCCTAGCTATCATCGCTAAAGCCAATCTCTCCATACAATTAGCCCCTTCGCCTGGCATAAAATCCTGCAAATCCCTATCAGTCAAACTTCCCACCGCCAACTCCCAAACCCTGAATATCCATCTCATACACAGACCGCCTGGACCTATTGGTACCTTCAATGAAGATATCTCCACTGTCCTGTCGGATAATCTAAAAAGTACCTCACAAACCCTACTGTTGGGAGATCTTAACTTGGGATTCAATGATGTGAAAGACCAACATGCAATCACCGTGGCCAACATATTGGTAGATCTCGGTTTCACCCAGAAAGTGAATACACCGACCCACAACAAGGGAAGAATTCTGGATTGGGTGGCAGATCACAATTGCAATGCATCTATCACTGCCATCTCCCCTCAAATCTGGACTGACCACCACCTCCTGGTATTCACACTGGCTACTAAAAGACCAGCCACCAAGTCTACCCTAACCCCCCCTACGCTAACCAGAAATAAAAAGAATATCACACCTGACAAACTCCTTCCTCGCATCCTACCCAATCTTAACTCACTACCTGACAATATGGACCGTAATCTACTAGTTGATGAATACAATAAAGCCATGTCCACCGCTCTTGATGAAAATTAAGAAATAGTAAACCTAAAAGTCACCTTAACACCTGGTTCACCCCACACTTGAAAAACTAAGGTTAGACAAGAGAAAATGAGAAACTGCGTGGAGACTACTCCCCTCTTTAGAAAACAAAACTAATTAAATCAATATATCAGCTCAATACAAGAAAGACATCCTCTTAGGGAAACAGGAAACCTATAATAACAGAATCCTGCAAGCTAACTCCAATATGAAACAATTATTTACAATACTAAAAGAATTAAAAGCTCCCATTCCTACAAAAGACAAGTGTGTCAAAAATAAAACTTGGTGCTCTAACATTCAGCATGCTCTAGCCAACAAAGTCTCCAATCTTCAGAATAAGATAGCATTAAAGAAAGCCTCCCTAATACCTTCCACCTCCTCTAACAAAACGCCTACGCTGCCTCTTAAACATCTAACCCGTTGCAGCTTCTCCAAAGTTTCCACGATAGAGGTGGAGAAGGTCATACTCGCACTCAAACCCTCAAATTGTCAGGGCGACCAGTGCCAAGCTCAACTAATCAAGGACGTACCAGAGATCGAGCTCCATTCATCTGCAAACTTATTAACGCCTCCTTTTCATCAGGTACCATCCCTTGCAACCTTAAAGAGTCGTGGGTACTCCCTCTTCTCAAGAAACAAACAATAGACCCCACTTTACCGACTAATTACAGGCCCATCACAACAGTGCCTTTCCTTCTAGGAATTTTAGACAAGGTAGCATACATCCAAATTCAGAATTTCTTGGAAACCAACAAACTCCTAGGACCCCGTCAATCTGGTTTCCGGCCACAACATGGCACCGAAACAGCCTTAATTGATCTCAAAGCTCAAATAGACGAACTTAGAGACAACGGAAAACTAGTGCTACTCCTCCTTCTTGACCTCTCGGCTGCATTTGTCTTAATTGTCCACAGGGTCTTATGCAGCCACTTGGACTCAGCAGCCCATTTCTCTAAGAAGGGCATAGTCTGGATATAGTCCTTTCTCAGTAATAGGACCATGAGAGTCTTCTCTCCCTCAGCAGCAGCAGACCTCATCCCCATCAATTGCAGGGTGCCCCAGGGATCATGTGTCTCGCTGATCCTATATAACGTATTTACCAAGCCCCTTTTTGATGATCTGGATCATCTGGGTATCACCTACACTAACTATGCAGATGATACTCAGATCCTCTTACCACTTACTGGGGATTATGATAAGGATTTGGACTTGGTAAATAGGGTTTATAGTATCGTTCAGGCATGGATGGCCAATCACGATCTCTGTCTGAACGATGACTCCTTGGCACTACCTCCATCCTTACCAGATTAGGCCCTGATTATTCCCCTTTCACCATTGATGGGAACTCCATTAAAGTGGCCAAAGAGGTAAAGACGTTAGGTTTCTACTTGGACTCCACTCTTTCACCAAACTGGTAAACGCCTTGGCTTCATCCACTGCATATACATGTAAATTAATTAGAGCAGGTAAGCAATTCCTATCTCCTAACAGCTGCATGATACTAGCCAGACCGCTCATCCTGTCCAAACTGGACTATTGTAATGCTCTCTACATAGGAGCCAACAAATACATCATAAAGATAATACAGATACTTCAGAACAACACCTCAGAGCAGCACTTAGAATAACTAAGAAAGAACATATTTCTGAGAATAGGAGACAACACAAGTGGCTATCCACTTACGATAAAATCCGATTGACAACAGTAGCTCTCATCCATAAATGCATAAATAAAAAGGCACCATGTTACTTAACAGAAAGAATCACCAGAAAATCCTCAAGCAGACCCACCAGAACAGCTAACTCGAACTGTCTCCTTGTAACACATTTCAAACTCTCTACAATTGGGGGAACCAGCTTCACGGTCAAGTCAGCACAACTGTGGAATTCCCTGCCACCACCCTTGAAAGCAACTCAAACATTTACCAATTTCAGCCAAAATCTGATTAACTGGTTTAAAGAAAACGACAAGTAAACCATTCCAGCCACACACCACCTGCAAACAACTTTAACTGCCTTGGATATCACATTTCTGCCTGTACATTGCTACAGTATCATACATGCATATATCTTCCTATGCCTGTATACCTTCTTTCGATCTCTGTATACTATGTTTTGTACTTTTACCACATGTAATAAGCTCAATGCTTGTCCTTTATCTTATGCCTGTATTACTTTGCTTGTCCTTATGCCTGTATTATTTGTCCTTATGCCTGCATTCTATGATCTGTATTTGCAACATATGTAACCAAGCTGAATGCCTTCTTGTAGCCTCTGCACCCTGATACCTCTGGGTCTGGCGCACACTATAAACAAACAAACAAACAGACTGGGCTTGGGAGTTGGTGGTGGGTCGGGGTAGGGAGGACTGGGTGCTGGGGAGTTGGTGGTGGGTGGTGGGGATGTGTACTGTGGTGGGCTAGGGGTTACAAATATATACATTAAAGCCAGTTCAAAAGTGAAATAATGCAAGGACATTCATGATTGTGTACTAGGTATCTCTATTCATATGCAGGTTGTGTATTGGGTCCGGTAACCCTGCTAAAAGAAATTATCTATCAGTGCCTGTCGGGCCAGCCTCTCATCCCTCACACCATCCCTGTGTGTATATCAGCCCTGGCTCCGGCCACATGGTCATTGTCATCATCATCAACTGGGGATTGCCTGTCTGCGTCGTGGGGCAGGATCCCACTACGCCTGAGGCAAATGTTGTGCAGGATTGCACATGTCAAGACAATTTTCCTAACTTTGTCTGGGGCATACATGAGGGCTCCTCCAGTGCGATCTAGCCACCTGGATTGTGCCTTGAAAAGTCCAAAAGTACGTTCCATGCAGATACGTGTCTGGTCGTGGGCATGGTTGTATGCGTGGACATGTGGTGTTCGTGGGTCACGCACAGGGGTCATCAGCCACGTGAGCTGCTGGTAACCGGAGTCACCTGCATGGGAGGGAATGACAACATCAGGCATTTGTGCCATGCATCGGTCTGCAGAATAAGAATATTTGGCCATTATGCACCGTGGGCATTCCTGTGAGCAACAGGCCCATGCAAAGTGTATGTGTGATGGGTGTATGTCCTTCCTGTTTCATGCCATGCATTATTTCTCCTGTACATGCACGCTGTGTTGTTGAGGTTGCTGTTCTGTGGCGGGGATGGGATGACTGCTGTGGCACGGGTGGACAGAGCACTACAGGTAAGGGGATGTATGGTCCACTTTCCCTCATTATGAATAGGCATGAGCTCACATTGAATTGTAATAGGATGTACTAAGACTCCCTGCATTATTTGGGCAAAGGACACCGGGAACGTTGTGCACCGGGTCCCACCTTTACCACTATATGGATATGTTTGGGCCGGTGGTGAATGGAGTACCACAGGATGGGGCTACTGTTATTACTAGCTGGGCAGGGGAAGTAGGCATTTGTCTTTTGATGTGCCTGGATCACTAAATGCTGATTAATGTTCAGTACATCGACAATTTCTTTTTACAGTTGATACATGCTTTTATGTGCTTATGGGATACTCTCTCTGAGGAATTGACTTACATGTTTACTCCTTGGGACTCATTTTACACAGTACTTTAGGGAATAGGGAGTGGTGTCCTCTGTCTTCGGATTCCTATCTGCGGCCCTGGGTGGACTCGCTGTTGGGTGATGGGGTGTGGATCTGCACAGCAGCACAATCAATGTGCATTGTGGTTATTGTGGTCTGATGTGTTGTTTTTGCAGCGGTAGCGGTGTGTCCCCATCACATATTTGGGTCCAAATGTGGCCGTCGTGTGCATGCGCCCTAGCATGCCCCCCGTAAATGGTGCAGGTGCTGCACAGGTGCTGCCAGTGCGTCCTCTTGCCATGCAATGCTTCCTGTGGCTACACCACTGCCCCGTTCTGACTTGTGCTTAAACATGCATTTGTGGCAGGGTTTGTAATCACCCACTATCCAGGTCTGTTGTCCTCTGTGCCTCTCCATGTGTCCTGGCAGTGTGCTGTTGCGTAGGACCATGGAGTCGTGGGTGGATCCAGAGTAGTGGGCACAGCAGTGGCTGATGATTAGGTCAGGCCCACAGGTCATCTGCACATTCAAAGACTGCCTCATGGGCCTTGGGCACAACCAATGCTACATGGCAGCAACGGCATTGGGCACTTGTGCTGTGGCATAGAAGCATGCCTTGAGGTCATTCACCTGGGCCTGGGTGGTGGACAGCGCGATGTGCATGTTGACATGGCACAGACGGTCATCCAGCACATGGCCCAGCACTGCACTTAATGTTGACTGGGCCATGCCATGCATTGCTGGAAAGTGCCAGTCCCCAGGAACTGCAGGACTACCACCAGCTTGACCAGTGGGGGCATGGCTGTGCAGATGGCAATCCTGCTCCCAATATCGTTTTCTATTATGACAAGCAGCTCAGTAATGTCACCCTATCCAGCCGGTACTCTGTTAGGAACTGGGTGTCACTGAGGGCCCAGGGTGATAGCCTGACCATGGGGATGGGTGCACGCCTTGCTGGGGCTGGTCTCCTCCTCCTCCTCCTCAGCCTCCCCTCACCCCCGTGCTCCCTGTGTCCTGCCCTGGTTGTCCAGCATCTGTAGCTCCAGGCGCAGCATGTGAAACTGCATGTCAAAGTTCCCAGCAGAGAATGGCAGCATGGTGTTGGAAAGTGTTTTTCGGGCCTGGGTGGGTCTTATGTAGCCCTCTGGTGTGCATTGTATACACCTGTGGCTTTATTCCTGGCACCTGGGGTATTATCGCTGGTAGGTTTTGGGGGCAATACCGCTGGACATGGAGTTGTGATAGGTCTGTGATAGCGCTCTGTGTTGATGGCGGTATTATACCACCGGCTGTAATAACGCCGGCTGTAATGACGCTGGTTCCATTTGGGTCCGGTGCTAATTTTGCTGGGTCATGATGGGCAGAGCAGTAGTCCAGGCACTAATACTGTTAATGCTGCATTTAAGGGTTACCCCCAACTCGTGATGAGGCCCTGTATGTATCATACTGACTTCTCTATGAGATTTATTGTGAAAAATGTATGAGGTTTCTAAGCTGGGGGCCAACCTTCTTGGGATCAGGATACTATGCTGGTTTGCCGACCCATTTCTTCATAGCTGTATGGAAGTAAATCTTGTCACTACCTGTTACGAAAGACTCAATGGAAGCAGCATATGAAACAATGATAAGGCAATCAAGACCAAGAAGTGGGACCACACCTCACTAATGGGAGGGGTAGCCTACCCTTGGGCCGGGAACCACTGACAAGAACCTACTTGAGACAGGGATGACGTGGTTCTTAACAATGAGGATGCCTAAAAGAGAGGCAGGATCGTCAACGAGTAATGGGACTAAGGAAACACGGAGATACCATTAAGGACTTGGCCTAGGATGTAATGCAACCCTCTACCCCCTGCCCACTCTCAGATGGGACCTCAGGAGTGAAACAACTACCAGGATGGCTAGTTTCGGCAGGTTTATAACACAAATGGGTCACTCCCTATCTGTGAGAGAGCTGGGAGGAAACATAGAAAAACACAAAATCGCTCTTTCCGAGTAAGCTTAAAGATGCTTGTTTCAAAGAAAAATGCATGTGGTTAAATTCCGTTGTAATTTTTTCCCGTATACTTTTTTAATATGAAAATATTTTTATGAATACACTTCACAAAGCCTGTATAAAGACATAATGTGACAAAGAAACAAAATAAATAAAATATGTATCTTTTACAAGCAATAAGTGCTGACTGAGTCAGCGTGTGAAAAGTATTGTGTAACCAAAAAACATGAAATTATTTTTAAGTAAATAATGTGTTAACATTTATCAACAAAGGAGTGCTAACACAGTCAGGTTAAGTGAAAAAACAAATACAATTAGAAATATATACATTGAGACATCCTTATGAATAAATTACAAAAAGACATGAATTTCTTTAACTAAGTTAGTCAATTGCATGAATAAAACTACAATGAAAACATAAATGTCTCACTTAGATGTGGGTTCAAGAAGATTGTCTGAAAATCACCAGTATTAGGAGAGAATACATCTTAATTGTTTACAAAATGTATTGGGCGAGTTTGGCAGAAACATGTTCTTGAAAATGACAAAAGCTGGAGCATATTCTCTCATTTAGATGTGTGCTCAACAAGATTGTTTGAAAATCGACACTATTTAGGGAAAGTGAAGTGAATTACAAGGACCCTAATCACAAGTTCGATCCCGCTCAGAAATCTACAAACCAGAATGCTTTACTTAAAAACTAATTTTAATACCCCTAATAGGGGACTGTGGTAGATCAGAATCCGGACTCGTGGTACAGGGTTTTTTATTTTCCCTCTTTCAAAGTCAAAGCCTACCCTTTACCTACTCTACAAGATCAAGCCCTATTCTATAGCAACAGTAAGTCAAAAAGAGTGCTTGTCAGGATGTCAATACACAAAAGAGTCATCAGTCCAGAAACCTTTTCCACCTAACCACTTTCCCTGTTCTACAAAAGAAAATGGAAAATGACAAATCCAACAGAAGTAGATTAGGGAACTAGCCCCTCAAAAGGGATTACTGCTGGCTTTCCACCACAATCCGTATCCATATTTTTCATAGGCCTCTCGCCTACGTTTGCAGTCGTCCAAGTTCATACAGCCTTTGGCAACTTGGATGTTGTACGGTTTCTCTAGCCCAGGTTTCTCTGGGTCTGGTCACTGTTTGGGTTTTCCTTCAGTCTCTTCCCCCTTCTTACACCCATAGAGACGTTATTCCATCCCTCCCCACTGTGGGACTTCTGTCCATCTTAAACCACACTTCAGAGTTATTTCAGTGCCTCCCCACACTGGGGTGTCTGTCCTTCTTACTCTACACTTGGGAGTTCTTTCAGTCTCACCTCACCCTGGAGATTTCCTCTTTCTCAGTCCCCAATGTGGACTTCTTTTTTATTGCTCTCCCAACTCCAGACTTTACTCTTTCTCACTCCCCACTTTGGGTTCTCTCTGCCCCTCCACTTTCCACCCTTCCTTCTCTTCCTCACTCGCCCACTCACTGGAGCTGTATCGGGTCAGGTTGGGTTTCCTGTTCCTGCGGAGCCCCTTACAGTACTCTTCAACTGGGCTCTGCATCAGCCTTTGGTGAGTCCACCGTCCTGCTCACTCGGTGCTAGGTTGTGTAGGCAGCTTCTCGGCTGCCTTGTGATTCGGCCCTCTGAGGTGCTCATTCTTGCCGCCTCTGGGGTGCTCTGGCCTCCCGTCCTCCTGGCCTTGCTGCACTCTTCCAATTCACATCACAGTGCCGTAGGCTGACACTGCTGCTCTCGTTCTCTCACCTTTCACACTTTCTATGATCTCCTTGATGTAGATAAACTCTGCGGGACATGCAGAGACTGTCTCCTGATTGGTTCTTCTATCACCACTCCTCCAGAGGGCTGGTCAATTCTTTCCTTTACCATCTTTCATGGTGATTGGGCATAGTTAGGCTCAGAAGGCGAGTCAGCCATAATAAAAGGGTGTATGGGTTTTGCACACCACCTAGTCCCTATTTATCCCAAAAAGTTGTTATGATCTGAGGGGCAGGGATGGTGACATGTATTCCTAAGGGGGAGTCACCTCTAGCAGGATCCCACTTACCCTGTCCCCTACTGGGTGCTAAGCATAGTAGGCTGACCTCCATTGTCCCAAAAGCAGTGGCTCCCCCTTGGGAAGAGGTGACAACTTTCCTGGATTCATCACAGGACCTTTTATTAATCCTAGCAACAGTGATCGACTTTTGGGCACACAGCCACTTGACACTTAGGGCCCTTCTTCAATCTCAGCCCTACATCTAGTCTTGCAATCGTTAGTTAGGCTATATGTGACGAATCCCAGGGTATCGTCACAGCTTCCATGGGGGAAGCCCCTTCCCATGAGACCAGGGAGGTGAGACCGCTACCCGATAGTCCCCCAGGGGTGGCACTTAGTGGGAGGACCTCATGGGGAGGGAATCCCAACATGGGACAAGTGATGATCACCTTGGGAGAACATGGTATTCAGCTTCTTTATTTCAGTCATTTTCTTCTTTAACCCTCACTCAGTCCCCTGTACTTTCCAACACCTCTACGTATCTTTGTAAAATAGGAAGATCTGCAGAGGAGGCAGAAGCCAATCGCAGAACCAACACACGTGGTACAGTCTATTACATATTGCATGTGAAGAATCGTATGTATCCCTCACTGAAACCCTCCATAAAAGTCTCATCCCAGGTGGCATGGGGAAGGCAGACACTTCCTGCTCCCAATCAAAAAATAGTCATAGGCGCCCCTCTGCGAGAACGAACACGGCTAAATCACCTGTTCTTTGGGAAGGTACCCACTTGAATCCGCAGCCACACTTTAGTTCACTGTACCTTTCACAGAAGGGAAATTATCCATTTGCATATCAGTCTTTGTCCCGCCGACACAGATGAGGCCCAACAAGGCTAAAGTGTGGCTGTGGACTCTCGAGTGTGTACCTTCCGAAAGAACAGGTCATTTAACCATGTTCATTCTTGCAGAGGAGCACCTATGACTATTTTTTGATTGTTTCAGGGAGTTATTTTTTTAATATAATTTCATTTATAAAATGGCATTTATTTAGAATTCTACAAACAGTTGTCTACCTCGCATTACAGACCCCTCACATATGGTGTCAGTAGTGGGATCGGAATCAGCTGATACAAACTGGCGATCCACAATGTATTTGGCAGACTCTAATCAAACTGAGGCTGAATCAGAGAAGGGTTGGTCTGAGCCTATTCCTCCTACGTCTGCCACTTGTACTTCCCATTCAAACCCTGGTTCTCATACCTCCTTACCACGGAGGAAAGGAGTTTTGATTCCTTTCCCAGCAAAGGAGCTGGGAAAATAAGAGAAGTCCCTTGTAATCAGTGGTCTCTTAATATGAATGTAGGAATACAAAATGTCAAAGTCTCAGGCAAAGCTATTCTTCCTAAAAGACAACAGGTTGAAGAGAATGTGCATCATCTATATTTCCCTCAGAATCATGTGCTACCAGGACAAGACGGAATGGTAGTGGCTTTGCTACTATAGGTAAAATTTCCCATTCATATATCTACCTATATTATACCTGAAAAAGGACCCAGATTTAATATTTATCCCCTTATATCTAGTGGAAAGGAATTGAAACTTATGGTTCTCAAATTTTCAACCCTTACTCGTGCAATACATTGAGGAGAAAGATTAGGCAGGTTGATGTATAATGTAGCTTGGGAGTCATGGCATCAGGAGAAAAATCCACCTGCAAATGCTTTGAATGACCATAGAACATTTGTTTCTACCTGTGAACTTTATGACACTTCTTCTAGTAAGATCAAACAGGAAGATCACCAGAACACCATGTTATATTGCATGAGGAAAGAGAGTTGGTGCCCTAACCTTGGACCACTGCATAAAACAAAAAACTAACATTTTCAGACTAGCATGCTATACAGACTCTTGAGAAAGACACTAGTCGCCCGGAACTTGAACCTCTTTATCAATAGCAAACAAGTGATACTTGGAATGTGGAGGAAGAGCAAAACCCGGATACCTTTGAGTAGACTATCAGATTTAGTGATAGAAGGTCAAATGGCTGTGCTTCTTTCTCTCTAACTAAAACATTTTCCACACAAGAGGAGAAAGATAGATCCTTACCACCAAGTCTTGATATATCTGAAAAATCTACTTCTAGAAGTTCACAGGAAAATACCTTTCCTATGAAAGATCTAGGTTTTTCAGAGAAAGATGTATCTCGCGATGTGGACATTTTGAACCACATGAGTATGGATGTAGAGCTTATCGTCCATACAGTGTCTTAAAAGATGAGCGGGGAAGAAGAAAATCAAGAAGTCTCTGAAAAAAGTATGGCATCTGTAAATATATCTAAATACAGGAGAGAAGACCAATCAGATAATATGTTCTGTACTGGGGAGACAACTAATTAAAGAATACCTGTAGTATTTCAAGTTAAAACGATTTGGGCACAGTTACAACCCAGGAGTAAAAACTCTTTATGCAAGCTAATTTTCTTCCCTCTAGTTGGAAAACTATAGGCTATAAGGAAATACATCGTGTACATGGTCAAATAGAGACACATCCTTTAACCATTCTTGATGTTATTATTATAGGGAAGAATTGTTCAATATTTGTGGCAATAATATATTAATTAAAGATAGCAGCCAGACAAAGCTCACCCTTGGAGACTCCTCAATTTTTTCAAATAAATTTGGTTGTCTAGGAGAGAAAATTCCCAAAAAGAGTGTGGCTGCCCCACAATCAAATAGTAACAATAGGTGCGAATGGGAATGATTCTCAAATGCGCAACATTTGAATTAAAAAAAGCGTAATTTTTTCAGGCAAGTCAAATATTGAAATAACAAGCTGACACTGGGCCTCATTATGACCCTGGCGGGGACGGTATGAACGGTGCCGGTAAGCCACCAGCACCGTTCATGCCATCCCGCCGCATTAAGAGTTCTGCTCGCAGGTTCCTGTCAGCCCGCCAGGTCCTACCTGGTGGGCTGTGAGGCACCCGTGAGCATAACTGGTAATTGCGCCGGCACAGTTATCAACGGTGCTGGTGCAGCCATGCTCCCCAACCCCATTCTGCCCTTTTGGGCAGAATGGGGATGGGGAGCCCGGCAATACTGCCACCCGCGAATGGGCAATTACCGGCCCATTCATCTCATAATGGGCCAGTTATTGCCCAATTGCGGGAGGCAGTGCCGGTAGCGAGCATGCGGTAGCCGTGCCTGCCATACAGGCACGGCTTTGGCCATGCTCGTAATGTGGCCCACTGAGTTGAATTGTTATAGAGTTTGTGCTCTATTTTAAATTTTATTGTTGATATGCTGGTGTTGCTTCACACCTTAGTCACTCAAGTTAATTGATTTCAAGTTTGTTCAATAATATAGATCTTAAAGATTTTCCTGATTGATTAATCTCTCAACACGTGTTTCCCCATTCTTGTTTGTGAATTTGCCCTTATAGAATTGTGTTCATTACTCCTAATGCAACTTCCACTCTCCGTTTCTCTTTGGTGATTACTGTGACAAGGGAGACTACTTCTAGTGCAATTTCCACACTCTGGGCCTCATCACGAGTTGGGCAGTATCCCCGGCGGTATTACCGTCATTACCGATAAACCCACCGGCAGTATTAGCGCGCAGTAATAGTGCCAGAAATCGGTAAAATCGCAGCAGATTTGCCCCCAGCTCAGAGCTGGGGGTAAATCCTGCCAAACGCGGGATTTGGTGGACCCTTAAATGCAGCGGTAACACTATTACTGCCGTATTTAAGGGTTACCGCCAAACTTGTGATGACCCCCTCTGTGTCTTCTTGGTAATTACTGTGACGAGGGAGATTATGCGCAATGCAACTTCCACTCTTTGTCTTCCCCAGGTTTCCCACAGTTCTGTTGCCTTGTTAGTGTTGGGAAAGTATGTTGGTTTTTCCCAGGGTTGCAGGCAGTTTGCTGTTCACTCGCCGCTTCCTTCTGGATCACCTGTACTGCTCTGCAAAGGCCTGGGCCCGGTGGTCTCAGTGTTGTTGTTGGACCCAGCGTTTCACCACCCTGAGGTCACGCCACCACCTCAACTTCCTCACCATGTAGTGAGTAGGCTCCCTACCGGCTCACAGGGTTCTTCTGCTGCTTCCACTCTTCTGCCTCCTCTCTTCAGAGGACCAGCTTCTTTGCACAGCTAACAGGTTTCCAGGTTCTAACCTCCCGGGCTTTGCTGCCTCATTGCCAGCTTCTCTTCTTCCTTCAGTCCTTTCTCATTTTGTATCTCCTAGCTGGGCACACCCCCACGCAGTGTTATCATCTTTCTGTTGTTTCCATGATGTACTCTTTATGCCTGCTTGTGGCCACCACTTCCCAGTACCCTTAGAAAAATTGTTGCATCATTCTTGCTCTTCCCCCTCTCAGTGGTGTCAAGTCTCAAGGAAGGAAGGGAGGGAATGTTACAGTAACACACAGTAGTACTTTCAGTTGCACTCTTTGCAGACCTTAGGGTTTTTATAGGTGCAAGGGCAAGAGGGTTAGGGAACTCCTTCATGGAACAGGAGTACTTATCCACATGAGGGGAGTCTCTCTCCATGTGAGGTCCCGGTTTCCACCACCCCTAGGGGGACTATTGGGTAGCGCCCTCGCCTCCCTAGCCTCACAGAGAAGGGCTCCCCTCCCGGGAGAAGTGATGAGCTCCCACGAATCGTCACAGTACATCGAAGATTGATCTAGAAACTATGAGACATTTACTTAGCGCCTACAAAGCTACATTGGACATTAGGAAACTATGTTTCTCAAAATATGTACATATATAAACTAACCTAGCCACTGAGCATCTTTGGCCACTTATGATGAAAGGACAAGTATCCTTAGCTTCAATTTTGTCTAGCTTTTTAACTCAATTGTCTGAAATTTTTAGATATGCAAATGAATTAAGATAATTTTTTCTTTGGATTGATATTTGTGTATGCCACATAAGAGGTGATATTTAAAAAAGAAAAGTGTTTGTTGTGAAAGTTTTAAAAAAAAAATACAATGAAGACATAAATAAAACACTGGCTCCTTGTCATGGGCCGTATATATACACGACCAGAGAGACCAATCGGAAATTCCATCTTCCTGTCATCATCCAAGGAGGCCAGTCAAAGCCTTATTAGGTTTGGGAAACAAAAAAACACCCATCAGGGCTGACTTAGTGATGCCTGAAGAGCTCAACCAGGGACCACTAACCCAAATTATCTCTGTCCATGGGTATTTGGATTTATACGTTCAAGCCCAAGTAGAGATAAAAGTTCTGGATACGACCCATTCAGTTACAATGATTGTAATGCTAGGACTGCCCAATGATTTTCTTCTCTGAACTGATCCCCTTTTTTTTTACCAATGTCTAAGATTTCTTTGGTCCAATCAAGGGAATCAAGGGAATTGCCTGACTCTTCAATTGCCTCATTTAGTTAGAGAGCCAGAGAAAGAGGGGTATTCAGAAGGAGGGGTGGACGTATGTGACAAGGTCAGGGCCATGAGCCTGTCAGGGGGGAGCAGGGATACTCTTGACCTGAGGCAGGAGGCCTACTAGGGTTTTCACCAGAGCCAGTCTTGCCCCAAGCGTGGGGTCAAGGAGTTGTGAGGGCCCTAATGTCTGCCCCCACTCCATGTGCCATTCTTGTTGAAAGTGGTACCACTGCGATCATCCAATGCCTGCTAAACCATATTCAGCACAGTATATTCTTTTTGTTTCATTAGAGGACTACCAGTCCCAGAAGGCCATGCAGCAACTGAAATCCCTGCATGAAGGCTTCGCAAGTGATTTAAGAACAGCAGCACCGGTCAAACAGAACATCCAAAAAACAAAAGGGAACTCATCCCATCTCTACGATAGCAGCACAGAAACCGAGCCCCATATCAGAGAGACCCATTCAACTGCTACACAAAAAAGAATGCAGGGATAAATGCAGGATTTACAACTCCCAGGTGTTGTGGCCAAAACCCGGAGTGAGGAGTAAGCCCAGATTGGTCCAAAGATTCAGATGAGCAGGGTGACCAATTGAAGGGGGAGGAAAGGAAGGCAAAGAAAATCACGGGTATAACAGTCCTGCGAGATCCATGAGTGATTTAAGGGTGTTCGCTGAGGTCAGCTGGAGTGGAGGCAGATGGAGAGACCAGGTGGAGGAACTATGATCAAGCAAAGCATTATAGAGATTGTTACAGATGAGGTGTTGATCGTAAGAGAGCGGTGTCTGATTGGGAGAGTGAGGCTATGAATGAGTGAGTATTTGATAGACCGTGTGAGAGGAGATAGGTGATGAGTAGAAGGCTGAATGAGTGCAAGAAGAGTAACTGAGGGAGTTAAAGGAGTGTATGAGAGTGTGGAGTGGGAAGAGGGGGGCAGAGAGGGGAGAGTACAGTTGTGAGGGTTGAGAGAGGGTATATGTGGAGAGTGGGAGAGGTGAGTAGAGAGGGAGAGGACAGTAGAGTGGAGAGGAGTGGAGAGGAGAGTTGAGAGCGGAGTTGAGAAGGGAGCAGATTGGTTAGGAGATTGAGGAGAGAATGCAGACACTGGGGACTGCGCTCGGGCCGATAATTTGGGCTTCTGGGCCGTTATCCCCTGTTCCAGCCCCTTAGAGCCATTTTTACCATTCTCAAAATATAAACCCTTGAACCGACTTTAAGAGTCTGGGAGTTATTGAAGCCCTCCATTACACTAGAATTGGTGGTAAACAAAGAATGTCATGTCTTTTTCAAGTACAGAATGATCATTGTCTGGACGGCTTTTTAATAAAAGTGGTAATTTCTATAATTACATGTTAATACAAATCCTTCAATTACTGTTTTGACTGCTTTCTTTATTTTAGAAATCATATTATTAAAAAAGTTTCAGAGAAGAACGGAGAAAGGCAATGTGGTTATGCATTACTAGGTGACACCTGATTCTTTATATACGCTAATGGAATGCTGTTCTCTGGCAGCCGCAGAAGTGAACACAAAGGGAATTTCCTCCAGTTTTGCAGCCAGAGTAGACAATGTTAGCGCTCCTGTGTGTGAATGTCTGTTACCACAAGATGGTCATGGCAAACAAGAGTGGCTAGCAGTGATAACTGCATTGAAATCTAAGCAATGATCCATATAAAACACATTTATAATACATCGCTATGATGTGTAGAGCAGGTGTACTGATGATTTATCGAGAAAAAGTATGGTTGCGCGGGTTGACCATTCAGTGATGAATCTGATGATTTCATCACTGCTTTCACTGAGATAACCTTTCCTCATGTGGCCAGCGTACAGTAGCTGCTACCTGATCCTGGCCCTGGGTTCCGCTATTTGAAGGAGGACCACATGGGGGGAGGTGACCCTCGGGGGGACGACATAACATCATCAGGTGAGACATGGTATTCCCCTTTCCCTTTTAGGGATATCCCCTCTATTCATCATGCCTTAATGGCTTACTGCTATAATCTGCCTCAACAATTCACCAAGTCTACTGACAGAACTCTTTGATTTCAGATAATGAACAAAGTAACTGAGGTGAGGAATGATGATGATGATTACTCCCAATGAGAACCAGCACCAGCAGTCTAGTAGCTGGAATAATCTGATTGGCCTGACACAGTTTAAAACCATGCCGAGAAGAGAAGCATGGAGTTTGTCTTCCTTTTCATTCTGGTGCAGATCGAGGAAGCTGCGAGAGCGTAGTGCGAGTACTGGCAGCAGTGCAGAAGACAGAGCAGCAACACAGAACGGGAAGGCAGCCTGGTGAGCGACATGCTCATGGAAGCACGGCGGAGGCTGTTTCAAAGCAGAAGGAACCAAGCCGTGCTTCTTGATAGCCGAGGGACCTGGGACGCCTACCGAGGACGGAACACCAGCCGGAAGTGCCTGCAGGCTCAGGAAGAGCCACAAACGGCAAAGAAGCACCCGATGCAGGGTAGGGAATGCAGAGAAGCTGCAGGATAAGAACTGGTGAGCCCAGGGAAAGGGTTGGGGCACCGAAGCACTATCGTGCAAGGCATCTGTAGCCCGAGACAGTGGGACTGGGATCTGGCACCCGCAGTACTAACTTGGGGAAGACCAAGATGGGAAAATCAGAGGGACGTTGTGCATAAGAAAGTCCTTGCAGGAGAGTATGCCCATGCAAAGCCACGAGGGTGTTAAGTCCTGGCAGGAGAGTATACTAGGCAAAGCTAAGTGAACTGCATAAGAAAGTCTTGGCAGGAAAGTATATCAGGCAAAGCCAAGAGTGTGTTAAGTGAACTGCATAAGAAAGTCCTGGAGGGAGAATATACCAGGCAAAGCCAAGAGTGTGAAGTGAACTGAATAAGAATGTCCTGCCTGGAGAGTAGACCAGACAAAGTGAATTATCTGAAGTGAATTGCATAAAAGGGCCTGGCAGGAGAGTATACCAGGCAAACCCAAGCATGGAGATTTTACTGAATGATAAAATCCCAGGTAAGAACCATACCAATAGAATTTAAAAATACATTGAATGTGGAAGAGAACCTGGCTGTGGAGTATACCATGTGTTCTGCGATTCTGGGAACTGCACCAAAGTTGTGGTATTGTACAAAATCCCAAGGAAGACACATGCCCTTAGGATTGTGAATTAAATTGAAAGTGGAAAGAAACCTGGAGAAGGGAGCCATTTCCCTGGGACTAGATTACAACACCACGAGAAGGGATCTATCCTCTTGATGTACAAAGAACTTGATAATTCTTTTGAACTTTTGTTTTTGTGGCCGAGAAACCTGGGGAAGGGAGTCGTTCCCTGGAGCTGTGAATATTTACCAGTTGAGACTTGTGTTGGCTTTTTACCTTTTTGGTTGGATTTAAACATTTTGTGCATTTTCGGGCTTCATTACAAGTGTACCGGTCTAGTAACAATGGTGCAGGTAGCCCCATACCGGCACCATTTACTGACCTGGCACATGCAGACCTTCGTGGCGTAAACACTGTCAGCGCAAAGTGACTCCCACAGTGCTACCGAACCCGTTATACCCATGACTGCAAACAGTGGGACGGCTCGCCGGACCTTCCTAAATTACCGGCACAGCGTTATACCGGGTACATTACGAGTACCATGTACACGGAAACACCTCCATAAAAATGGCGGTAACACCGTGAACTCTGCGCCTGTAATACCGGCCCCACGTACCAGGCATTAAATAGTGTCAGGTGAGCTGCACCAAGCCCTAGGTGTGCAATATTAGGCCAGCTGCACATCACTGCCCACTGGGAACCTACAAAAGAGCCACACCCACACCCAACCCATCTCCCAACACACACACATGGTGGCAGTCGGCCTAGCAGCAATTGGGATGGGGAACTTGCAAACAGCAGTGGAGTTAGAAGCAGCACTGAAGCAGAGAAAGAGGCGTAGGCGCAGGAGGCAAATGAGGAACCCGGTGGCCATCCCAAACATCAATGTACAGCAGGTACCACCCCACAGTCAGCCACCAATACCCCGCATCAGGCCCTCACCCTGGAACCTGACCCCAACTCAAATCCACACATTACACCGGCTTGACAGGGCCACAATAACATCAATTGTCACCCTCATCAATGAAGACATCAGCAGCATAATCAACATCCGGACTGCTATTCCACCCCTGCTGAAGGTAGTCTCGGTACTACACTTTCTTGCCACTGGAATCTATCAGCACACTGTTGGGGAGCTGCACGGGCTGTCACAACCCTGTTTTTCAAGGATACTCTTCCAGGTACTGGATGCGGTGCTGCGCCATGTGTCAGACTGCATTGCCCTATCCGAACCCCTGCACAGGTCAATGCCACCAAAGCGGCCTTCCATGCCCTTGCCAGCATGCCCAATTGCATTGGTGGATTAGATTGCACGCATGTGGAGCTGACTGTCAGACGTGCAATTGATGCGGTCTATTGCAATCAGAAGCAATTTCACTCACTGAACGTGCAGATGGTCTGTGATACATTGCTGTTCACGTTTCCCAGGGTCCACACACAACTCAATGGTATTACGGAACTCCACGTTGCCAGGGTACATGGCACGTTATGCGGAAGAAAGAACCTTGATGTTGGGTGAGTAGAACAACCAATGCATGACCTCTGTGTAGTGGGGGAGGGCAATAGACACTCACTGCAGTGTCCCTGGCTGTTGGGTGAGTAGAACAACCAATACATGACCTATGTGTAGTGGGGGAGGGCAATAGACACTCACCACAGTGTCCCTGGCTGTTGGGTGAGTAGAACAACCAATAGATGACCTCTGTGTAGTGGGGGAGGGCAATATACACTCACCACAGAGTCCCTGGCTGGTGGGTGAGTAGAACAACCAATGCATGACCTCTGTGTAGTGGGGGGGCAATAGACACTCACCACAGTGTCTTTGGATATTTGGTGAATAGAAGAACCAACGGATGACCTTTTGTGTAGTATGGGGGCAATAGACCCTCACCACAGTGTCCCTGGCTGTTGGATGAGTAGAACAACCAATGCATGCATGACCTCTGTGTAGTGGGGGGGGCAATAGGCACTCACCCCACTGTCCCTGGCTGTTGGGTGAGTAGAACAACCAAAGCATGACCTCTGTGTAGTGGGCAGGGGGGGGCAATAGACACTTACCACAGTGTCCCTGGCTGTTGGGTGAGTAGAACAACCAATGCATGACCTCTGTGTAGTGGAGGGGGGCAATAGACACTCACCAGAGTACACCCAGCTTACTGCTGCAACAGGCAAATGCCAGCATGCCATATCATGGGAATACATACCCTGGCTAATCGAAAAAAAACTCTAGCCATGGAGTGGCACACAATGCAATGCCAACATGAGGGAGCGAGTATCTCCACCGGTGAATAAATAGTAGGTACACCCATGTGCACGACGGCTACTCATTGTGCTGTGCGCAGTAGTCGCTCCAATCGTGTGGGCTGCGTCTGCCTGACGCAGATATTGTCAGCACCTTACAATACATGAGGCACCTCGTACATCTGAACACACCATTGTGTAAATTGTAATGAATGAGATATATAGTTGCCTATCAGCACATCACAAATGGAGACATCAGACAAAACAGTCTCAGTAGGAATGTGTGACCCAAGTGTGCAAAATTGAAAGGTTCATCAAAGTCAATATACCATATAGCACATTGACATCTGTGGTTTGTACTATGTTGTGTGCGGATCTTATATAGGGAGACTGTACATGCTATCATTGCCAAAAACAAACCACAAACACAAACATATCACCTTATTGTCACTCCCATGTAGGTTATGCCGGATACGCACTCATGCCATGGCTCATGACACCCATCCGACGGCAACGGAACAGGCATGAGGAGGCCTACAACCGGGCACACATACGGACACGGGGTATGATCGAGCAGACCTTTGGACTGCTGAAGGCCAGGTTCCACTGCCTCAGATGATCCGGCGGGGAATTGCTGTACAGCCTCGTGAAGGCAGGCAAAATTGTGCTGGCATGTGCCATGCTGCACAATATGTGTATACGCAGGAACATTCCACTGCACCCGGACATGGAGCCAGCAGATGAGGGTGAAGAGGATGAGGACGATGACGATGGGATGGGTGTACAACCAGGCCAGGGTGCCATTGATGGGCTACATGCACGGGAGCACTTATTGACAATTTTCTCGGATTAAATTCAAATGCACATGGTGCACATCAGTTTGTAACACTTACATTAAATGATTGATACATACACGAAATAAGATTGTCCACTCGTAATTCACATTTGCAAACCAGTGTATTAAGAAAACAACAAATAGGAACAGGTGCCTTGAGAAAACATGCCCACACGTACCCTCCCACCTCCCAAACGTACCCACCCACCGCCAAGGCCCCAACTACCTATTCCCACTATGGTCCACCCCCACCTCCCCAACGTACCCACCCACCGCCCAGGCCCCAACTACCTACTCCCACTATGGACCACCCCCACCTTCCCAACGTACCCACCCACCGCCCAGGCCCCAGCTACCTATTCCCACTATGGACCACCCCCACCTCCCCAACGTACCCACCCACTGCCCAGGCCCCAACTACCTATTCCCACTATGGACCACCCCCACCTCCCCAACGTCCCCACCCACCTCCCAAGCGCAAGGCACAATATATCAACATGTGAAACTTTGGCATGTCACACTACACTCTATTTCTTCCCACGCTTGGGCCCAGGTATGTCCCTCAGAGTTGACCCAGTCAGCCGTGTGGACCTCCTACTGGGGCTTCCAGCCTGCGAGCTAGATGGAGTGGTGCTTGTGGAGGGCATAGTGGGGTTATGTGTGGGTAGCCAGCTCATGATGGCCTGCAGGGCCAGTGACATAGTTTCTGCAATATTGGACTGCTCAATGTTTCCCTCACGTACCCGTCGGGAGATCAACATGTTCGAGGCGGCACAACGCCCAGTGGCACGGGCAACCCTGCTGCCTATTCTCTGGTTTCTCTCCCGCTGCAAGCGGGACTCCTCGCGTTGGAGCCTGGGCTCTTCCAGGTGTCACTCCACCAGTGCGGCCAGCATGTCCTGCCGTTGATCTATGCGCTGTAGACGGCTGGTTAACTCCTGGAGTGATGGTGGTGGGGAGCACATAGGATTCCTGAGGCCCGTTAGGCTGAATGTGCCCAGTCGGTAAGGGGTGGGTGGGTACCTCTCATTTCCTGATCCAGGTGCCTCACTGGCATGATGGTCTCGGGTGCTATCCATGCCATCGGACTCAGACTGGTCTGGTGGTGCTGCTGCACTCTCCGGTGTACTTGCTGTGGCAGCAGGGGTATTTGGCCGAGGTGCCTGCTGGTTTGCCGACGCTGCATGGGTATTTGGCTGAGGGGCCTGCTGGGTTGCCGACACTGCAGGGGTGGTGGTTTCCTGAGCGCAGTGCACCTGGACAGTCGTTACACCATGGGTGTCTGAGGTGCCAGCACCGGATGTCAATTGACGTCTTCGACGATGGGCACGTCTAATCCCCCTCGACGTCTCCAGGTGACCCCCGTTGGTCTCAGATGATGTTCCTGTAGGAGATTGAAAGGCATGCTGTTAGTGGTGTCACAGGATGTGTATGGTACAATTACATGCAACGCAACAAAGAGTATAGAGGCAGGTCTGATAGGTTAGGATAAATCCTGGAAGCTGGGGTTTACTTCCAGTGTTTAAAATCAATTTTAATCATCAAAATTAATCATACAAACATTAAAATATAAAAACTACAATTTAAATGTCATTATTATGTAGTCCAAATCTCGTATTCGTAATAATGCATTGAACACATTTCTAAAAATACCGCAGAGTTTGCCAGGGTAGTAGTTGTTGTTGTCCTTAAATATATCCTAGTATTCAGTAGTCTAGAGATATCATAGATTAACTGCATATACACTTATGGGGTTAATTGCACGTGTTTTCACAATGTCTTAACTATAGACAGTACACTTTCTCAGTGATATCTCTAGACTACTTAATACTAGGATATATTTAAGGACAACAACAACTACTGTCAAGCTACCCTGGCAAACTATGCAGTGTTTTTAGAAATGTGTTCAATGCAATGCAATGTGTTTGTGCTGCCGGCTCACTGGAATCCTGGAAGACATCTCCCTCGGTGGTTTTTGACTGTTACAGTAGCTGTGGGCCTTCTGGTACCAGAGGATTGCAGTGGATTGTGATTTATGTAACGGCCGCTGCTCTCTTTCCGGTTTCAGCGATAATGGTATTTCTGGCTCCGGTATTTCCACCTCTGCGTAGGCAGTGCTGCTATGTCCGGCATGCACGGGGCGGATACGGATGTACCACAGACATTTATGGTGGTGCATCCGTCTACTGGCGGTAGCCCCAGATTCACACTTTGCTGAGGCGCGCAGCCGCCAAACCATAATTTGACCTTGTTTCCGCCTCCACGCGTTGACGGAACCGGTGTCACCGCCATCACTGTAACACCGGATTTCTACTGCCAAACTTGTAATGAGGGCAAAATATCCCGTACACGTTAGAGTTACTTTTCGAATGTGAGGGCTAGGATAGGATGTCAGACACAGTACATTTTTGCTTTGGACATCTTGACACAGGACAGACCCTTAGTTTTGATTGAGGAAAGGACATACCTCTTAGATTAGTGATAGTGAGGCATTTTCCAAATTCTTTATTATTTAATAAGAGCCTATAACCAAAAACATGAGTTCTCGGTGTCTGCGTCTCATTCCTGGCTCTTCACAAATCCTTAAAGAAATTCCCAGCACAGTGTCAATTAATGAATTACATTTCTGCTGAGAACTACCATTCTTCACTCTGCATGTTTTAGCCACACTATGCTGTGAAATGCCACTACTGTAAATCAAGTGTAGATCAACCTAACTGAGAAGTATCAGTATTGCCTAAATATAAAATGGCAGTTCTGATAGAAAGTATTGATAGTAAAAATACACTGCACTTCAGAGAAGGTACTGAGTCATTAAAAATATAGTAAACCACCAGAGACGTATTTAAAACAAGGCTGAGGAGGCCCAGACCTAGGGCTGCAGATTGCCAGGGGAGCAGCATTTTATTGCAGTTTATTTTCAATTTACTGTTTGTCATTTTTTAAATATAAGGCCAATTTTGGTTCTCTGAGTCTGGCTGATCCACACCAGTGTGCGAGTAATTTTGAGCTGTTCGCAGTCATTCCACTCTGACAGCTAAACTCTTTCCTGACCAAACATAGATATATGCTAGATATTTGTTTTTAAAATTGTATTGTTAGGGTGACTATTAAGGAAATGCGTACCAAACCCATTGAGTTTTAGGTATTTAGTGATTCAGTCATACAACTCTCAGAGACATATGCCAGATATAAAGCTCTTTGGTCATTCTTATCTTCTCAAAATTCTCTTTAATATACAAAGCAGCCAAAACCTCATTGGTTTTATTGGTGACACTTCACCATATCTTTGGAGTTGTTTCTATTCAATACACACATCCACACAAATCCCGACTTCCTCAACCATGCAAATCTGCGTATTACGGTGCTAGTTGCCATGGCTCGGCTGATGCTATCAGCAGAACCCAGACCCGACTGAAGAGACTTGCACATGGCTTCTTTGCCGTCTCTAACAATAGCCAAGAATCTGTCTCTTTCCTCCCCCTCGGGGATATGCTCTGCCGTCATGGAAATACAGTCCCATAGAGTGAATGAGAATTTTGCTAAGGCACATGTGGAGTTGGCTGATTTAAGAGCCATGCTCCCTACAGAAAATAATGTCCTTGCCCATGCATCTACTCTCTTGTTATCCCTATCTGGAGGGATGCTAGGATAAGCAGCCTGTTTTGAAGTTGCCGTAGCTGCCTGCACCACCAGACTTTCTGGAGTGGGGTGTTTCGATAGGTGGTTTGGGTCACTACTAGATGGCCGGTACTTTCTAGTCAGGTTTGTGTTTACTGCCGGATTAGACTTGGGCGTTTCCCATTTGCAGACCCTTATCAAGGATGTCCGCCATATCATCCTGCTGGAAGGGGAGAGTGAGCATAGTCCACCCCAGGCAGTCTATAACTGTAGATACCAACTGTCTATATGAAGCATCTGTATGCTCACCAGCATCAGGCCTACCAAATTCAAGCTCTGGTGAAGTGTCCACCCCACTGGCTGTTTGCAGGTTGTCACAGAGATCTGTTAATCTAGATTCTTCTGAGATAAAACTCTCAGGGAAATTAGGTGTACCATATTGAAGCCCAAAAGGCGCATCAGTATATGAAGGCTTATTTTCCTCATAAATTGAGGTTAGTGACTTGAAGAATTCTTTCCTTGGAAAAGGAATATAGGTTTAATCATATTTGGCGCAATGCTGCCACCCAGAGGCCAGTTGCGCATAGTGACACTTGTATTTGCTATTAACGGTTTCTTTTCAATAAACAGAAATTCCCCCTACACATAATTAAAACTAACTACAAATCTGGCATGTTCAACTTTCAGAAGACATGGGGAATGGGACAGGAGGGACACACAGGGCCTCATTACAAGTTTTGTGGTAAAAAATTGAAAATAGCGGCATGCCGGTGCTACCGTGTCCGTGTGGCACTGCTGCCAGAATCAACTGTTTATTATGAGTCTGCGTGCGCGCGCATCCCGGCACACCGGAGATGGTAGCACTGGAATGCCAGTAACACCATCAAATGGCCCCAAAACCCCTATACCGGCATCCTCGCTGGCGCTGACTCCGTTTCTGGGTCAGAGCACACCGCTGTTATTGGCCACCAGTATTACTGTTACCGGAAATAACATCATCGCCAGAACAGGAAATGTATCGGTGGGCATTATAAAAACACAATCCATTGCAATCCTCAGTGCACAGGAGTCTGAGGCACAATCTGAACTGAAAATGCTGGTGGACACGCTGGTCGAGCACTCTGCAGAAGTCTTCTGCAATGACCTACGGCGCCAAACACAAATCAGAAAGGCGGCCATCTGGGAAGAGGTTGCCCAGAAGGTGTCGGCTGTGGGGACAACCTCCAGGACAGTGAGGGTCTGCAAAAAGAGGTGGGGCAATCTACGTCTACGTGTGCGGAACCTTCTTGCGGCAAGGCGCGCCCAAGGCACGGCCACAGGAGGGGGACCACCATCTCCAATAAAACTGCAGGCATGGGAGGAAACTTGCAGCAGTATAATGCATATGGAGGCAATAGAGGGAGTCGCAGAGGCTGGAGATGTCTCGTCCAATGATGCTGGTGAGTCCCCGTAAGCCCAATGTCACATCACACATCTTGTAGCCGCAATGCCAGTGTGTAGGCCTATATGTCAAGTGTGATGTACCCGAGGACAGTATAGCCCTGCTGGTATTCCACCCACCGTCAACCTCGTTGCACACATGCACATCGTACTTGCCTGCAACACACACCCATACACCACTCACACATCACACAGGTCCCTGTATTGCCCCTACAAGTTGCATCTGCAGGCACTCAGAAACACATCCCCTTGACACTGCACAACTGCTGTTGTCAACGCTGTTCTACCACATGCCCAAAGACACGTCAGTGTAACGTACCCCCACCACCAGCAGATGACAAGATGCACACATCAATGATACATGTGGCACACTTGTCCCACCAACCATGTCCCATCCCGCTAAATCACCATCTATGCAGAAACTGCCAGAGGCAGCAGTCACATGTGAAACACATCCATTTCACAATCAGAAACAACACCATGTCATAGTGTTTGTGTGGCACTCCCATAACACCCAAACAGCGATACACCAGTACCCCAGGCAACAGACATTGCTCAGACCATGTCCGCACAACACACATGCACCCACACAGCATCCCTGACACATGCATGTGTGCACCATGCCATGCCCACCACCATGTCCATAACAACGCGCATACATTGGAAAGTACTAGCACTGATGTCTGTCTGATGAATCCACACCCATCACTGATGCCCTGCCTTACTGTCCCACACAGGAACATCATCTGGCAATGACGGCGAACAGCCAAACACATCCAGGGCCACCAGGGCACAGCCCCCTCGCCGGACAATAACCACCTCCGGCCAGGATACAAACGCATCCACCAGCAGACGGGAGCGGGCAACTACACCTGCCGCCCAGCCACCCAACTAGCAGGATGAACCTGCCGCCCAGCCACCCCGCCTGCAGGATGAACATGCCGCCCAGCCACCCTGCCAACAGGATGAACCTGCACCACTTCCGCAAGGCGGCAGACTGGAAAAATATTGGGGAAGACGGTGGTGTCGACAACATACTCAGTGACCAGAGCTATGCAGATGCTGCTGGATTCAGTCACGTGGGCCCTTGTAGCCCCCAACCAAGATAACCACCACCCCTCCGCAATGCACGTGACATCGAGGGGCACCTCTCTAGGATGGAGGCACGACAGCAAGCCATGCACACAATGGTGCAACAATACCTGGCTGAGGCCCAGCTCATGCGGCACACTCTACAGGACACCTCCAGGAACACTGCACGCATGCTGGGCAGAGCCACAGAGGGAGTGTGGGGATGGTTGGATGGTATCGTAGAGGTAGTTTAAGCTAATCACAATTGTAAATAGGTATTCAAGTCACAATATATCTGGTGTTGCAAAAAGACACATGAGTGGACATTGATCTTTCAGTGTGAGTGCATTTATTCATGCACAGTGTGCAGTGCCCAGTGCGATCCATGTCCAGTCCCGTATGTTTGATAGGTGTTCAAAAGTAGTGGTATATAAGTTCTTGCCATGTGGCACGTCCATCATTGCCATTGCAACGATGTGCATCATCCTTGTTGGGGGGCAGGGGCACGTTGCGCTGGATGCACATGTTGTGAAACTTGGCACATGCCAGCACAATTTTGCTCACCTTCTCTGGGCTGTACATGAGAGCTCCCCCAGATCTGCTGAGGCAGCGGAATCTGGCCTTCAACAGGCCAAAATTATGCTCAATGGTGCAGCGAGTGCGTACATGGGCACGGTTGTACTCCCGTTTGTGCCTGTTGTGGGATTGGTATTGTACGAATGGACCAAAAAAAAGGTCTGACTACGAAAAGTCTGAAAATACAGGATAGTGAGCGGGGGTTGAGGGGACACCCCCGCTGCACACCCGACAAAGGGAAATAAATGTTAAAAAAAAAAAAAAACAGAGGCTGTCATTAGCCATGCCATCAGGGGATAACCAGCATCACATGCAAGGGAGCAAGAGAATGAGTCCATGTTAATTTCCTGGGCATTTCATGTTAGCACTGGCTGTATAGTGTTCATTTGAGGAGACTAACATTAATTTACATAGCATATGTTCTTTTTCGTGTTCCCGAAGGGTAAATTGTCAGGATGCGTGTGTGGGGTGTGTTGTGCAGTTGCTTTCACATGGACCATTCACAGACAACATGACCTCTAGGTATTTCCGTACATCTGACACAAATGTTTTTAAATGTCATTATTGTGTCACAAAAGAAAATCTAATGTCCATGTACAACGGTACTTTTAGCATTGAAATGATTTGCATTTGTGATTTAGTGGTAGTAACGAGATGCAGTCTTTATTAGCAATCCTTCCTCTAGACATCCTTATATATCGTTACCCATATGACGAAAACACATATTGATCTAATATGTGTGTGTGTGTGTGTGTGAGAGGGGTGAAGGGTTACATAATTGCAACCCTAATTGCAATAAGGGTGGGGGAGTGTATTTAGCATTGGGAAAGGCTGAATTGGGTGACAGCGCCACCTTCTAATCAAGTATTAGTGGTAGTTAAGTATTCTCTCTATTTGAAGGTGTTCCTTAAGGAGACATGACACGGTACTAACAGGCAGTCTACCTGTGGAATGTGTGTGCAGGCACAAATCATTTTTGTGCGGCAGCTTCTGGATTCTCTGGGCTGGTCATTGTCACTATGGTGTGCTGCATTCTGGTACATGTGGTTTTTGTTTATTACTGGCCAAACTAGATGTAGTAATGTATGCACTGTATGTATTACATACATGGAGACACGGCTGTCAAGGACTTGTGCTTTGGCATGCTACTACTGTGTTGTACCTTCAGCTACATCCAAACACTTGCACATTTCATGCCCTCACAACGCTGAGTATGGTCATGTCCCGTTCAATGTGTGAGGTTTATTATTGTGCAGATTGTGGGTAATGAGGTTCCTTGCTCTTATTCCTCATCTACCTTTGCCTTTTAATGACCTATACAGCCTCTGTGCACTTTCACAGAGGTTTGGTAAAGGTTGCAGGAAATTGCAGTAGGAATAATGATGGATTAATGCATGCAGTGTGCACATTCACTGGTTATCCATCTCATGCTGGGCCATAGTTCAACAGTCCACTGTAGTTAGCAGCCAGCTTTGCTATTGATGATTACTGCCCCCCGCTCTCCCCCAATTGAACAGTCCACATGGCCTTGTAGTCAGACTCACCCAGCAGCCAGCTCTGCTATGCTAATTACTACCCCCCCCCCCAATTCAAAAGTCCACATGGCCTTGTAGTTAGATACACCCAGCAGCCAGGTGCGAGGTCCAGCGTGTCGTGCCATGTAGCGTGGAGTTCTGCAGCACCATGGAGTCATGTGTAGAGTCAGGGAATCTTGCACAGCAATGTATGATGAGTTGGTGGGCATCACAGACCATCTGTACGTTGAGGGATTGTTACAGCTTCCTGTTGCGGTACACTACTCCCACAGCATGCCTGACCACCAGCTTCACATGTGTGCTGTCAACTGCACCAATTACATTAGGCATGCCTGCAAGTGCATGGAATGCTATTGTTGTGGCATTCACCTCCTCTGCAGTCTGTGGTAAGCTGATATAGTCGCGTACGTGGGACAGGAGTGCATCTAGTACCTGGAAGAGCACACGGGAGAACATGGTTTGGAGATACCATGCAGCTGCCCCACTGTGTGCTAATATGTGACTGTGGCAAGGAGGTGTATCACTGACACTACCTTCAGCAAGGGGTGGATGGCTGTCCAGATATTTATGACGCTCACCAGGTCATCATGTATCAGGTCCACTATAGTAGTGATGCATGCCACTTCTTCTCCTTCTATCATCTCTGTCTGTCTGCTATCCAGGAGTGGTGTGCCGCCAATGATCTCTGCCTTAATGCCAGTAAGACCAAGATTCTCCTCATCGGCACACCTGCTCCCTCCTTTCCTGTCACTCTCTGGCCGGCCTCTCTTGGCCCTCTTCCAGCTCCCAATTGTGAGGCTAAAAACCTTGGGGTCATCTTTGACTCCACACTCTCCTTCTCTCCTCACATCTCTGACGTCTCTAAGAAGTCACACTACCAGCTGCACCTCCTCAAAGTTATTATTCCTTTCCTCTCCTTCCCTAGAAGCTCACTGCCTCCAGAGCTCTGGTTCTCTCTAGGCTGGACTACTGCAACAGCCTCTTTCTAAATCTTCCTGCCTCTACTCTACGACCTCTGCAACTCATCCAAAACAGGACTGCAAGACTTGTCCTTGGCCTCAAGTCCAGGGATCGTATCTCTCCAGGAATTAAATCTCTGTACTGGCTCCCAGTGGCAGCAAGGATTATGTTCAAAACCTTCTGCATTGTCCACAAAGCCTTATGGGGCTTGGGGCCTCAATACCTTCAACTCTCTCTTCCTAAATATCTTCCTTCTCAAGCTCTTCGCTCAGCCACCTACAAATCTCTCAGGGTCAGTCGCTTCTCCAAGCAACGAGTTGGTGGTAGATCTCCTTCTTCTGCTGGGGCCTCCCTCTGGAACAGCCTCCCTGCCTCACTGAAACTTGAGGAGAACCATCTCCTGTTCTGGAAGCACCTCAAGACCTTCCACTTTGCTTCTGCTTTCTCTCCTCCTCTCCCCTGATGATCGCCTGGCTGAAACTGAAACTGCACTGGTTACCTGGCTACCCTCGATCTCAGGCCCAGGTACCCTCCCCGCCAGTTGCACACATGCACTGCCCTCTGGCAACCCTTGCACTCAGGGACTGTTCTGTATCCCTACAGCCCCCTACCAGCACTTGACACCTGGTGTCTGCACTTACCCTTGCACTTGCCACGAGCTGGCCGCACTTTTTATTTATTGTCTTTCTTTCTTTGTTTTACTGTTTATCCTATGCACTGCACTCCACACCCTCCCTTTCTCCCCGCACTTTTCCCTTTCCCCCCTCCCCTGCACTTGCGCGATCTCAATGTCACCTGGCCTAGTAAGATCGTTGTCTCTGTCTTCCCTCTGTTCCCCCTCCTTTACCTTGTCGCGTCTTGAAACACTGGTGTATAGGTGAGTTATAAATGCCATATCATATCATGGTGTCCCTGTTCAGCCGGTACAGGGTGTGGATCTGACCGGGGTTGAGATTGAATGGGGTGGCCCTTAGGCGAGGGATTGGTGGCTGCCTGCAGGATACAACCTGCTGCACATTGGGGATTTGCTGGGCCATGATGGCCCTCCTTCTCCTCATACGCCTTTGGTGTGTCCTTCGCCTCACTGCCTCTTTAATCAGTAGCTCTGCAGGCATTTCCTCCAGCTCCAGTACTGCTAGTGCTAATGGTAGCATTATGGTTTTGGAAGGGATGTGGGGTGTGGGAGTGTGCCCTTCTGTGCTGGGGCACAAACGATTGGGTCCACCTGTTCTGATTTTGAGCACCTGTGGTATGTTTCTACACACCAGAATCCACTTAACGCCTGGTCCGTGATGCCAGTGTTTCCGGCATCATGTGTCATGTTGTTACCGGCATGTCAATGCCGGTGGTTGCATGTCCGTGCACCTCAGAGTGTGTACGTACTTAAGCCATGCCGGTATCATTGGCATGGCTGCCGTGTGTCTCCGCAGATACCGGCAATGGTGTTGCCGGGCATGCCGGGTCCCTGACGATGCCAGTGTTACTGGCGTCACTACTCGGACTACACCAGTCTGGAAAAAGGTGCCGGTATGGATATACTGGCAATGCAATTTGCGGACCGGCATACTTGTAATGAGGCCCATAGTATTGTCAAGTTGTACAGCTTCTCACTACTTAACAGTACCAGATATGTTCAAAATAGAGAGCCTCAGCCCTTCAACTGGTATGACATGTCAAGTAAGCTCCAACATTTTCCAAGTGATTTCAGAAACATGCTGGCGGAGCAGTAGAGAGGAAGATTATAGTCTACACATGTAGTGCAGTTGCCCTAAACTGAAGATATTTTGTACTATATTTTGGAGTGTCGTTTAACAAATTCTAGCATATCATATTACAAACACATTAAAATAGACATACGGGGCTTCCATAATAATGGACACCAACTGGAAGAAAAGCGATCCCAACGACAAAAAGTCAGTGGCATGAAGAGTTTAGAAATATGTCGCCCATTGAACAAGGTCATTGAAGCGCTCATCCGATTGTGACAGACAACCCAGTGCTAGAAAAGCCCAACGAAGCTAAGTGCATTGACTCTGTCCGTAAAACAAAGGTGTGGAATTGCGGTGTGCAAAAAGAGGGTATGGTTTCATAAACATTGAGCACATTTAAACATTCGAAGAAGGGAGGTGGACATGTTTCCTATTTGTGTTGTTTAGTTCTGGAGCCGGGTTACTATTTACTTTCTTAACAGAAAGACCCAATTACACAGAGAAAAGAGGTTGGGATGTACTAGAAACGTAGGGACTCGGCATTGTTTTATTTAATGTAACGCGGTCAAATGTACAGCAAGGAATGTTAGAGTGCGTATACACTGACTGAGGCAATGTAAGGAGCATAACATATAGCCAAGTCCATTCAATTATGTATGTACTTACCCTGTTCACTAACACCAAGCAATCAAGCACTGAATCTTCTCGTCTAAGTAGTTGGAACCACAGCATTTGGGAAGGCTTCAAGTGCTCCTGAAGCCATGCTTGGCCATTCGGTGTCAGTTCTACTCCAGCAAGCCGGACTACCAAGGCACCATTTGACTGCCCTGAAGAAAAAAAAAAACATGTCATATTTGTCAGCCCGGGTTGTCAGCATACTTTATAAAAATGTAGGTTCCCAGAGCGAACGGGGGCCGACAGTAGGACTATTTTGGGTTTGACTAACCAAAAATTGACAAAACCATATGGTCAAAATGATTTTTATGATATGTTATCCTGCAGTTGTATACCGCCTCGTGCCATACGTTATGACGCTGAAGAGCTTTATTGTTCAGAAAGGTAAAGGAGGAGTATGATAGAACTTGCAGTAGTGGTAGGGAGGAGCAAAGTCGGGTAGATAGTTTAGGTGAGGGCAGAGGATAGGTGAGATACTCAGGAAAGCATGAGAAGGAAAAAGTCCAGGAGCAATGTGTTCAATTGGATTGGATTTATTGAGGGATTCATCTCCACTCTATTGTATTGTAGTAGTAAATTATATAGCGCCTTTTACCATTTGTATGGCCTCAAAGCACTTTGTGTAGGAACACCCTCAGGGACCCATGTCCAGGTAGGGGAAAGTCCTCAGAGGAGGCTTAAGATGCGTGTGTGCATTTGACCAAGATTCTGATGGCTGGCTAGGCGCCAGTAAGCAATCCAAGAGGTCAGGCATGTGGACAGGTGCTGAGGAAGGTCACAAGGGAGTGCAAGCGCAGGAGACTCGATATGTACCCAGCTAGACCGAAATTTGCTGTAGGTTGTTGCTGTATTCTAACGGCAAAGGTGTTGAGGCAAGTCCGGTGTTTCAGTGCAAGGCGGTTATGCGACTAACTAGATTAAATTTGTTGCAGCCGTAGCTGCATTCTGAAGTGCGTGGATATAGCTGTGCCTGCGGCAGATGTCCACCGAAGTGGTGTGTTTACACATACCTTAGGCTCAGAGGGAGCTTATCTTTAATGTTGCTGTGTCATCCTGTCTTCTGTGGGGAAGAAAAAGCCAACTACCTTTGCAGAGTTGACAGGATACCCTAAAGTCTAACAAGTGCAATATACTGGATGTCCTAGAACATCTTCTAGGCAGGGAAAGACAGGCTACCATAGAAACTACGATAATGGGATTCACTGAGCACAACAGGTTACCTTTATAGTCTTAATATATATCTTTCAAGTTCTACAAACGCTATCCAAAGGCGTCTAATAAGTGTGATATCAGGAATACCTGCATATAACCCCTGTGCATTACAAATAACTCAGCGGCAACATGCTCGCCTTGGAAACAAGACGACACGAAGCAACACAGGTTCGATCCCCAGGTCTGCGCTTAAAAACCTCTTCATATTAAGCGTGTTATAAATACGCAACTAAGACATATTCCTGTAACAGCACCTCGATGCCCCAGTGCTGTGTGAGCGCTTTAAAAATGCTAATAAAATTAAAATTAAATGGCTAACCTAAGCAGTTACCAGTGCAATGGAGGGTTACCAACATATATATTTGAGTGTCAAGGATGGGCTATATATTATAAGGTGTAAATGCTCTAAGTTTAACACATGTGTTAACCTGCATGTGGTTTCTTCTAGGTACAATGCCAGGCTACCCGCGTATATAGGTATAACCCCATGGCTGTCCTTATAGGTATTGTAAGCGTATAAGCAGGCTGAATATCAAGAAACTTTCAGGTCCAGTACCAAGTCTCCAGAGCAGTGGCAAGCTATTCTGACAGATCCTTAAGCACAGAAGGGGCAATCATCATACATCTTCTTGGTGCAAATGGGTCCGTCCTCAAAGGACTTCAAGTGCATCAGGCCAGTTCTCCCTATGATTTTCAGAGTTTTGGGGATATCATCATAAAACAGCTGTGTAAATTGACAGGCGGGCAAGACAGTGCTACACAATTCCTACCCCCCCTCCTAAAATCGATTCGGTGCGTCACAATTCCTACTCCCCAAAGTCCATCTAAGTTCACCACATTTCCTATCCAGAACTATCCATCTAAGTGCGTCACATTTTCCACCCAGCAAAATCCATTTTAGTGCATCACATTTCCTACCCCCAAAACTCCATCTAAGTGCGTTGCATTTCCTACCCACAAAAATCCAACTAGGTGCACCAAATTTTCTACCCCCATCAATCCATCTAATCGAACATTCTGTGTGCTTTTTGGCAATCCCTTTAGACATTGGGCCTCATTACGAGGTTGGAGGTAGCCATGGCGCTATTAGCGCCATGGCTGCCTCCAAACTCGTTCCGACTCCGCCCTGGTGAATGGAGCAATTACCGGTCCATTCCAAGGTTGGCGGGATTGGTAATTCCCCATTCACCAGGGCCATTCCCCATTCCCATTGAGTCCCTATAGGGCTCAATGGGAATGGGGAAGGCGCTAATAACGGTACCGCAAATTGCGGTCCTTAAAGCCTGGAAAAACCAGGCTTTAAGGGAGGACCCGCAAAGGGAACTCATAATAGGGCGGTACGGGATTACCGGCACCGGTGCCCTTACCAGTGCCGGTAATCCCTTACCGCCTACCTCGTAATGAGGCCCATTGACATGAGAAGGGCTACCAGTATAGGTCCTCTAGGTATAGAGCTGAGGCGGGTCTAAGGACAGGACCCCAGTGCATATTCCATGTCCTGATCGGATGTCGTGAAACCTTTCATTGGTAATGTACAAGCTACCATCAGACTGTCAGAGGTTCTATACCGTTAGCCTGAGCGCAGCAGTCAGAGCGAAGGAGGCCTAGGGGCTAAAGTGTGATCATGTTCAAAGTGTGGTCTCGGGGTTGATTTAGCAGGGTGGGCCACCGCGACAATGGCCAGCATCAGCCTGTGGGTTTGTGTATGAGAGGTTGCCAGTGATTGATGTGTGTAAGGTGGGCCGCCGCAACAACAGCTGGCATCCACTGCAAACGTGACTCATTGGTGTTTCGATGAGAGTGAGGCTGGTGCATGTGAAAGAGGCTATGGTGATGGAAATGAGTGGGGAAGAGGATTTCAGGTTATAGTGGGAATAGACAAGTTTTGAGGGCCTTTCTGAATGAGAGGTGGTTATCAATGGGGTGGATGTGGAGAAGAAGCGAGTTCCAGATGGCAGAGGCTAAGATGGAGAAAGAGGAGCCTCCCAATCTGGTGGAACTGTTATGGGGGATAAGGAGATGAAGAGACAGATCTGAGGTTACTGGTGTGTTGATACGCATGAGTTTATCCTAGAAGAATTTGGGTCCAGTCTTGTGGAGGGCACGGTAAGTGATGCACATGGCTTTAAAAGTAAACCTTTGACCGATAGGGAGCCAGTGTAGGACTCTGACTGCAGGGCTAATGTGTTCTCTAGGTGAGAGGCCAATAAGGAGACAGGCAGCAGCATCTTGGATTCTATGGAGTTTCCTGAGCTGGAATGTTGGGGCACCTAGATAAAGGCAGTTTGCATCATCTGTGCGGGAGAGGATGATGGCAATGATAGCAGAAATTCAGTGTGGGTAGGTGAGGTACAGGAAGATTTGCCTGAGGATGCGTAGGTGGAAGAAGTAGTTTCTGAACACAGAGTTGATGTGTTGGGAGAGGGATAGATTAGGGTCCAGCGTACATCCAAGGTTTTTCCACAGAGGTGGATGTTGCCAGGGGTCCTAGGGAGTGTGGCCAGGGGATTGGTTGGGGAAGTATGCAGTTTTGCCACATATTAGGATTTCTGTTTTGCCTGGGTTGAGTAGGAGTTTGTTGGGTGCAATCCAGTGGTCAATATCATAAAGGCAAGAGAAGTCCGGACGGGCGGAGGCTGGCGATTTTGGGATCTTGAGGATGATCTGGGTGTCATCTGCTTAGCTGTAAGAGATGAGGTTATGGGATCGAATGAGTACCGGGAGAGGGCTTAGGTAGATATTGAATAGGAGGGGAGACAGGGAAGCACAATGCAATACACCTTTCAGCACTGAGCAAAAGAGGGAGGAGAAAGGGCGGTGCAGCATGATTTGCAAGAGATTCACGATGAAGGAGGAGATCCATGTTTGAGTGGAGTCCTTGATTCCTAAGGAGTGTAGCCTGTCTGTGAGTATGGTATGGTCAATGATATTGAAGGCGGCAGATAGGTCGAGAAGGATAAGCGCTGCACTTCCTTCCGCGTCTGCTGTTCTTTTTAAGTCATCCCAAACCGACACAAGGGAGTACTCAGTTCCTCTGAGGGGCCTGAAGCCTGTTTGGGCTGAGTCAAGAAGGTTGTTGGATTCTGTGAAGTGGCAGAGCTGTTTATATGCAGTGCGGTCCAGGAGTTTGGCATTGATGCAGGTGTTGTAAATAGGCCGGTAGTTCTGGGGAATGAGTGACCGTAGCAAGGGTTTTTTGAGGAGAGGTTTGACATAGATATTTTGAAGGCTTTCGGGAACATCTCTGAGAGGGACCGGTTAAGGGTAGACAATGCAATGCTGGGTACTCAGGCTGTTGTTACGATGTTCTGAGGAAAGCGGGGGAGGACGCTGGAGAGCCAATGATCAAAGAGTTGAATGGCGGAGGAGCTTTTCTGGAGTGAGAATGCTGGGAGTGAGTTGAGGAGGGAATTGGCTATATCCGGGTTAATGGTGACTTTATTCCAGAGAGGGATGTGACAGGAAGTGGTTGGAGAGGGCAGGCTGCTGATCCCGGGACAAAGGGAGATGGGAGGAGAGAGGGGAGAAGAAGATTGTGGAGTGATCTATTCAGATTTTAGGACAGGGGTAGGGTAGATAGAAGGTTCGTGGCACTGAATACCACATCAAGGTTGTAGGTAGGGAGGGATATATTGTGTCAAGTTGAGGGCTTCTAGGTTATCCGTGCGTGAGCTGGTCACAGGGTTTGAGGGAGTGTCAAACCAGATGTTGAAGTCTCCTAGTATGGTGAGAGAAAGATGCTGATTTAAGTAGGTCAATAGTGCATCACTCAGGAAGTCTGCAAAATTCCTGTTGTAGCCAGGGAGTCTGTATAGGAGTAGAACCCTGAGGGAGATAGCAGGGGAGAGTTGGAATTTTACAAGCAATTATTCACAATCAGTGCTGCAGGCTAAGGTGTCCTTAAGTAGGACTGGGATCTGGTGTTTGTGTACGATGCCAGCCTTCCCCCTCTTCTGGGTCTGTTCTGAACAATCAGGTTGTACACGGGTGGAAGCCCTCATGTGCAATAGGTGCGCAGCGACAAGAGGAGAGATAACTGGAGAGACGTGTTCACCGCGCCAAGTGGGCTATCTGGAATATACTCACCCCTTGTATGTTATGTAATCCAATATTTACACTGCACCCATCACCACTTTAGTGGTCTTACGGCGCCTGACCTTATTCGAAAGTTGTACTATTACGACCCTGCCAGGGTGACAGCAATCATTTCTGAATTTGGCTGCACCCATGACCAACCAAGTGGTCTTATGACACATAACCTTTTCCGAAATATCCTTGTTACCAAACTTGGACCCCAACAGACTGTATAAGTATCATATTGAGCTTTATTTATTTATTTTAAAACGGTATGCTTATTTGCACTGATGATTTATACGGCTTATATCCCCCTGATATTTTATTATATATATATATATATATATATATATATATATATATTATATGATGTGGCAAAATCGAGTGCGTTACACATCATAATGCAGTGGTTGTACAAGTTAAAGAACTATAACGATAATCGTGTTTGGGATCTTCAGTATAAATAGCAGATATAGTAAACGACAATTGAATTACTGTTCCCAGAGTATGGTGAGCCAAACCTGATGACGAAGCACAGGCCATCACGTGACATTACTAATCTGTTTCTGTTCGTATAAAAAGGGTCAGAAATGGTGATCGCGTTTATGAACTATAAGGCAAGAAGACGAAAGTCCACTATCAAATAGTTAAGTGCAAATGCAGTAGCTAGGTCAATAATATTAGAACATTACTAATTAGATGAGCATGTAAATCTAATCCGAAGAAATCAATTTAGAAATGAAATAAGGGGCATTTAATTTGGTTTAAAGTATGTGTACCAAGAGCCATAGTAGGAGATAATAAGTTCCCTAATGGAAAGTGAAGGGTCATAACAGACAACGGAGGAAATATGTAATAGAATTTTATCTTCCCTTACAGGTATATAGGGATTTATCCCTGTTAGAATGAATGAAGAATAACGGATCGTCAAAGATCATAGAACAAAGTCAAGGAAGCAAAGGCTAAGTAGAACTTTGACATTATTAAGTCTGGATACAGGGTACTCTTAGGAAGTAGGCAAAAAGAAATAGACTTCCAAAAAGGAATCAATTATTATTACTAAACACAACAAATGCCTGTTTGTTCAAGCAAATGTTGACAGCACACAATTGATATAACAAATATGGGGCCTGGAACTAGTGGACTCTACATATGTGTTGCAATGAATACTTCAGAGGTTGATTAAATGCTAGGAGTATCTAACTGTTAATTTTATTTGAGAATGTTATCACTAAATATGGTATTTTCTATATTTTTCTTCATTTCCCTAATCAATCCTCCCTACGACCAATCCTTATTTTCTATCTCAACAATGTATAAATATACCAAATAATTATTGGGGATATTTATAAATATACTGACACACATAATTTTTGTCGTAGAATTGATTTCCTATAATTGTTACGCTCACCTTGTATCCACAGGGGCGCCACAGGATACTGGATGGAGGTCTAAGCGCTATCCCGGACCCCTCTCTGCTTGGTTATGTGCCAGACGTTGGGTAGCGCCTATAACAGGAGAATGGAGGGTTAAGATACTGGTTCTGTGATGGGTGGACTCCCACCTTCGTCTGGTCCAAATCCCCTCCCTTGGGGTTATTGCTCACCTTAGGTTTTTGTGCGTTGAACTCTCTGTCCTGTGTCTCTGTGCAGGGGCTCGTGGTTGGTGCGGGCATTCCGTGGACCTATTTGCTTCACTGGTCCGTGTGCCCTTATGTCGGGTCCAGACCGGCTGTGACTCCGACTCTGCTTGCTATCTTCCAGGTGAGTTACAATGTCTTTTCCGTCTTTATTCTGTCTCTTTCTTTCCCTCCGTTTTCTCTGTCTTCTCTGCTTCTTGCTCCACTACGCTGTTCCCCAACAATGTCTCTTTTTGTTTTCAGAAGGATGGTTGCGATCTCGGAGTTGCCGCGCCGATGGCGAAGACCATGGTGAGTTGTTGATGTGCGGAGCGCTGCGCTGTTTATTGGTGTTAACTGCTAACCTCTTCTCTTTGTACAGGTTGCAGTGATGTTCCGAAGTGATGAGCGATCGAAGCGCTGCTTGTCCAGGTAAGTGCTTTGTTAAGCCTGACCTTGTTCCTTCTCCCTTGCAGGTTGTGGTGAAACCCGGAGATGGGTGAGGTAAGAGAAGGGCAGGGTGCTGCCAGGACTCGCTGCTTGCCCAGGTAAGAATTGTTATTAATGCTGTCCTTGCTTCTTTGCCTTTGCAAGTTGGGCGAACTCCGGAGATGGGCGAGGTAAGCGAAGCGCAGGATGGATTCAAGACTGGTTACTTCACAGGTAAGTGTTCTTGCTTGCTAATGCTGTTCACTCTTCTTCCATGTTATTAATGGAATCTGGATCTAGGGCTTCAGGATCGGGCCGCCGGAGAAGCAGATGAGCAGGAGCTGGACACAGTGAGCATTACGGTGCAGGAGTGTGGAATAACGCGAGGCGTGTTCTGATGTTTGGGTGTGGTTTAAACAGCCCAGGTAAAGTAGTTCCAGGCCAAGTAGTTCCCGACCCAGCCACACCCAAAACACCAGACCGCAAGGCTTGGTTCTAAAGAACTGAGCTGTGTCATAGGCCTACATGTTGGATTAAGGTCCAAAACTGGTATTGCTTCATTCCTGATAATGAGCCTGACGCCAAAGCCGCCGGGACTGACTCCATGTATGTTTCTGATGGAGTTTTAAGGCCCTTGGGGCCAGTGTGAAGGGCTTTAGCCCCACTGCTGCCAGGGGGCTGTTATACCTGAGGGGGTCAGGGGCATGGATCGTGACAATAATAAATAAAGTGTAAATGCACAATAGCCAGTTTTAAAAAATGGTCAGGTGGCCAAAAGATGTGTAAACAGTTGGACACTAACATGGAATAAACAAACCTTCAAGAACTAAAAGAGGTTTTGAGATACCTTTTGTTTATGGCGCAACGTTAGAGTATATCATTTGTTATGTTATGTTATGTTATAGAGGAGTGGGTATCTCCTTTTACCCCCAAGAGTGCGACGTACAGATCTTCTAGGCACTTTCATGTGCAGAAGGAGGAATAATAGAAAAACTATAAAAGAGTAATTGATAATTGGGCAATGTTGTGAATAAATGAAATCTATCCCCAATGCTATTAAAATGAACCAATGTACACTGCATGATCTAATATGTTTATGATTAAAAAACAGCAAATGCTTGTTTATATATCAGCCCTCCTCATATGTACTGAATTTGAGATCTGAAGAAAAGTAACTTAGAGTAGCCTGTTTCTAGTTTACTATTCTAAATAAACAGATCAATATAAAATATGCATTTAACCCGATACATGACATGACTGTCCATCCAAATGTGCCCACCACAAAGGATGCATAGAGAGTCTACTATATAAGAGGCAAGTGTACGACAAATAGGGCTAAAAAAAGCCTAATGGTCCTTTTATTAACTATCTTAATTGGTCAAAACAGTTTCCTTGGGGCAGCTGCTCAATGGGAGGAAGCAGACCTTTCCCAAATATGGTCAAGTATCGCATACATACTACCCCGCCCCTAATTAGGGTGTGTCATAAGTAAAATGTAAATCTTTACAAAAAATGATATTACCCCCACATCCTCTCTTCCTCGTCCCAATCCTAACTGAATGAAGACCCCAGAAATGTTCCCTGAAAGGTGTTTTTTAACCCTTTCCCCTACACCAAGAGGGCAAGAAATGGCCACCGAACTTCAGGCAGCACTGTTTGCTCTGCTGCACCCCAGGCAGCCAGTTTAATGTAATGGAGCCTTCTGGGTCCACTTCTTTGCTTCATTAGTCACTGTGAGGATACACCCCCGGAGTCACCTAATTTGAACAGTGGCGGGACATCTAGCCCACTCACCAACATAAAGTTAACAGAACACCCTGTACCTGCAGTCATGGACAGTGAAAACATGCCGCACATAATGAAAAAACCAACTCTGCCAGGAGATTCCAAAATAAAATCTACAGAGACTACATGTCCGAAAACTACTTCTCCCACAATGCACTATGCTGAATCACGAAGAAAAGCTGCCAAATCACTTAGTTCCAAAATGCATAGTGACCTTCACCTACCTTATTACCTCAGCAGAAGAAAGGCATTCAGAACGGACAGAATATCAGGAGGGTGGGTGGAATCCAATAATAACCAGGGAGGTCAGGTGGGAGAGCCCAGAGAGAAAAGCGAGGAAAGGGTGGGGTTGATTCATGAGAGCACGGAAAGATTGAACACACCTGGACTTGGGAGGGGAGGACAGCATTTTTAACGCGTGCGTGTATTCAGAGAGGCTGTCTGTTCTTTCTTTATCCAGGGAGAAGGCGAGTGCAAGGAGAAATGGAAGGAGGAGGCAGCAGGTTTTAACTGGGCATACTGATTGCCAGAGCCACAGGCATGCAAGAAGTCCGTATGCGCAAACTCTCGCCGCAGAAAAACGCAGAGTCCCTCTGACAGGGGCTTACTTGAAAAGCACCATTTGGCCGGGATAAATGCTGGCTGTTAGACGACACGGGCATTGATTTATGGACTGTTTACTTTAACCCACGGAACCAAGGAAAGAAAAGGTTACCGGAATGGACATCTCTTTTTTTTATTGAACTTCAGATAGGAAGTCTGAAGCAACGCTTAGTGAGTGCCTTAGGAGGAAAAAGAAGCCCACAATAAAAGGCAAGGACATTTAAAAGACTTCTGTTTTTTTTTCTTTCTTCACATTAATTTGGCCTTAACCCGTGTCACAGCACCAACCCTGATTTAAGGCCTTGTTCAGGAAAGTGAAAGAAGTGCTTCCTTGAAAAAACGAAAATCGTGCTTGTGTTGAAAACTGCATTTAAAGTTTTTTTTTTTTGTTTGTTCTGAATAAAAGGATTTGGTGCATCCTCAAATACGCCTCCCGCCTGCTGATTAACAGTGGTGGCAGCGGTGGGATAAAGATAGCGCCTCGCCAACCACAAAACAATGGAAGCGGTAATAAAAACCTTGGCTGAGGGTCAGCAACAGTAACAGCAACTAATCCAGGTGCAGGGACACCAAGCACAAGTAGATCGCCAGGCCCTGCAGCAGGCAATCCAGGTACAGAATGCCGCCCAAGATCAAGGTAGAGAAGCACTACGAATACTGGGGGAAGCCGTAGCAGCAACAAGAACTCAACAGGCAGTTCCACCCACAGTACTTCAGAAATACCAAACGGGGGATGACCCAAGTTTTTTCTTTGTCAATTTTGAACGAATAGCAAGAGCCGCCCAATGGCCACAAGAGAGATGGGCTTTCTTTCTGGCCCCTTTGCTGACTGGGGTAATGCAGGGAGCCTATCAAGCAGCAAATCCCACAGGGGATACCCCATATGTCGAACTGAAAAAAACTATCCTAGAAAGACTGGGAATGGATGAAGAGTCCTATAGGATCAAGTATCGGGAGACCAGGCTCAAACCAGGAGAGAGCCCGAGACAACTATTTTATAGAATTCAGGACCTCGCAGAGAAATGGTTGCAGCCCAGCACCTCCACCATTGAGCAAATCAAAGACAAAATCATCCTTGAACAATTTGTAGAGGCCATGCCCGGACCTATACAGAGGTGGGTCAGACAACACCACCACCTAACACTACCAGAAGCCATAGACGTAGCAACTGCCTTCCAAAAAGCCGGTACCCCAAGGTCCTTCCTGACACCCCAAGTGAAACAAAGCGGAGACGCGGCCACCCTGCGCAATGGGCCTTACAGATCGATATCGGCAGAGCCCAGACCTCGGCCAGAGATCAGAGCGTCCTCAGGTAATGGGGGTCCGAGAACCCCTGGGGGCCCACAATGCTTTGAGTGTGGTGAATGGGGGCACATAGCAAGATTCTGCTCCCGAAAAGCAAAACCAGAACCGATGGATATTGGAACCATTCAGTCCCAGGAAATCCGAAGACGGCGACTCCCGTACGTGATAGAAGTAACAGTGGATGGACACACCGCCCAGGCCCTGATGGACAGCGGAAGTCGTCAAACAGCGATCCAGCCCCATGTAAGCAACCAAGAAGATAACCAGGTGAGCGGAGTAGTTGTGAAATGTGTGCATGGGGAAGTCAAAGAGTATCCTACCAGAGACATTACTTTGGGGATAGAGGGGGAGCAGATTCCAATAAAAGCAGCAGTGATACCTACACTACCAGCCCCAGTCCTGATAGGTACCGACTTACCCGGATTTGAAAAATGGCTAAAAGAAGCACCGTATTACGGATCAGAACTGAAAGGGTGCCCACTTCGGGAACGGTTGTCACGGGCACAGAAAAGAGAGAATAAGTGGGGATGGAGGGCAGAAGCCCAGGAAATAGCCCTGATAGATTGGAAAGTAGAGGATCATATACCCTCATTCCGCACCGAAACAGAAACGGATGACTCACTAAAACGGGCAAGAGAACAAGCTCATGACACAACCCAAAATACAGGCTCCACCCCATATTTTAGAGAGAAGCAGGGTCTTTACTACAGGATAACCAGATGGGTAGACCACACAGAAAAAGAACAACTATTGGTACCTCTGACCTATCGCAAGAATTTGGTGCAACTAGCACATGACCACAACACAGGGGGGCACCTGGCAGAAAATATGACTCTGAAAAGACTACTCCTGAACTTCTACTGGCCGGGGATATATGCAGAGGTGGCTAAGTATTGTCAGGAATGTTCCATCTGCCAAAAGACCAGTAATCGTATTCCGCCTCGAGCCCCGTTGCAGAGCATGCCCCTTATTAAAGAGCCTTTCCAACGAATCGGGATGGATATTGTCGGCCCCATAGAACCTAGCAGCCGAGGGTATAAGTTTCTCTTGGTGGTAGTGGACTATGCCACAAGATACCCGGAAGCGTTTCCCCTACGAGGTATCTCAGCTAAACAAGTCTGCGACGTCTTGCTCCCATATTACGCCCGAGTGGGAATACCCCAAGAAATAGTGACAGATCAAGGAAGCAATTTCATGTCCCTTGTAATGAAAGAAGTGTGTAAAACATTAGGAATAAAGCATCTGAAAACTTCTGTGTACCACCCACAAACTGATGGACTTGTGGAAAGATACAATCAGACTATAAAACAAATGTTAAGAAGGGCCACAAGTCCCACAGGATTGGGGTGGGACAGAACACTACCATGGGTACTAATGATACTGCGCGACACACCCCAATCCTCCACAGGACTTTCCCCTTTTGAACTGTTATTTGGAAGGCAACCAAGATCTATTCTGAAAGTGTTAAAGAACACGTGGGAGAATCAAGAAGAGAAAACGTTGTCTGAGTATGTAAATGACTTACAAGAACATTTGGGGCACCTCCGGGAATTTGCACAAGAGAGGTTAGGTCGAGCCCAACTACAACAAGAAAAATATTACGACCAAGGAACCCGATTACGCACCTTTAAAGTGGGAGACAAAGTCCTGGTCCTATTACCAACAACTACCAATAAAATGCTGGCACAGTGGAAGGGTCCTTATCAAGTCACAAAAGTCTTAGGACCGGTGAACTATGAAATAGCCCAGCCCGACAGAAAAGAAAAAAACAAAAATTATCATGTAAACCTGCTCAAATTGTGGAGAGAGGATACCCCACAAATACTTTGTGCAGCCCTCTCAGAATTATCGGTGGCAGAACAGTTGGTGCCCAACGCACCCAGTGGTTTACATGATGTGATGGTCGGGCAACAACTGAGTAAGAATCAACTAGCAGAGTTGTTTGGATACCTTGATCCTGTATCAAAAGTATTTTCCGGACTGCCGGGGCAAACCAACCTGGTGTCGCACCACATAAAAACAGAACCAGGCAAAATAGTCCGCCTCAGACCTTTTTGGATACCCGAGGCCAAACGGGAAGACATAAATAAGGAAATAAAGGAAATGCTGAGACTGGGCACCATCATACCATCCAAAAGCGCCTGGTGCTCACCAGTGGTACTCGTACCTAAGCCTGATGGGTCCACAAGATTTTGCATGGATTTTAGACAATTGTATGCAATATCTCGCTATGAAGCTTATCCCATGCCTAGAATTGATGAGTTATTAGAAAGGTTAGGAGCAGCAACATATCTAAGCACACTGGACCTCACAAAAGGGTATTGGCAAATACCACTGCACCCGGAGGATCAAGAAAAGACAGCGTTTGCAACCCCTCAAGGCCTCTTCCAGTTTACTGTCCTTCCTTTCGGTCTGCATGGGGCACCGGCCACTTTCCAAGCCCTGATGGACCAAATCCTATCACCACATGAACCATATGCAGCTGCCTACTTGGATGATATAGTTATTTTCAGTACCACCTGGGAGGAACACTTATCCCATCTTAAAAGAGAAGCCGGCTTGCACATAAACCCTAAAAAAAACCAAACTGGCAGCAAACACTACCAAATACTTAGGATACTCAGTGGGTGGAGGAGTGATAACACCTCTGTTAGACAAAGTACAAGCCATACAACAGCTCCAAGTGCCCACCACCCGGAAGGGGATACGAGCTTTTCTAGGATTTGTGGGATACTACAGAAGGTTCATTCCTCACTTTTCCTCTATAGCTGCCCCATTGACAGACGCCCTCAAAACCAACAAAACGCTAACAATCACCCCAGAAGTAACCCGGTCCTTTTATTCTCTGATCAAACTGATCGCTAACAGGCCGGTTCTACACTGCCCCGATTTTTCCAAGCCTTTCTTTTTACAAGCTGATGCTTCAGGGTGCGGCCTGGGGGCTGTACTATCACAGGGAACAGAAGATGAACTCATCCCATTTGTTTTTATAAGCAGAAAACTGTTATCACACGAACTTCCATATTCAACCCTGGAAAAGGAGTGCTTAGCCATAAAATGGGCAGTGGAATCTTTACGTTACTATCTGCTGGGTAGACAGTTCACCATTTTCACGGACCATGCTCCTTTACGGTGGCTAGCAACACAGAAAGATTCCAATCACAGGGTATTGCGATGGTTTCTTACATTACAGCCATTCCGATTTGTAACCGTGCACAAACCAGGAAAATATCAATTGGTAGCAAACTATCTGTCTCGTTCCCTAGATCAGCCCGATTGGCATGATTCCTTGAGGGAGGTATGTGAGGATACACCCCCCGGAGTCACCTAATTTGAACAGTGGCGGGGCATCTAGCCCACTCACCAACATAAAGTTAACAGAACACCCTGTACCTGCAGTCATGGACAGTGAAAACATGCCGCACATAATGAAAAAACCCACTCTGCCAGGAGATTCCAAAATAAAATCTACAGAGACTACATGTCAGAAAACTACTTCTCCCACAATGCACTATGCTGAATCACGAAGAAAAGCTGCCAAATCACTTAGTTCCAAAATGCATAGTGACCTTCACCTACCTTATTACCTCAGCAGAAGAAAGGCATTCAGAATGGACAGAATATCAGGAGGGCGGGTGGAATCCAATAATAACCAGGGAGGTCAGGTGGGAGAGCCCAGAGAGAAAAGCGAGGAAAGGGTGGGGTTGATTCATGAGAGCACGGAAAGATTGAACACACCTGGACTTGGGAGGGGAGGGGAGGACAGCATTTTTAACGCATGCGTGGATTCAGAGAGGCTGTCTGTTCTTTCTTTATCCAGGGAGAAGGCGAGTGCAAGGAGAAATGGAAGGAGGAGCAGCAGGTTTTAACTGGGCATACTGATTGCCAGAGCCACAGGCATGCAAGAAGTCCGTATGCGCGAACTCTCGCCGCAGAAAAACCTCTGACAGGGGCTTACTTGAAAAGCACCATTTGGCCGGGATAAATGCTGGCTATTAGACGACAAGGGCATTGATTTATGGACTGTTTACTTTAACCCACGGAACCAAGGAAAGAAAAGGTTACCGGAATGGACATCTCTTTTTTTTTTATTGAACTTCAGATAGGAAGTCTGAAGTAACGCTTAGTGAGTGCCTTAGGAGGAAAAAGAAGCCCACAATAAAAGGCAAGGACATTTAAAAGACTTCTGTTTTTTTTTCTTTCTTCACATTAATTTGGCCTTAACCTGTGTCACAGCACCAACCCTGATTTAAGGCCTTGTTCAGGAAAGTGAAAGAAGTGCTTCCTTGAAAAAACGAAAATCGTGCTTGTGTTGAAAACTGCATTTAAAGTTTTTCTTTTTTTGTTTGTTCTGAATAAAAGGATTTGGTGCATCCTCAAATACGCCTCCCGCCTGCTGATTAACAGTCACCAGTACACTTTAGTGAGTAGAGAGGCTGAGTTACCAAGATCAGGGCCACAGGGAAACTCCAGAAGGACTACTCCAGAAATGTGCCATGGATTACCCCAGGTTTCACAGCAATTATACATGGCTGGTAAGCAGTACTAATGTTCAACCTACCAGATCACATTGGAGCAGGGGGAGGAGTCTTACTCCAGCTTCTGCTTAAAGCCAGATTGCTATAGGTGGAGTGTATTGTGTTTGCAGCGTTTTGCCTTCCAAGCACAAAGAGAAACAAGACGCAGAGGAGCCTTCCATCGCCTGCTCTTCCAGCTCTCCTCCTCATACACCCAGGAAGAAAAAACAAAGGTCCAATCAGAAGTTAATATCCCTAATCAGAGAGAGTTTAGGGGAATAAAACAGGTCTGCTCTTCCCAGGGGCAGAGCCACGGTACACAGGACCGAGACTGTCTTTTCTCCCATTCCTCTTCCGCGTTTTCTCCTTGTACTCCATGGTCCTGTGTGATATCCCTGCAGTGCTGACCCAAGAGGGCAGTACTTTGATCAGGAAGCAAAAAAACTAAATGCTGTGAGCACGTGGCAGCTAGAATGCAGGTGTCTGGCAATGAAACTCAAGTCCTGACAGTCCAAAGATACTATCTAATCACTGATTAATAATATTAAGAACAAAGTCTTCCATGAATGGAAAGAGCCAGACCATATTTCCACTCTGAGGTTTATGGGGAATACCCCATTGGAGGTGAAGAACAGTCCAAGTCTTCAGAGGAAACAGCTGTTTGTGACTCCTGTAAGGGAGGCATGGTATCACAAGTATGACAAAGACACAAAAAGTACAATTTGTAAAACCTTTATTCAATTCTCGGGGTTTGGAAAAACTCCTACTTTGCCCTATAGCTAAGATAGGAGTAGTCTTTACCAGGCCTCCAGATAATGTGGGTACAGGGCCTTTTTACGCATGAAAATCTTGTAAATACGACAGCTTTATTATTTTTCTGGGTACATTTACACACAGGTTTAGAGCAGAGGGCAGTGAAAAGGTCAGGTTACTTGACAGAAACAGAAGACTTCTTTTGATTTTTATCTACATGGATGTAATTACAAGCCACCTCTGAAACAGCATGTATTTCTCTGAAGCCTTTCAAAAAAATAAACTGCACTCTCTGATATAAGGAATGGTTTCTTTCCATTCAGCTTTAGCAGCACTGTGCATGTTTTCCTAGAATTTTAGGATTGTATAATTAATAAGATGGAAAACTAAGTTTCCATTGAGAATTAATAAATTTTAAGTTATGCTTTTTTCCAGTGAAAGAAAACCAGTATTGCACAATTGTATTTTTCAGAGTTCCCGTGCTGTGTGCATAATCCTGCTGAGGCAGATCATTTTGACACTTATGATTTAATTTACACTCTAATTATAAAAACAGTGTGTAAAATGATGACTATGCACAGTCTATTTTACATCCATTCAACCTTGCAGTCAATGGGGTACGTTACTATAAACGGTCAGTGGCAGCAGAGTCTTTGCTCAAGGGTGAGTGATTCTCATTACACTGATCACAGGTGTTCTAGCCTCTCAAATCTTCAGGACTACGATGAAACCATCCAAAACCTGACCCTCCAGGAAGTGCAAGCGCTGTTCAAAAACAAACAAATGAAAGTTACATTGGTAATTGAAATAGAAACTCAGCAAAACCTGTCCCTGTGATAATCCAGATAGGTATTTAACTTTGTGTAGCGCTTCACAAATGGTTCGTCATACATCTAAGTACTGTGATTATTATACCTCAGTTGATACTAAGTTAACCAACCTCAGAAGGACGTTAGCCAATAAGATAGCTCAGCCGGTTGAGCAATCGTTGCTGCAATTTGTGCGTGATCTGTAGGTTGCGGGTTCTAATCCCGGCAAGTCCAACTCAGCCTTTCATCCTTTTGAGGTTGATAAAGGAGTACCGGTTTGGTGGTAATTGCGATAAATATGTTCTATGCACAGCGCTTTGCCAAAAGAGCTATATAAATAACCCTTTGACCACAAGATTAGATATATAATTTAGCATGGAGTCCTTGCCTCTCAGCACTGTTGTATCATAACACTGGCATACCATTAGGTAGTAATAGCTCCAGGAAATTAGGACTTTCATTAAACATCAAAAGACAATTCTGCTATTGAATCTCAAAACACACAATTCATGTTTGCCTTCCCTATATAATTGGCTAGGTTTTTGTGATTTCAACATTTAAATATATACAGGAGAGATCAAATGGACAGAAATATTCTTAAAGTTTAAAAATAGAGAGTAAAATACTCCCACCTCAAAATCTTATCTGGAGCACTGGTCTCTACTATCAAATAATAAAGAAAACGCAGCCCTAGTCAGTCTCTGTCAAATCAAAATGGCCTATACTAACAAAACCTAATGTCCGCCCTATCTCTATATGTATGCAAAGGAAAATCAGTGTTCGAATATAAAGAATTAAAGTGGCTGAGTCAACTCTCCTCCCCAGATTGGACAGCATGGAGTAAGGCGGTCCACGTAGATAGGATGACACACTCTGGCTCAGGTTCTTAAAACAAAGCAGTTTAAAACATGGATTGATGCCCGCCTGGCTTTCAACGTTAAAGTCACTTTTCCATTGTTCCAAAAGTTCCTTTGACAGTTCAACAAAAGGTTCACAGTTCAACAGAAGTTCACCTAGGCATCCCTCAATCGGTCTCGGACCTCTCACTCACAGCACTTGTATGGGTCCCCTTCCCCAAGCTTTATTCACCTTCGTTAGGGGTGCCATTCCCCTAACTTATCACACTTCACTTCTGGTCTCCCTCAGTCGGGCTCAGACCTTTTTTCAGACGTCGAAGGTGTTTGAATGTGCGAGGCTTTTACTATAGACCTCCAGAGGACCAATTCGACTTTCCCTTCAACTTGCACCCTTGTGTTATTTGTCCCAGTGTCTATGTAGTTCAATCACATGAGCACAAGAGTTCAATACTCCCAGGCCTATCTCCCAAGGGGTGATTTGAAACTGCCTACCCCACCATGATTTTACTCCTATTTGCCTGCATCTTTTAGTGGAATGCCTTCCTTTCCGAGCGAGTGCTCAAGCTGACCTCAAAAGTATCTGCTGGACCCATTTTGTGTGTGCTTTTGCATCTTTCCACCTCTTTTGCACTGCATTCTGTGTTCCTTTTGAAAATCGAATGAGCGGTGTGGGCTTTTACATCTTTGCACCTCTTTTGCACGGCATTCTGTGTTCCTTTTGAAAATCGAATTTAGCAGTGTGTGCTTTTACATCTGTGCATCTCTTTTGCACTGCATTCTGTGTCCCTTTTGAAAATCGAATTTAGCTGTGTGTGCTTTTACATCTGCGCACCTCTTTTGCACTGCATGCACCTCTTTTGCACTGCATTCTGTGTTCCTTTTGAAAATCTAATCTTGCACCCCTCATTTTGCATTGTATTTTTGTGCCCCTCCTGTTAATTACTAGGCCACCTGGTGAGTTTGAGTCCGGGTGGTGCAGTGCAGCCACCCCTCTTTCATTCATCTATCCTCTGCCACCCTGATGGCGCTCACCATCTCTCATATCTTCTCTAACTGCTACACTATCACCTATTTTCCCTCTCTCACGAAGTCTGTAAGGAAAAAGCACAAAAAAGACATCCTCAGTGCAAACCCTGGCCTACCCATCGCAAAAACAAAGAGGTGATGGCTGGAAGGTTTAGAATTAATCTTAGCCACTGGCAATGCTCTGGGCAACCCTCCAGACCACCGTTCTTCGCCTGCCAAGCCATTACAGAAGGGAAAGACCATATGCAAATCAGGCTTGGCCCCACCCCAAAAGGGGCAGTCCAGCCCGAACTGCTAGGCCACATCCCCTCTGCACGAGACCACAAGCATCCCCAAACATGTTTCGCCCTTGTTGAGGCTCATCAGTGAGGAGTAGCTTGGGTCTCTAGGCCCAGCAGGCACGGGACCCACGTCTGGGCATACCCGTCCCACTCGGGGTGACATAGCAAAAACAAAGAGGTGATGGCTGGAAGGTTTAGAATTAATCTTAGCCACTGGCAATGCTCTGGGCAACCCTCCAGACCACCGTTCTTCGCCTGCCAAGCCATTACAGAAGGGAAAGACCATATGCAAATCAGGCTTGGCCCCACCCCAAAAGGGGCAGTCCAGCCCGAACTGCTAGGCCACATCCCCTCTGCACGAGACCACAAGCATCCCCAAACATGTTTCGCCCTTGTTGAGGCTCATCAGTGAGGAGTAGCTTGGGTCTCTAGGCCCAGCAGGCACGGGACCCACGTCTGGGCATACCCGTCCCACTCGGGGTGACATAGCAAAAACAAAGAGGTGATGGCTGGAAGGTTTAGAATTAATCTTAGCCACTGGCAATGCTCTGGGCAACCCTCCAGACCACCGTTCTTCGCCTGCCAAGCCATTACAGAAGGGAAAGACCATATGCAAATCAGGCTTGGCCCCACCCCAAAAGGGGCAGTCCAGCCCGAACTGCTAGGCCACATCCCCTCTGCACGAGACCACAAGCATCCCCAAACATGTTTCGCCCTTGTTGAGGCTCATCAGTGAGGAGTAGCTTGGGTCTCTAGGCCCAGCAGGCCCGGGACCCACGTCTGGGCATACCCGTCCCACTCGGGGTGACATAGCAAAAACAAAGAGGTGATGGCTGGAAGGTTTAGAATTAATCTTAGCCACTGGCAATGCTCTGGGCAACCCTCCAGACCACCGTTCTTCGCCTGCCAAGCCATTACAGAAGGGAAAGACCATATGCAAATCAGGCTTGGCCCCACCCCAAAAGGGGCAGTCCAGCCCGAACTGCTAGGCCACATCCCCTCTGCACGAGACCACAAGCATCCCCAAACATGTTTCGCCCTTGTTGAGGCTCATCAGTGAGGAGTAGCTTGGGTCTCTAGGCCCAGCAGGCAAGGGACCCACGTCTGGGCATACCCGTCCCACTCGGGGTGACATAGCAAAAACAAAGAGGTGATGGCTGGAAGGTTTAGAATTAATCTTAGCCACTGGCAATGCTCTGGGCAACCCTCCAGACCACCGTTCTTCGCCTGCCAAGCCATTACAGAAGGGAAAGACCATATGCAAATCAGGCTTGGCCCCACCCCAAAAGGGGCAGTCCAGCCCGAACTGCTAGGCCACATCCCCTCTGCACGAGACCACAAGCATCCCCAAACATGTTTCGCCCTTGTTGAGGCTCATCAGTGAGGAGTAGCTTGGGTCTCTAGGCCCAGCAGGCACGGGACCCACGTCTGGGCATACCCGTCCCACTCGGGGTGACATAGCAAAAACAAAGAGGTGATGGCTGGAAGGTTTAGAATTAATCTTAGCCACTGGCAATGCTCTGGGCAACCCTCCAGACCACCGTTCTTCGCCTGCCAAGCCATTACAGAAGGGAAAGACCATATGCAAATCAGGCTTGGCCCCACCCCAAAAGGGGCAGTCCAGCCCGAACTGCTAGGCCACATCCCCTCTGCACGAGACCACAAGCATCCCCAAACATGTTTCGCCCTTGTTGAGGCTCATCAGTGAGGAGTAGCTTGGGTCTCTAGGCCCAGCAGGCACGGGACCCACGTCTGGGCATACCCGTCCCACTCGGGGTGACATAGCAAAAACAAAGAGGTGATGGCTGGAAGGTTTAGAATTAATCTTAGCCACTGGCAATGCTCTGGGCAACCCTCCAGACCACCGTTCTTCGCCTGCCAAGCCATTACAGAAGGGAAAGACCATATGCAAATCAGGCTTGGCCCCACCCCAAAAGGGGCAGTCCAGCCCGAACTGCTAGGCCACATCCCCTCTGCACGAGACCACAAGCATCCCCAAACATGTTTCGCCCTTGTTGAGGCTCATCAGTGAGGAGTAGCTTGGGTCTCTAGGCCCAGCAGGCACGGGACCCACGTCTGGGCATACCCGTCCCACTCGGGGTGACATAGCAAAAACAAAGAGGTGATGGCTGGAAGATTTAGAATTAATCTTAGCCACTGGCAATGCTCTGGGCAACCCTCCAGACCACCGTTCTTCGCCTGCCAAGCCATTACAGAAGGGAAAGACCATATGCAAATCAGGCTTGGCCCCACCCCAAAAGGGGCAGTCCAGCCCGAACTGCTAGGCCACATCCCCTCTGCACGAGACCACAAGCATCCCCAAACATGTTTCGCCCTTGTTGAGGCTCATCAGTGAGGAGTAGCTTGGGTCTCTAGGCCCAGCAGGCACGGGACCCACGTCTGGGCATACCCGTCCCACTCGGGGTGACATAGCAAAAACAAAGAGGTGATGGCTGGAAGGTTTAGAATTAATCTTAGCCACTGGCAATGCTCTGGGCAACCCTCCAGACCACCGTTCTTCGCCTGCCAAGCCATTACAGAAGGGAAAGACCATATGCAAATCAGGCTTGGCCCCACCCCAAAAGGGGCAGTCCAGCCCGAACTGCTAGGCCACATCCCCTCTGCACGAGACCACAAGCATCCCCAAACATGTTTCGCCCTTGTTGAGGCTCATCAGTGAGGAGTAGCTTGGGTCTCTAGGCCCAGCAGGCACGGGACCCACGTCTGGGCATACCCGTCCCACTCGGGGTGACATAGCAAAAACAAAGAGGTGATGGCTGGAAGGTTTAGAATTAATCTTAGCCACTGGCAATGCTCTGGGCAACCCTCCAGACCACCGTTCTTCGCCTGCCAAGCCATTACAGAAGGGAAAGACCATATGCAAATCAGGCTTGGCCCCACCCCAAAAGGGGCAGTCCAGCCCGAACTGCTAGGCCACATCCCCTCTGCACGAGACCACAAGCATCCCCAAACATGTTTCGCCCTTGTTGAGGCTCATCAGTGAGGAGTAGCTTGGGTCTCTAGGCCCAGCAGGCACGGGACCCACGTCTGGGCATACCCGTCCCACTCGGGGTGACATAGCAAAAACAAAGAGGTGATGGCTGGAAGGTTTAGAATTAATCTTAGCCACTGGCAATGCTCTGGGCAACCCTCCAGACCACCGTTCTTCGCCTGCCAAGCCATTACAGAAGGGAAAGACCATATGCAAATCAGGCTTGGCCCCACCCCAAAAGGGGCAGTCCAGCCCGAACTGCTAGGCCACATCCCCTCTGCACGAGACCACAAGCATCCCCAAACATGTTTCGCCCTTGTTGAGGCTCATCAGTGAGGAGTAGCTTGGGTCTCTAGGCCCAGCAGGCACGGGACCCACGTCTGGGCATACCCGTCCCACTCGGGGTGACATAGCAAAAACAAAGAGGTGATGGCTGGAAGGTTTAGAATTAATCTTAGCCACTGGCAATGCTCTGGGCAACCCTCCAGACCACCGTTCTTCGCCTGCCAAGCCATTACAGAAGGGAAAGACCATATGCAAATCAGGCTTGGCCCCACCCCAAAAGGGGCAGTCCAGCCCGAACTGCTAGGCCACATCCCCTCTGCACGAGACCACAAGCATCCCCAAACATGTTTCGCCCTTGTTGAGGCTCATCAGTGAGGAGTAGCTTGGGTCTCTAGGCCCAGCAGGCACGGGACCCACGTCTGGGCATACCCGTCCCACTCGGGGTGACATAGCAAAAACAAAGAGGTGATGGCTGGAAGGTTTAGAATTAATCTTAGCCACTGGCAATGCTCTGGGCAACCCTCCAGACCACCGTTCTTCGCCTGCCAAGCCATTACAGAAGGGAAAGACCATATGCAAATCAGGCTTGGCCCCACCCCAAAAGGGGCAGTCCAGCCCGAACTGCTAGGCCACATCCCCTCTGCACGAGACCACAAGCATCCCCAAACATGTTTCGCCCTTGTTGAGGCTCATCAGTGAGGAGTAGCTTGGGTCTCTAGGCCCAGCAGGGCACCTATGTCAGCGCAACTTCCAGACAGGTCTTCACCAATATCCTCTTCTCTGTCCCCTCCCCAGGTCTATGGACTCCTCATCTCATCTCTACTCTCTCCGCTTTCCCATCATCTTACATTAATGGTGGCACCAAGTGGGAAGTCCTCTTGGCAGGCTTCTTATCATCACACTGCATCATTAATGTCTACCACACTGGCACTATTTTGGTTCATGGTCCTCAACCCACCCTCCTTTTCTTTGATCAGCGCCTGCCATCCATCATCAACGTCCTTCCTTCACCTGCCTCTCCCCCATCTGCTATCTCTGTCCTTCCCCCTTCGAATGGTGTACCACGCCTCTGTACTCCTCCTCGGAAACCTTCAAAGGCGTAGACCTCCTTCACCTGGCTACTCTTAATGCCCTTTCAGCCAAGAAACACTTTGCCGACAACTGCCTCCTTCTTGAAGACACTGACCTCGACATTCTCGCTCTTACCAAGACTTGGTTCAATGCCAGCTCAGTCAGTGCTTTTGACTCCCTTCTTCCTCGTGGCTTCAAGATTGTTTCCAAGCCACAACCCCACTGTGCTAGCGGAGGGGTTGTCTTAATCTTCCCAGAGTGGGTCCCATCCTCCCTCATACCCAACCATCACTACTCTTCCTTTGAGAGCCTGGTCTGCAAGTTGGTCAACTCTCCCACCTCCTCTCTGATCATTGTCACTGTATACAGGCCCCCCGGCACTACCACCCTGTTACTCTCTGATTTATGTTCCTCTCTCCTCTCAACCACTGCCAACCTCCTCCTACTGGGCGACTTCAACATCCAATTGGACTCACCTGGCACAACGGCCACTCTCTTCCGTGACCTCTGCCCTTCTCTATTCCTCTCCATTCTCCCCTCGGCTGAAGCCACTCGGCTGGACACACTCTGGACGCCATCATAGACTCTGACCCCCCCAATCTCCTTCTGGTCACACCACTCTCTTGATCTGACCACTCGCTCCTCTCTTCTCACCTGGCTCCCCTTGGCCCAGACTGCACCTCCAGCCCTGCCAACCTTGTTTTATCAAACAGATGTTCGTGAACGAGTGTCAGCTGCTGCCTTCGCATCAACCTTCGCCACCCCTCCACCCACGACTCTACCACTGACTCTGCTCTCAGCAACCTCCACCTGGCCATAACAAACACTCTGGATATCCTTGCCCCAGTCATTCGGATCCACCTGAAACCTGCCTCTAAGCGTACCACCTGGTATGACTCCGAACTTGCAACCCGGAAACGCAAGTGCAGAGCTATGGAAAGGAAGTGGTAAACCTCAGGCAAACCCTCTGACAAATTAGCTTGCAGCCTGCTCTAGAGGCAATACAGACCCTCCATCCGTGCCAAGAAAAGGGCCCACATTCAGGCTCGGGTATCGGGTGCTTCCAACAACACGGCTGAACTCTTTAAAATCTGCAGGGAACTAGCCAAACCTTCTGCAGTGTCCTCCTCTCTTCTTCCTTCCCAGGCCCTGTGTAATGCACTGGCCGCACACTTCGCCACACAAACTCTGGACATCCTGAGCACCCTTGCTTCCCAATCCCCGGACCTCTCTCCACCCCCTGCCTCCTATGATCTCTCAACCTCCTTCCTCCTCACTCCCCTCCTTCTCCCCTGTCACACCTCATGAGGTTACCAGAGTTGTCCACTCTATGAAAGTGCTCCTCCAGAACCATCAAAGACAACATTGGCTCTCTTGCAACCGCTCTTGCTGATTTCTGTAACCATTCTTTTGCTACTGGATCCTTCTCCTCTTCCCTCAAGCACTCCCTTGTGTGCCCCTCCTGAAAAAACCTTTAGCAGATCCTTTTAACATGTCCAGATAACTACCACCCCATTTCTCCCTTCCTTGGGAAACTCCTGGAAAAGCTGGCCTTCCCCCAACTTACGTCACACACTGAACTTGTTGGCGGTCTCCACAACCATCAATCTGGAATACATACATCCAGAGGCACGGAAACAGCTCTTCCGAACACCCGTGAAGAACTGCTTGCATCCCTTGACTCCAACTCTCCAGCTGTCCTAATTCTACTTGATCTCTTCTATGCCTTTGACACAGTCAGCCACTCTAACCTCATAAACGACTCCACAACCTCGAAGTGGCCACTGGGCTGGCTGACCTCTTTCCTATCTGATCGACCGTCCCATGTTATTCTAGGCACCTTCTCCTCACCAATCTCCTTCTCCACCTGTGGTGTCTCCCAGGGCTCCAACCTCTCCCCCTGGCTATTTAACACTTAACTTGCTCCGCTGGCAAACATCATTTCCTCCTTCTCCCCCAATTTCCAGGCCTACGCAGATGGCACTTAACTCTTCTTCAAACCTCCTGCTGACTCTCTTGCCTTTTCCATCAGCCCAGACTGCCTATCTGCCATCCAGTACTGGTGCACTTCCTATGATCTCAGCCTTAATGCCAGCAAAGCTGAGACTTTTCCTATTGGGACCCCTGCTCCCTCCTTATTCCCCTCACTCTGGCCATCCTCCATGGGCTCTCCCCCTTCTCTTTCATCTAAAGCCAGAAACCTTGGAGTCGTCTTCAACTCCTCTATATCCTTCCTCCCTCACATCCAGGACATTGCCAAGAAGTACAACTTTCAACTCTTCCTTCTCAAAGGAATTCTCCCTTTTCTCACTTTCTCCCAGATGCTCAATGTCACCAGAGCTCTGGTTCGTTCTAGGCTTGACTACTGCAACAGCCTTCTCCTGAATCTACCTTCTTCCTGTCTTTGACCATTCCAGATAATCCAGAATAGTGCAGCAAGACTTATCCTTTGCCTCAAGCCCAGTGACCACATCTCTCCTGCCCTAAAAACTCTCCACTGGCTCCCGGTTGCTGCACGGATTAAATTCAAATCCCTCTGCATCATCCACAAGAGTATCTGGGGCTGGGGACCACGGTATCTGCAACTTGAGATTACTAAATATTGTCCCTCCAGACCTCTACGCTCCTCCGGAACCAACTCTCTTTGTGTGAAGCATTTCGCTAAACAGAGGGCCAGAGGCCATTCTCTTGCTTCTGCTGGTTCCCTCTTGTGGAACACCCTCCCCCTTCCTCTTCATCTTGAGCCGGACCTTCTCAAATTCTGGAAGCTCCTCAAGACTTTCCTTTTCACTTCCTCCTTCCTTTCCTCCCTCATCTGCTAACCTCACAGTCACTTTGATTGGTGACCAAGGCCCTTATGTGTCCTCGGGGCCCTGGCCTCCCACAACCAATCACCTCAGCTTCTGCTCACACAAAGCACTTGCCTCAGCACCCACTGGCCTACACCATTGTAGGCCTGCACTTATTTCAGCTCTATGCTCCCTTGCACTTACTTTATTCGTCACTTCTGCTGTTCACCCATGAGCACGGACACTCGAGCACTTACCCCGACTCCTTCTTCCCCGCTTCTCTCTCTGCACTTGCACGTTCTCAATACTCACAAGGCATAGTAAGTTTGCATCTTTTAACTTGTGTATACATTGCTTTTTCAATCCCATGTTCCCTCCCTGTTGCCATGTGGGTGCTTTGAAACACATTTACTTGTATAAGCGCCAAACAAATGAACAATAAATACATAAATACATAAATACTCTATGCTGACACAGTCGTTTACTCAAATTCTTTCTTTCCTATATTGTTCAGTTTTTATGTTGATTTAGTATTTTCTACTTTTAGAGCCAATTCTGTTATTTTTAATTGATAATGTCTACTCATTTTGTAGTTAGATTTGCAAAACATCTGCAGTTGTACGGAGAGTGTCAGTAGTCTGCATGATACAAATGTTAAAATAAAAGATATATGTACTTACATCTCTTTTGCCAAGATGAAAAAAAAGGAAGCGTAATGGGAACATGTTCAACTTCCAATCCTTTTTCAGTTATTTGGAGCAAGCGCCCTCGAAGTTTAACATTCTTTTCTATAAACTCAACTGGAATATCTAGCGCCTTTGTGAATTTAGATGTCTGTCAAAGAAACAAAAACAGCCAGCACATTAGACAAGATAGACTATTGTGAATGCTAGCCAAAGCCACTTTCAGATACACCTGTGAATACTAGCTTGAGTCCCATCTAGACAGGATTGCGAATACTAGCCAAAGCCACATTCAAATAGAACTGTGAATACTAGCCAAAGCCACATTCAGATAGAACTGTGAATATTAGCCAATGCCACATTCAGATGGAACCGTGAATACTAGCCAATGCTGCATTCAGATAGAAGAACAAGTTACTTAACCCTGGTAACGTTCTTTCGACTGGATGTTCCTCCCACGTATTCCTTATTTTTTGATATTTCCAATATCCAGCTTTGCTGCTTCTGAAAAAAAATGTCAGCAAGGGGCACTGTGCATAAATGCCTGTCGACTCGATGTCCCTCGGAGGCCTCCGTCACGATGTCAATCTCACCGAAGGTTTATGTAGCACGCCCAGCGCCCTTTGGCTTCAGTTCTGTTTTTACGAGTGAAGGATTTATCTTTTACCTGACGGTTACTCCTCCTGAGAAAGCGCAGACTGTAATCGCAAGGGAAATTCTACTGGAGGGTAGGTTGGGAGGGGCGATAAGGAATACATGGGAGGAACATCCAGTCGAAAAACGTTACCAGGGGTAAGTAACTTGCTCTTCAAATGGATTCTATCCTCCCACGTATTCCTTATCTTTTGATACACTCCAGAAGCAGTTTTACTGGAGGAGGGAGTCAGAATTTTATATGACAATTTAATAGTTTTCATTGTTGTGTGTGCACGGAATGCAACACTGCTTTGCCAAATACAGTTTCCTGACCTGCGGAAGAGTCTAAACTATAATGTTTAGTGAAGGTGTGTACAGACAACCATGTGGCAGCCGCACAGATTTCCTTTATTGGTACTCCCCTCTGTAAAGCAGAGGAAGTTGCCATGTCTCTAGTTAAATGAGCCCGTAGGCCTTCTGGAGGATCTTTTCCCGCCAGTCTGTAGCATTCTGATATTGCCAATACAATCCATCTGGATAATGTCTGTTTGGTGATAGCCATACCCAATTTGTGGCCTGAATAGCCCACAACTAATTGGTCATCCTGTCTTAACTTTGTCATTCTAGATATATAAAAGCTCAGTGCACGTTTAGGGTCAAGCCTGTGAAGCCCCTGCTCTTCCTTCCCAGGGTGAGGAGGAGGGTAAAATTATGGTAAAGTTATCTTTTGTGCGAGATGAAACTCAGAGACAATTTTGGGTAGAAAAGTGGGTTTTACCTTCAGCACCCCCTTATCTTTACAAATTACAGTGTAAGGAGGCTTGCTGAATAAAGCCTGAAGCTCACTCACCCTTCGGGCAGATGTAATAGCTACTAGAAAGATAGTTTTTAGGGTTAGCAGCTTCAAAGGACAGGAGCGTAAAGGCTCGAAAGGAGCACGCATCATAAACTTCAATACCAAGTTAAGATCCCAGACTGGGACTTGAAAAGGGATTGTAGGGAAACATTTGTCAGTCCCTTTAAAATGGTATTATTACAGGTATCTTAAAGTAAGAAACGTCTTCTGAAGTGACCTTAAAAATAGAAAGCGCCGCCAGATAGCCCTCGATGGCTCCAATCTGGACCCCCAGATTAGCTAGATGTAAGAAAAAGGATAACACCATCAGTGTATTACATGTAAATGGGTCAGCATTCTTATATCTACACCAGCTGCAGAACTTATTCCAATGACAGCGGTACAAAGATTTAGTTGCTGGCTTTCTGGCCTAAACCAAAATCTCCATTACGTCGTCCGGGATGTCCCAATACTTGTATCTCAGCCTCTCAGAAACAATGCGTGAAGGTTGAGCTTCTTGATATCCGGATGGAGAACTCGACCCTCCTCTTGCAAGAGAAGACCCTCTCTTTTGTGGAAGTCGTATTGGAGGGCAGATGGACATGTCCAGAAGGTCAGAGTACCACGTCCTCCTGCCCAATCTGGAGCAACTAGGATCATGGATTTCCTGAAATTTCCCAACCTCCTGATTATGTGAGGAATGATGGGGACTGGAGGAAACGCGTACAGGAGTGGGAACTCCCAGTCCACCACGAACATGTCTCCTAGAGCTCCACTTGGGGGAAATTCCCTTGAGCAGTAAAGCTTGCACTTCCGGTTGGCACCGGTCGCGAACAGATCCACTTGAGGGGTTCCCCAAAGGGTGAAGATCTCTTGGAGGAATTCCTGAGCTAGTTTCCACTCGTGGGAGACTGCGCTCTGCCTGCTCATGAGTGTCTGCCATTGTGTTGTGCTCTCCGGCTAGGTGAACTGCTGACAGAGAGATTCCCTCTTGTATTGCCCAGAACCAGAGCTGCATTGCCTCTCTGCACAGTGGTAGTGACCCTACAACTCCTCTATTGTTGAGGTAGTACATGTCCACTGCGCTGTCTGTCATTATCTTTCCCCGTACAGAGTGCAGAAAGGCCTTCAGCGCTAGTCTGATTGCCCTCAGCTCCAAAAGATTGATATGATATGATAGGTTATTTTTAATGCGCTTAATACTCAGAGGTTCCTAAGCACGGACCCGGGGATCAAACCTGTGTTACTCCATGTCGTCTTGCTTCCAAGGCGAGCACGTTGCCCCTGAGCTATCCTCCCGAGACATGTAGTGTGGACTCCGCTGATTGTCAGATCGTGGTATGGGATCCCCACCCGGTGAGTGAGGCATCCGTCACTACTGTTATCTGCGGTCATGGTTGCCAAAATGGTTCTCTTTTTTCAAAGATGTTCTCCTGAAAGGCCCACCACTGAAGGTTCTGTGAGACTCTGCTCGGAATTTGTAAGATGTCTGACATGCTTCCTGAGAATTGGGACAACTGAGTCCTGAGAGCCCATTGGAGAGATAATCATTCTCAGGCGAGCCTCTGGCACCAGAAAAATGCAGGATGCCACGAGGCCGAGCAACCTCAGAAAATCGAATGGAATTTGGTCTCCATCTGCGAAATTACTTGAGCCCTGACCACTGGTGGCAAGGCTTTTCCCAGGGATGGATCCAGGACTGCCTCAATGAATTGGAGTCTTTGTGATGGTATCATGTGGGACTTCTTGAAGTTGAGGGAGAAGCACAGTCTGTGAAGGGAGAGACAGGTGTAGCTGAGATGTTCCAGGGAACTGGCCCTAATCAGCCAATCGTCTAGGTAGGGGTAAACGTGAACTCCCCCTCTCTTAGGCTCGCTGCCACAAATGCCATCAGTTTGGTGAAAACCTTTGGGGAGGATATCAGCCCTAATGGCAGAACCCGAAACTGATCATGAGAACCGCCAACGGCAAACCTCAGGTACTGGCTGTGCTTGAGATGGATCGGAACATGAAAGTAACCATCCTGAAGGTACAATGATAACATCCAATCCTGAAACTGGAGGGCCTGAAGGATCTGAGAAACGGTTACCATCTCGAACTTGTCCTTCCTCAGGAACTTGTTCAAGTCCCTCTATCCTCCGTCCTTCTTGGGGATTAGATAGTAAGAGGAGTACCAACCCTTGTTCCTCTCCGCTACAGGTACTGGTTCTATAGCACCTTTCTCTAGCAGTGTTAGTATCTCCTGCATAAGGAGCGGATCTGGAACATTGTAAGGGTTGTTCCCCGGTGGATGACTCTCAGGCTTTTTTAGAAAGGGAAGGCAGTAACCTTGGGCAACTGTTTCCAATGCCCATGCATCTGTAGTAATAGCCTGCCATTCTGTCGGATGTTGTGACAGTAGGCCTCCCACAGCAGTCTTGCGAACCAAGTCCTCAGAGAGGCTTTGGGGCAGCTGACTCAGTGGCTGATGGTAAGGTAGCCGCTGCTGTTGCGGTCTTAGTACTTCTTCCCCGTCCACCACGGGAGAATGTTCTCTGGCCTCTTTGAGCTAGCTGTTCTGTGCCCCTTCCAAATGTGGAGTATCGACGAAAGGACCTAGCACCGCATGGTGCACCTGTGGGTCGGTTTGGAGGTTGTCTGATTGCAGCACCAAGTGATTTGGCTGCTGCCTTAGAAGTTTGCAGCTTCTCTAAACTCTCATCAGCCTTGCTTCCAAATAAATGAGTGCCGTCAAAGGGCATGTTGAGAAGTCTGGATTGTACGTCTGGAGCAAATCCTGACTTTCTCAACCAGGGACACAGAGAAAAAACACACAGTGGCTCAACTTCATTTCCAAATTTTAGAGGTAGTACCACGAGCACCAAAGGGCGGAGACCACGCTAAAAGAATTGACCAACGAGAACTCTATTGGATCGACAAGTTAGACAGCATGAGCCCTCATGGAATGAAGAAAGACTTTCATTTAGGAACTTTTCTATAAAAAACTGAAATATCCCTGAGGGTTTAGTATGGGGTTGTATTGCCCCACACAAGCAGTGGCGTAACACAAGATGTGGGGGCCCCCCTGGGAGCCATGCTGAGGGGGCCCCCCCAACTCAGTAACAAATCAAGGGTCGCGCCACACTCTGGGCCAGCCTAGATTATCACACTTGCGCAATACGCACAAACGTGCTGCTGAACGGATATGCCGCACACTGCACTAGGAGAAAGATATACATATGTGTTTTAATATAACATACAGCACACTGTCTGAGAAAAATTGGCTAAAAAGCCAGAGTGTTTCCAATTGTTTTGTAGGATAACACCAATCCAATAGGTGCAAGTCACCAACAGAGCACAGGAACATTAAAGTTTTGCTATTAAAAATGCCATGCCACAATGAAAACATGTCCAACTGGCTGCACAAGGTAGACCAGTGTCGACATGTAATAACAATATAGTAAAGCTTGCCAGGCCACATTTAGACATATCTAGACTGGTTGCACCAAAATGGCAGTCGAAGCAATAACACTCATCAAGAATAGTACACACATTCAAGCCTGTGTCTCTGTGGCCTCTAACAACACGGCCAAACTCTTTAAAATTTGAAAAGAACTGGTCAGTCCTGTTGAGGTCTTTACATCTCCTGTTCCCTTCCAGGCCCTCTGTATGGCTCTGTCATCTCACTTCTACGCTAAAACTCAGGACATCCTGTCCCCCATCTCCTCTTCCTCTCCCTCTTCCTCGCTCGGCCCTCCTTTGGCCATCTCTACCTCTCTTCCTCCTTTCTCCTCTTTCTCTCTGACAACACCTGACAAGGTTTCTAGACAAGTCCGATTTATGAAAGTGTCATCCAAAAGAGGTGCTCTCCTGCTCCACCAGAACCATCAAGAACCATATTGACACCCTCGCTCCAGGCTTGACCGATTTCTGTAATCGCTCTTTCCCCTCTCCCGTTAAGCACTCCCTTATGCACCCACTCCTCAAGAAGCTTTCTGCCGATCCTGCCTGCCCGGCAAACTATCGCCCAATCTCCATCACCCCTTTCCTGGGCAAACTGTTGAAAAAGCTGGCCATCTCCCAGCTTACTCTCCACACGGAATCTGTTGGTTGTCTTCATGACCATCAGTCCAGAGACACAGAAACTGCTGTCCTGAAAACCAGTGAAGTTCTGCTCTCTAACCTTGATTCCAGCATTCCTTCTGTCCTCATCCTCCTTGATCTTTCCTGTGCTTTCGACACGGTCAACTATGCCATCCTTATCAATCCTGATCAATCTACTCCATGAGAACCTGGGCATCACGGATCAGGCCCTTGAGTGGCTGACCTCCTTCCTCTTGGACTGCCCCTCCCAGGTCCAACTTGGTCCCTTTCTCCCCGCTCCATCCTCTCACTCTGGTTTTTCAACCTCTATGTGGCCCCTTTGACCCAACTGATCTCTACATTCTCCTCTAACTTTCAGTGTTATGCGGATGACACTCCGCTTTCCTTCAGGCTCCACTCAGACTCCTCATCTCTCGCTCATTCCCGACTGTCTATCCGCGATTCAGGATTGGTGTGCCTCCAACTATCTCTGCCTTAATGTCAGTAAGATGGAGATCCTTCTCATTTGGACTCCTGCCTCTGCTTTCTCTCACTCTGACCGCCCGCCTTGGGCCCTCTTCCTTCGCCTTCCTGTGAGGCAAACAACACTGGTGTCATCTTTGACTCCACTCTCTTTCTCTCCTCACATCTCAGACGTTGCCAAGAAGTCCCACTACCAGCTCCTGATCCTCAAAGGGACTCTTCCCTTTCACATTTTCCCCCAGAAGCTCACTGTCTGCAGAGCCCTGGTTCTCTCTAGGCTGGACTACTGCAACAGCCTCTTTCCCAATCTGCCTTCCTCTACTATCCAGCCCCTGCAACTAATCCAGAAAAGGACTGCAAGACTTATCCTTGGCCTCAAGCACAGGGATCGTATCTCTCCACTGGCTCCAAGTTGCTGCAAGTATCAAGTTCAAGACCCTCAAGGCTTTCTGGGCCCGGGGCCGGCACTGCATCCAACGCTCTCTTCCAAAATATCTTCCTTCTCAAGCCATTCGCTCAGCTACCTACAACTCTCTAAGGGTTAGACGCTTCTCCAGGAAGAGAGTGGGGGGTAGATCTCTCTCCTCTACAGGTGCCTCCCTCTGTAATAGCCCCCCTGCCCCTCTCAAGCTTTAGCAGACCACCTGAAGTTCTGGAAGCAGCTCAAAACTTTCCTCTTCTCCTCTGCTTTCTCTCTCTCCCTCTCCTGCTGGCCTACCTGACCTACCTATCTGCTGTACCGACTGGTTGCTTGGCTACCCTCAGAGTCTCACTGAGTCGAGACACTTTCTTGATCAGTCACCCTTGCACTGCCTCTGGTCCTACCATGCACTTAGGGGCTGTAACTGTAACCCTACAGTCCCTTGTACTCCTTGCACTACCCAGAGCTGTGCTGCCCTGACAGCACTTACTCAGAGCATTGCTGCCCTGTTTTTCCCCTCCCCTCTCCCTTGCACTTCCCCCGTCCCTTTGCCCTTGCGCTTATCGTTATCGCACTTGCACGATCTGTATGACAAGGCCTAGTATGATTGTTTGTCTTGTCCTCCCTCTATCTTCCATCCCATGTCTTGTCACGCCTAGAAACACTTGTGTGCAGGTGCGTTATAAATGACTTATATCATATCATTTGATCACAGATGCCCAGAAAAATATACAATGCTGCAGTAAGAAACGGCTGACTGGCAGCACCCAAATGGCAGTCTAGCCAGGTAATTCACTTAGCAGGACTGCTTTATCATAAATGCCCCATTAAAAAAAAGTCATACCAAACTGAGGAATGACTAGACTGGCTGCACCAAGATGCCTCTCTAGCCACTAATACCACATATCATGCCTGCTTAGCCTGGACATGGACAGCCATTATAATTTGTCGTATAATCCTGCCCCCCACACATCCCCTCTCCCTCCCACTCCAACCTCCAAAATCAGCTCCTTGGCCCAGAATTACCTCCACGTCCCGCTTCCTTGCGCCCGAGCTTACGTTTGAGGCTCCTTGCCTCGTAGGTAAGTACTGGGATGAGGAAGAGTGGGACTAGGAGTAATGAAGACTACAGGTAGCTAAATCAAGCATTACTTCCATGTACCTCTACCTCATCCCAGTACTTGTGTATGATGCAGAGTGCCTTATACACAAGTACTGTCTCATACGCACTGGGACGAGGAAGAATAGGGCTAGGAGTAATGAAGATTACCAATAAGTAATCCAGGCATTAAACACAAGTATTGGTGCAACACCATTGAGTTGACTGGGATTCAGCACTCCCCCATCCCCCTGAAATGTTGGGCTATGTTGACCAGACCTGGCTGACCTTCAGAGCAGTTGCCAGACAGAAAAGGACACAGATGTTAAACGGCACCTGGGTTTCTCTGTTAACAAGAACCCACCAATTACTAACATAAAGCAATTCATTGTTAGTACCTGCATTCAAATGCCAAATTCTTTAGGCAATTGAAATCGTCATGTGGGTTTAATACTTGCATGCCAAAGGGAGTGATTGGAAGGGTAGTTAGGGAACAGGAGACGACTCATTCTCACAGCAGTCCATAAGTGGGTGCTTTAAACCTTAAAGGAGAGAGTTAACTGCTTGTAACATTGAAGCTGCACTAGAATAGTCTCATAAAAATGCATAAAGAAATTAGATGACCCAAACAAATAAGTTTGCCCCTCCCCCACCGCCCATGAAGTTGGCACCCCTCCCAACATTTGAAGGGTTAGCCCCCGAAATGTAGGTTTTGTTGCGCCCCTGAATGCAAGCACACACACCATTCACCATATACACACACACACACACACACCCAGCCATCCATCCATTTAAGTGTGCACCCTTTCACCATACACTCACACAGGCAGCCACCTATACATTTAAGTGTGCACCCTTTCACCATACACTCACACAGGCAGCCACCTATATATTTAAGTGTGAACCCTTTCAACATACACTCACACACGCACACATCATGGGGTTGAGGGCAGCCCTAACACTTAAAAAAGAAATTGGGCCTCATTACAACTATGCCGGACTCTAAACAACGGTGCTGGTAAGCTCACCGGCACTGTTGTTTGCGGGCCGGCATGTTACAGCTCTGCGGGCGGTTGGCGTCCTGCCCAGCAGGTCAAACCTGCCGGGCAGAATGGCACCCACCTGCATAGTGTTCACGGAAGCACCGGCACCGTTATTAACGGTGCCGGTGCTTCTATGGTTCCCATTCCCATAGAGTCTGATAGGACTTTATGGAAATGGGCACTTACCATTTGCCAGCGCCTGACTTCCCAGACTGCCGGGGTTGTAATCCCCCGGTGTTACCGGGAAGTCGGGCGCAGGTAAATCATTACAGATCTGGCGGCAACCTGCTGGTAGCAATGGCACGGCTGCCGCCAAACCCGTAATGAGGCCCATCGTTTCTTTTTGAAGTCACTCTGACTTCATAAAGAAATAATTTCTGTTACAGAAATAATTTCTTTATAAATGCAGAGGGAATTCAAAAAGAAAAAAAAAAAATTCTACAAGTGGGGGCCCCTCTCAAGACATGTGCTGGCGGGTCCCCCCACCCCCGCACCGCGGGGGCCCCTGTTACGCCAGTGCACACAAGGGATACACAATGTGACTCAATGATCTCTTACATCACACAGAGAATGACTAACTGCAGCCAGTACACCATATGTTTTCATACTTTCTCCATGCCACTCCAGTGGTGTCGCTCCACTCCTTTATAAAGTTGCAACAATTGGACGCATAACTTAAAGATATTATTAGGTAGTAACCAGCAAAATGCATAGTGCATAAGTTTCAAAATTAAGATAAAGAGAATCTGGCTAGACCATATGGTCTCTACAACAAAATAGGGTGTATTGATACCCAGACTACTAAATGCAATAGTGAAGACATAATGTTCTAGAATGTCGGTTTTTCGCCAGGGTAGGTATGTCATGTCACCCAAAAAAATTGTCATTTTGATTGATCCTTGATGTTTATCTTCATCTCTGCTCATTCGGTAACTGTACTATGAATTAAGTGTCCTTTTGCCTCTTGGCACTCAACCTTTAGATTGTGAGCATAGGTGCCCCATGGGTGAATGAGTGATTCTATTAGGAGCACCATACAACATCAACTAAATTTCGTGTGAATTGGGACTTCGATCCCGCCTCCCTCATCTAAATTCTAAAATCCTTGATCATCTTGATCCCGTTATCCCTTAGTTTTGTAACTTCCTCTGAAACAGACTTTTTGCATCCAGTCACTCCTTCGGTTGCATAACGATGAAACCCACAGACTGCTGGCTGATACGTTTAACTATTCTTTCTTTAAATTAGTGTAGACGTGGGCGGACTCACGCAGGCGCTTCCCCATCCAATTGGATGATGTGCACCTATCCACCATTCAGCATTCAACCCACGTAAAACTCACAATTCCTCCCACCGCCCTGTCTGCCTCACAAAATCCAACAACACACTACTCCTCCTCCTGCCACTCACCCCGTCACCTCCCAACAAAGCCTTCCCACTCAACTCAGCCACACCCTGCGCAGACAATCAAACCCTCATCAATTCTCTCTCTACAGCATGTCTCTCACACCTAAACAGAAAATGTTCCACAGTCTCAGACACTCCACACACCGCACAGTCCCTCGACTCTCGCTTCCCCACTCTAAACAGACAGTCATTCAGCCCCATATGCCCTATTCTCAATCGATTCAGCATCACCTCCTCCCCCCTCCTCCATTCTAGACTTCCCAGATCCACCTTTACTGACACTTTCTCACGAATACCAAACATCCACCTGCCTTTCACCCCACTCACCCACTTCTCCTGCCACTCATCCATGACCCGCCTCACCATCACTGCCTTCATCTCATCCACACTCAAAGGCAACCTTACATCAACCGCTTCCCTTCTCATACCCTCACCCGCCGCCAGATCCACTAACTCATTTCCCAGAATGCCGCTATGACTGGGGACCCACGCCAACTCCAGATCCATCCCCCCACGCACACAGCGATCAATCTTTCTCCGGATATCCAAAATCACATCCTTCCTATCACCATCCCCTGCCACAATCGCCTGCAACCCACTCAATGAATCTGAAAATACCACTACTTTCTCAAACCTCAACTGCATACCCTTTCAATCGCCATTGCAATCGCCACCAACTCAGGCGTACAAATTGACACATCATCCGTCAGACGCCCCACTTTATACTCCCCAGTGCTTTCCAAATAATACGCCATTCCCACTCTTCCAGATACTGGATCCTTTGAACCATCCGTGAACACCCTGCACCCTTCTTTCTCTGCCACATATGCCTGACCCAAAGCTTTGATCTCACCCCGCAATCCCCGCTTCTTTGACACCACACTCGTCAACTCCAAGCACACCTTTGGAGACCCCATCAGCCACATCGGACACCTCACCAGATCCATATCTGTCACAACCATCAACTTGCCCACACCCCACTGCACCCCCTTCTCCCACATGTGAAACCCCAAAGTGCCCCCTTTCCTCCTCCAGCGATCCCCATAATAGTCAAACCTCCAATTATACCGCAAACATTCATATACCGGATGAGCCACACTCTTCGCACTACACTTCACCCACCACCTCTTATTCAACACATCCCTTCTCAATCCCAATGGCATCTCCCCCACAAGTACCTGAACCGCATTCATTGGAGAGGACCTCATCAAACCCGAACACACTCTCAATGCTCTCGCCTGCACCCGATCCAACCGCAACTTCTGACTCATTGTGAAACCCACTGCCACCTGACATCCAAAATCTAACACACTCAAAATCAATCCCTTATATAACATTCGTAAACACTTCTGCTGCGCACCCCACTCTTTCCCAGTCACCGCCCGCAACAAATTCAGCCTGCGTTTACACTTGTCCATCACTCCATCCACTTGCACGTTCCAATTCAACTTTCTATCCAGAATCACCCCCAAGTACCGGAACTCCTTCACACTCTTCACCCTCTCACCTTTCAAAACCAAGTTCAACTCCTGCTGCATTCTTCTCCTCGAAAACACCATACTCACACTTTTTTCCACAGACACCGAAAAGCCCCATTTCCCACACCACTCCTCCATGCGTACTATCACAGTTTGCAACTGACTCTGCACCATCAACAAACTCCGTCCTCTTACCCATACCACACCATCATCCGCAAAGAAATCTACCTGACACCCGATTCCCATCATAGCCCGAATCAGCCCATCCACCATCACATTAAACAGCATTGCACTAATCACACTTCCCTGCGGTGTCCCATTCTCCATCTTCCAAACTTCAGACAGCACCCCCCTCACTCTCACCTAAAAGGTCCTATCCGCCAAAAATGCCCTTATCCACCGAAACATCCTCCCCTTCACACCCATCTCCAACAATCTTACCAACAACCCACTCTTCCACACCATATCATAAGCCTTTTCCAAATCCAAAAAGAACGCTCCCACCAACTCTCCATCACATAATGCCTCCTCCACCCCAGTCACTAATCTCACTAATGGATCAGCCACCGACCGATTCTTCCTGAACCCACTCTGAAAGTCACTCAAACACCCATTTGACTCCAAATAAAACCCCAATCGCTCAACCACCATCCGTTCCATAACTTTACACATCACAACAGTCAACGCAATCGGCCTATACGACTTACACTCCGTTGGAACCTTTCCACCCTTCAAAATCACCACCACAATCGCTCTTTTCCACAACTTCGGCAAAACACCACTCTTCCAAATCTCATTGATCGGAGCTAATACTTCCAACTTACATTCTACCGGCAATTTCTCCAAAAATACATACATAACACCATCCACCCCTGGACTTGACCACTTCCTCTTCCGAATCGCACCATCCAACTCCAACATCGAAAACGAGACCTCATATTGCTCTTCCCAAGGCCCAACATTCGCCAACACCTCCCGCATCTCCTCCTCTACCACACCCATTCGTAACCTCACAACTTCTGGGAAGTTCTCCGAACTGTGCACCCCCGCAAAATACTCCCCCATCAAATTCCCCTTTTCCCCATCCTCACTAATCACCTCTTCTCCTTTCAACAACACTGACATTCCACCCTGTGGTCTCGTTAATCCAGACATTCGCTTGAACTGTTTCCATATCTCACCCACACCAGAATCACTCCCCAGGGACCCACAATAACCCCTCCAATAACCACGCTTCCGTTCCCCAATTACTCTCTGCACCATAGCTTTAGCCTTTTTATATGTCACCAAATCCACTATCATTCCTGACCTTACCGCCCTGGCCCTAGCCTTCTTACGTTCCGCCACAGCTCTCGAACATTCCACCGTCCACCAAGGTACCTCAATCTTCCCACTCTTCCCCTTCTCAATCTCTGGAACTGCCGCCTCAGTCGCTGCTCTCATTCCCTGCACCAAATATTCATTCCATTCATCCACCCCCCCATCTCTACCTCGAGGAACAATCACTTCCTGACACACTCTTTTATACATCTCCCAATCAGCCTTCTTAAAATTCAACCGTCTCCCAGTCATCCGTGTCCTGATCCCTACCTCACCCCTTACAGTCACCAAGATACCAGAATGATCACTCCCCATGTCCCCATCCACACGCACCTCCCAATCACATTCACCCGCTATAGCAGCAGACACCCAGGTCAAATCCAAGCACAACAACTTCCCAGTCCTCACATCCAACCGCGTACCTGAACCATCATTCAGCAAAACCAGACTCAATTCATCCACCATGTCCTCCAACAATTCCCCATTCGTATCTGTCCGATCGCTACCCCACAACGTGTTGGCACTGTTAAAATCGCCACACAAAACACAAGATCCCACATGTCCCCTTATCACTTCAGACAGCACACCCACTTCCACCACCTCACACGGATTATAATAATTCAGCATCAATACTTCCGATCCTCCTACCCGTATCCCCGCCCCAATCGCCTCTACTGCTCCATCCACCACAATCTCCCTTGCTACCAACCCCTTTCGAACCGCTAGAGCCACACCCCCCCTCTCCCTTCCAACCTATTCTTACGAAACAGCTCAAAACCCGGAATCACAAACCTCAGATCACCCCTCAACCACGTCTCCTGAATACAAACCACGTCAACTTTCAATTCCCCGCACAACACCGCTTTCAACTCCTGTCCATTCCTCAACAAACTCCTCGCGTTCCACTGCAAAATCCTCATGCCGGGACCCCACTCTGCTTCCGCATTTTAGCAACCATCTTAAATACAACCTCTTCCACCACATCCACAACACTCAAATACCTCCTCCCCGCTTCCACCACTCCTTTCGTAAGATCGGACACACTGATAAACGCATTCCTCTGAACCAACTCCAGCACACTCACTATGAAGCACATAAACTCAGCTTTCGAAACAATCACCATTTCTTTGCCTTTCACCTCACCCATCACTTTCTTCCTTCCCACACCCTCTTCCACTACCAGCTCTTTCGCACTCACATCACTTGCTACCCGTGCCGGTTTCACCTTTGCTACAGCCTCTGCATATGACAAACCTTCCGCCGCCCTAACCTGCACCACCTCTCTCGCCACCCTGTGACTCACACCCCCTAAACGCAGTAGAATGCCCTCCCCCACAATTCACACACTTCATCAGGGTCTCCACCTTGCATTCCTTAATATCATGATCCCCTCCACACCTTCCACAATGTCTCTCATTCCTGCATACTCTCGCCATATGCCCAAACTGTTGGCACTTATAACACCTTATTGGCATCGCTACATAAGCTTTCACACGGAACCTCTGATATCCCAACTCCACCATTTCCAGACACTCCTTCCTCGCAAATCTCACTGCTACTGTTGTGGATATTACATCCCCACGTGCATCTCTCCTCCCCAACCTCCACGCTTCCACCACCCCAACATCCACCAATTTATCTTCTATCTCAGACATATTCACAGCCACCGGCACTCCATACAACACCCCCTTACACGACACACCACTTTGATCAATCGCATGTACCGCATGTCTACCCAAACAACGCACCTCCAGAATCTTAGCCTTGCTATCAGCATTCGTTCCCTCCACTAGCAACCGACCCCCAGCCACCACTAGCACCCGAGTAACATCCCCCACAGCTGCCTCTATCCATCTAGCAATTTCCATTGGATTCACCCCCAGAAATGTCTTTTCGCGACTATCAGGCTTCAATACCACCTTCCACACACTATCACACTGCGTCTTCTCCGCCTCCAACACACCGCTCCCCAAAGCCCCCAGCTCCTCCAAACCACCTTTTTCCTGAGACTCCGACCCTGAGGTGTCCTGAACCAACCCTCCTTCATTATTCCTCTGAGGAGACCTGCTGCGAAGCCGTCCCCCATTTCCCCCTTTCCCCTCCTCCACAGATGAGGATCTCACAGATGACACCTTTCCCCTCTTCTCCCTTTCCTCCACCCCTCCTTTCTTTCCAGGCTTCCCGTCACCCTTTCCCATCCTTACCTCCTCCTCTGGACACACTTTCCCCTTGCTCCCGCCTAAGGAGACCTCTCAGCCTCCTCAAGCCCAACTCCCTCCTCCCAGTCACCGCTCCGCCCTGCCTGAGTCCGCCCACATGGGAAACCGGCAGCAACCCGGAAGTAGAACCAGCGCCAGCCCCTCTCCGTGCTCTGTCGCCGGTGTGCATCGGCCTGCGTACTGGCGGAAGAGCACTATCAGAAAATTCCAGGCCCTCCCGCACTGGACAGATCGACGGCGAAAATATTCATGTTCGGCGGGGAAACTCCGCTGCCAATCAAGGGCGTGTTCGTGACTCCGGTATCCAAGGGGGGGAAAACAATCAGGGCAAGATTTTTTGTCACGGACGTGAGTCCCCATTCTTTACTCAGTTGTGCAGCGTCCGAAGCACTGAACCTGGTGCATTTCGCATACGAGGTGTATTTGACGGACATTGACTCACTGCTTGTCAAGTTTGGGGGCATTTTCGAAGGGGTCGGAAAGTTGAAGGCACCCCCTGTGCGTCTGCACATTGACGAGTAAATTCGGCCAACAGCCCTGAAGCATAGGCGGATCCCTTTCCATCTAAGGGAGAAGGTGGAGGAGCTGCGGTCGCTCGTCAACATGGACATCATCGAGAGGGTGGAGGGCCCTACGCCCTGGGTGTCACCAATAGTGGTTGCACCCAAGCCGAAACAGCCTGGCGAGGTGAGGATATGTGTAGATATGCGCCTCCCTAACGCCGCAATCAAAAGGGAGAGGCACTTGACGCCCACCCTGGATGACATCGTAGGGGAGTTACAGGGGGCGAAAGTGTTCTCTAAATTGAATCTGCGGGCTGGCTACCACCAGCTTGAGCTCCATCCAGACTCGAGGTTCATCACCACATTTACGACGCACGAGGGTCTCTACCAATTCAAACGCCTGAGTTTTGGCATTTCGTCGGCCGCCGATGTGTTCCAAAACACCATCCGTGGAGCTTTGGCAGGCCTAAAAGGTGTGTTGAATATGAGTGATGATATTTTGGTGTTTGCCAACTCTGAAGCTGAACACATGAAAAGGCTCGAAGACACACTAAAAAGACTGCACGATCTGGGTCTCACTCTACACCGTCAAAAGTGCGAATTCTTTAAAGACTGAATTGGATTTTTCGGATTCATCTTTCACGCCGCCGGCATGTCGCCTGACCCGGCAAAGATCAGAGACATTCGAGAAGCGGCCGCGCCACAGTCTCCTACGGAGGTAAGGAGTTTCCTGGGTATGGTGACGTACTGCGGGCGTTTCATTAAGAGCTTGGCCTCGCTGGTGGAACCGCTCAGGGCTCTGACGCGGAATGATGCAGCATGGAAGTGGGAAGCTCGTGAACAGGAGGCATTTCAAGCCCTCAAAAATGCCCTGTCCGATGAAGACACGATGGCGTACTTCAATCCATCGGTGGAATCCGAGATCGTAGTGGATGCCAGCCCGGTAGGTGTGGGGGCGGTGTTGCTACAGCCAGACGAAAGAGGGGACATGCGACCGATTGCATACGCAAGTAAAGCCCTGTCCAGTACCGAGCTGAGGTACTCGCGAATTGAGAGGGAGGTCCTGGCCATCCTGTGGGCTGTCGGCATTTCCGCCTCTACATCTTGGGCAAGCCCGTCGTGGTAGTGACAGACCACAAACCGCTATTGCCCATATTGGCGGGAGTTTCGTCAAAACCACCACCAAGAATAGAGAGGTGGATGTTGGCCCTCATGGAATACGGGGTGCGGCTAATATACAGACCGGGAACCAACAACCCGGCGGACTATCTGTCGCGCCATCCCAACAAGGAGAATACGGAAGTGGAGAGCGGTGAAGAGGACTGCCAAGGTTTGCTCTGTCAGGTGGTGGAAGGGGCACTGCCAATGGCTCTCTCGAGACTGGCCATAGCGATGGAATCCTCCAAGGATGAGGTCTTTGCCATCATCAAAGGAGCGGAGATTGGAGGGAAGTGCTGCGCAATAACTCACGGCGCCACGAGGAGGCACGGAAGGACCTGCAAGTGCTCTGGCGAGTGAGAGATGAGCTATCTATCTCTGATGATGGACTCCTCCGCAGAGGGCAACAAATTGTCATACCACAGGCGCTAAGGAAAAGGGTGCTGGAACTGGCGCACATTGGTCATCAAGGGGTCGTCAAAACCAAGGTGAGGTTGAGGCCCAAGGTCTGGTTTCCAGAGCTGGAAGGTGAGGTTGAAAATTTTGTGAGAAGATGCCTGTCCTGCCAAGCAGCAACCCCGGGAGACAAGGCCCGCCAATATGCTCCATGGAGCATAGCACGAAGCCATGGGGGACGGTGCATGTGGACTTTGGCTTGACGGGTCGAGGCATGTACTTTCTGGTGGCCGTAGACCAGTGGTCGAGGTACCCGGAGGTCGAGGTGGTGGAGTCGACGTTCACCACCAGAGCGTTGGACAAAATGTTTGCGACGCATGGCTTCCCGGACATACTGTGTTCTGACAATGGACCCCCATTTACTGGCAGCCAGTTTGCCCAATTCCTCCGAGAAAGGGGGATACATCACCGCCGGGTGTCTCCACTATGGCCACGAGCTAATGGAGAGGCCGAAAGAATGATGCAGACACTCAACAAGGTACTGAGGATTTCAGCCAGTGGGGGTGAGAATCTGCGGACGAAGCTTGTGGAATTTCTGAGGGAGTATCGAGTAACGCCCCACCAGTCCACGGGGTTGCTCCCGCAGAGGCACTGTTTGGGCGGTGCCCGAGGGGAATGTTGCCAGAAGTGGAGGGCAGAGGACCCGGGGTCATCGACGACGTGAAAGTTCAGGAGGAACGGGAGGTGCGCAACCAGAAGGAAAGCGAGAGGAGGGGCTTGCGAGAAATGGAAATGCAAGTTGGAGATTCGGTGCTGGTTCGGAATCGGCACCCGAAGGGCAAGTTGTCTCTACCTTTTGAACCTCGCCCCTGGAAAGTAACGCATGTCAAAGGGACCATGGTGACGGCAGCGTGTGAGCAGGGCACCGTCACCCGCAACCGGTCTTTGTTCAAGAAAGTGGACATGCCGGAGGGAGCCCCCGGGTGAGACTGTAGGTCCGGAAAGGAACCCCCGAGCACACGAGGACGTGCCCTCGAGCGAGAGCACTCCTGCTGGAGAGGGTGACCGACCCCTGCCGACGGTCCCGCCCCGGTATCCTGTCCGGCGGGATCGCAAGCCACCCGTTCATCTCAAGGACTACGTCCTGGACTCAGGGGACTGAGCCTGCAGCAAGAGAGGCCGCTCCCGATTGGTGAGAAAAGTGTTCATGTTTACCTGTTATGGGGAGCCTGCGCACCCCTAGTGTTATACTGTTTCTCGTTAAAGAAAAAAAGGGATGCGACGTCCCAGTTAGTCTGTGCGCGCATGCGCGAGCCTCATTCGGGCCCGCAGGGTTAAATAAACTGCGTACGACGGCAGTTGCCGCCGGGACGCGCAAGCAGCAACAGCGCGTCCCGTGTCTCCGTTCCTGTGTGTGTGCGGGTGTGCCTGTTGGGCGTGTGTGTGGGCCACCGGAGGCCTGGGTGCCCCCCCACAACACAACAGCTGGTACCGCGTGGCACCATCACTATACCCAATTAAACAACTCCTAACTAGGACACTGCTCAGATATATTGGAACGCTCCATAAATGTTGTGTACACATTATAATTGTACCAACAATACCGACTATTGGCACTTAGCCTCTTTATATTTACATTCTATTTTGTTTTCAAAGCAACACTTTAGTCTAAGGGCCTCATTACAAGTTGTGCGGTAACGGATTAACATTACCGGTAAGGGAATACCGGTAACGTTAAATCCCCATGCCAATTACGACCCGAATTACCGCTATTAGCGGCACTGCTAACTACGGTGCCACTAATAGAGGTCAGTTCGCGTGCGCATGACCATTCATCCCGTAAATAGCGCCATGCCGCTAATAGCCCACCAGCCATGCGGACATGCTAATAGCGTCATGGTAAAGCCCCACAAACCCCTTACCAGCATGGCGCTAATACAGGCATCGCGAACCACCCATTAAAAGAACAGAGCAGTGTTCCCACCTGCCACAGGTGGACACAATCAGCACAGGTGGAGGCAATGGAGACTGTGGCAGCACAAAAGGAGCACACCACACCCCTTCCCACACCAAGATGGTTCCAAAACTAGCAGCATTACATGAGCTGGAGGACATGATTGCAGTGCAGCAGCAACAACAACAGGCAGCACAGAGGAGACACAGGAGGAAGAGAAGGAGGGCAAGACAGGCGCAGCAAGCACCACCAGAGTACCTAGTCACACCACAGAGGCAGCCACCAATCCCCAGGATCAGAGCAAGTCCATTTAACCTAACCCCTGAGCAGATACACACCCTGTATCGTCTGGACCGGGATACCATCACCAGCATCGTGGACATGATACATGACGACATTGTGAGCCTCATAAACATCAGAACTGCCATCCCCCCTCTACTGAAGGTGGTGACTGTGCTCCACTTCCTGGCCACAGGCACCTACCAGCATACAGTGGGGCAGATGCATGGCATCTCACAACCAGTATTCTCACGCACGCTGAACCAGGTACTGGATGCCCTCCTGAAGCATGCACGTGAACACATATTCCTGCCCCGGACTGCCCAGGAGATTGCAAACACCAAAGTTGGCTTCTGTTCACTGGCAGGCATCCCAAATTACATCGGGGCCATCGACTGCACCCACGTGGAATTGGTGGTCCCACATCACAATGAAGTAGTCTACCGAAATAGGAAGCAATTCCACTCCATCAATGTCCAAATGGTATGTGACGCTAACACGATAATCACACATTGTTGCGCCCGATTTCCCGGATCAACCCATGATTCCATGGTCCTGCGGAACTCAACCATACCACGCTACATGGAGCGACAAGCTGGACAACGTTTGTAGCTACTCCGTGAGTAGCCGGCTAAGCACATGGCAGTGTGATTGGCGGGGGGAGGGTGAGAGATACATACTCCAACTGGGTTTGTTTAGGGGGGGGAGAGATACGTACTCCAAATGGGTGTTGACTGTCGTCCGTAGGAGAAATGGACATACAGATGTACCCCAATGTCCATCAGTGAAGGCCGCAATGTACCTGACAATAACCCACATGCAATGATAAACTGCACAACATAGAAAACAATCCAGGTCAACGAATGCTACACATCCATCCACATTGCACACCATGCCACACCACATAATACACAAATCAGCAACATGGCGGCAAGATGGTAATACAGAATTAGCGCAGCACAACATCAATACAGAAATGTGCCCTTGAATGCATGCAAAGGGATCACCCCTAGCCATAGCATCCAACCACACACCTATGGCACCGGTGAAGTGATTCTACACAGCATTGCAACATCGATGTCAGAATGCCACTACACTAGCAGTGTGGTATCAAATTTGCCTGGGCCCAGGGACACCTACGACCTGGCCTCACCCAGGACATGTCAATTGGTGTCAGAGCCATGATTTGGGCATGTCCACTTGCAGGGTCAAGCTCACCTTTGCACATTGCAGTCACACAGATGGTCTGCATGCATGCTGATAGTCGTGGATATTAATCACAATGCAACGTCGATTTGTGTGATATGTACAGGCCACTCCAGAGGTGAACAGTAACAGGTCCCCATTCTTCCCCCCATACAGGAGATGCCGGCTATCCCCTGAAGAGGTGGCTCCTTACCCCTGTACGGAACCCACAGAACCGGCACACAGAGGACTACAATCGTGCACATAACCGTACCCGCGTCGTGATAGAGCAGACATTTGGCCTTTTGAAGACACGGTTTAGGTGCATTAGCAGGTCTGCTGGCGCTCTCCTGTACGGCCATGAGAAGGTGGCCAAGATCACCATGGCATGTGTCATGCTGCACAATATGTGTATCAGACGGAATGTGCCACTGCCCCCTGACGTTGAAATACAAGCACCTGATGAGGATGATGATGGTGGTGATGAGGACGGAGGTGACGGGGATGCATGTCATGCAAGAGGCGATGGCCAGGAGGGACGTGATGTGAGACAGCATCAGATCAACCAAATTTTCTGAGTAATATGGTTTCACTCTGTAGGATGGATATGGGTAGTAATGCACTGGTGTCTGTGTTGAAGCGCACAATGGACCCTGTCACCAATAAAGTACACATGCACAATGAAGAAGTCCAAGCCTGTGTTTTGAGTAATCACCACTGTATTAAGGAATATTAAGATGAAAAAGTGCATGTCCCCAACTATCCCACCAGCCTTCCCCCCTCCCCCCACAACAGTCCCGAAACACCCTTCCCCCTATCCCCCCACAACAGTCCCGAAACACCCTTCCCCCCTCCCCCCACAACAGTCCCGAAACACCCTTCCCCCCTCCCCCCACAACAGTCCCGAAACACCCTTCCCCCCCTCCCCCCACAACAGTCCCGAAACACCCTTCCCCCCTCAACAGTCCCGAAACACCCTTTACCCCCTCCACCCGACAACAACCCCTTATGTGTCTTGCACAATGTTGTTGTCCTGCTGCACACGTGGAAGGTAGACCCTGCAGTCCCTATTCCCCATTGCCACCACCAGCATTAGGAGGTTGGGTTGACGTGCGTCTCGTGGTGCGCGTGCAGCGGCGGAGGGGGCTTGACTGCCTCAAACTAGCAGATGATGAGGTGGCTGTCTGTCCCTGTGGTGGTGGTGGGAACTGGCGGTCCATCGCGTCCGCTATACGCGTGAGGACCTGCCTGAGGTGGCCAATCTCCACGCACAGCCTGTTGGTACAGGCTTCAATCGCCTCCCTCGAGTGCCCGACAGTCTCTGTTATCGCCCCCCTAAGACGGGCAGCCTCTTCCACATGCTGCCCAACCAGCACAGTAATGTCCTCCTGGCGCTGCCTGATGCTGGCCAGGTTAAGGGCACTGTGGCGTGCTCGTGGTGTAGCTGCTGTGCCTTCCTCTGCGTCCAGGACATCTGCTGAAGCCACCGGTGGGCTACTGCACCCTTTCGTGTTGTCCTCGCCAGACTGGCCATGGACACTGGACCCTGGTGTTTGCTGTGGAGTTGCCTCTGGTGTTCCTGGGGGGGTTGGGGTGTGCATTTCCATGGAGAACTCTATTGGGTCCTCCACATCTGAGAGCGGCGCTGTGGCTGCCGTCTCAACTGTGGAACTTGTGGCAGCGGAGGGTGGGCCCTCCGTGGCTGGAATCTGTGGTGGGGGGTTCACATCTGAAGGTGTGGCAGTTGTTGCTGGTGTGGACTGCGATATGGTAGCAGTGGCGCTCCGACGATGTTTGGCACTCTGCATGGGAACACTTCTCCCTTTGCCCCTTAATGTAGTGGGGGTGTCTCCTGTGGCCTGGGTTTTTTCTTGGCAGGGGGTGCCTGAGTCGCAGTGCCAGGTTCTTCACTGTCTGCATGTGAGCCTGTGGGGGACAAAGAGGGGGATGGCATTGGTGATGGTTCAATGTACTTCATGCGGAATACGTTAATCATGCTGTTGTGTGCATTGGGACTTCATTGGTAGGTATGCAGGTGATGGGTCTGTTGAGTGGGTCATCCATGCATGGTTCTGTGTGGCACTTGTCTGTGGTGATGCGTACATGTGTGTGTGTTTGGGTTTGACACTGACATGGCCAGGGTTGTATGGATGTTGGCGCATCCATGAGGTGTATGTGGGCTCACATTTGGGGGGGGGGACATCAACATTCACAGTGCATAGTTTCATGTGTACACTCACCTCCATCTGATGTAGTGGGCACACCATGCTCCCGACTACCTCGATTGATTCAACACCAAACGTGTTGGCGCAGGTCTCCTCCCACTCCTTCAATTTTATTGGCGATTCGGCACCACCTCCTGTGGCCATGGCCATGTTGCGATTCGCAGACAGTATGCTGCGAACCCGGAGGCGGAGATCATCCCACCGATTTCTGCACTCCCGGACAGTGCGGGTGGTGGTGCCCACCGCACTCACTTTCAGGGCAACCTCTGCCTAGATAGCCTTCTTCCGGATCAGGGTCTCCCGCCGCATGTCGTTGGCAAATACCACGTCGGCATTCGCTGCAAGGGTCTCAGTGAGCATTGTTAGCTCCTTGTTGGTGAACTTCTCCTTGCGCTGGCGGTCGGTTGTTTTTTTTAATGGCCTTAGGCATGGCAAGGGAATCCATGTGGCTTTAGAATGGCACAGTTCTCGAAACAGGTCCAGGGGGCAGAGGATGGCAATGGATTGTGTTTTTAAAGATGGCCGCCGTGCTCTTTCCCGTTCCTGTGCGATGACGATATTTCCGGTTCCGCTATTTAACGGTGGCCGCTAATTGCGATGGCCGCTATTAGCGGTGACCTCTGTCTGCATGTTGCGGGAGGTCGGAAGTGCTATCAGTGCTTTCATTGGTGTCGCTAAGGGTCTTTTTGGGGCCGTTAGCGGCATGGTGGTAGGGTCATTACCGGCATGGCGCTATGCTCGTGTCCGCGTACCCGTAATGGTATGCTATTAGCGGCCTCTTGCCAAGGCGGACACGTTAATAGCGCCATGCCGGTAAATGTCGATTTTTACCGCACAACGTGTAATGAGGCCCTAAATCTTCTTCTACTAACTAACATCCACATTAGAGATAGGCCAGATTCTCACTTCTTTTTTATTTTTGTTTCATTCATAAAGTCCCTTGGAGTCTCTCTTGATACTACTTCCAGAGTCTTTAACATAGTTGCTGAATACTTGAAGATCCCATTATATGCACAATGACTACAATCAAACTTGGACGCAGTAACCTGAGAGGCTAACCACTCATGACCTAGCTTCCCACTGGGAGGTAAGCCCAATTTGGTGTTTAACTTGCAGCTTAGGAGCCATAAGCACACAGTATCCCCTTCTAAACTATGCCGCACTTATTTTCCGTGAAAGAGAGTGGGGCTAAGCCCCCCATTATATATTCCCAACTGTCAGCGCCAAGAACTATGAGCAACCTCATGTGACTCCACAACAAATTCTCCTTTGACTCTGGATCCAACTTTTTGGACAGAGATATGTCATCAATCACTACTGTTTACATATTGACAGGAATAAGGGACTTTTTGAACCCTCGGGTACATTTAACCATGTACTTTTGGATATTCACAGGTAATCATTCTCTTAAAAAAATTAGACCCTTACCGAGTATAAAGACAGACAGAACCCCGGTGGGGCACCTATGCCAGGTATTGTTCGCAGCAATTAATTTCTCTAACCGAATATTTGTAAGCGTATTTGCTCCACCCAACTGAGAGATAATTATTAGTTATATAACTTGCAGGTATCAGAAATTGGGATTACAGAATATTTTGAATGTACCCACAAGTAACCACTCCTGACGAAGAAAAGAAGAAATTGTTTTTCAGAAACGCGTTGAGATTTTAGAATGAACCATCCCTGAAGGCATTGTATCAATATGAAAGGAATATTGTAACGCTGTTCTTACAGTTGGATTGTCTTTTGCTCTACCTTTTTGAGTTAAAATAAAAAATAATGTTTCAATTTTGAACCCATGTTTAACTAAGTAGACTTAGTATACATCCTGTCAAGTACTAACCATATGACCAGTCGGGTTGACTTATAATTACTAGAACTGTTAGAAATCCAAAAAACTCTTTTTCCATAAGAGGTTATATAACTTGAAAAAATTGATTGCTAATTTACTAATTACTAATTGAACTTCACTAACTTATTGTTTGTTACCATACAATCACTCGCATGTGCAGGGGACGTGAGTGATCCACAGACCATGGACACTTTATTTTTTGTACATTCTTCATCGCAACCCAGTGTCAGGGTTGCGTTACTCTCCTCTGCACCTCACTAATCCAATTATTCTTATCTAATTCTCATTAGACATTGGAGTGCACCCGTACAATCCTTTTCTTTTTCATCAAGTAGGTTAAAACCAGATTAAGATCCCAATCTGGGACAACAACGGGAGTTGGCAGAAACCTATTGAGAAGGCCCTTCAGGAATTGGGCCATGAGCAGAATAGTGAAGAAAGAACCTTGGTCCAGGGAACTTTTGAACACAGACAAGGCTGCCAAGTATCCTTTGACTGTACCTGAAGGCCTGTTGAGGCAAGTGACAGAAGAACTCCAACACTGTAGTGGTGGGGAAAGAAATGTGGTCAATCTTGCGTTCCCTGCACCACGCCTCAAATCTTCTCCACCTGCACACATACAGAGATCTTGTAGAAGGCCTGTGTGCAGCCAGAAACACCTCACGTACCTCCTCAGAGAGGTCCCAGTCATCATACCTCATCCTCTCAAGAGCCACGCATGTAGGTTGAGAGAATCTGGGGTCGGGTGGAGCACTCGACCTTCCGACTGGGTCAGGAGATCCAGACGCAGAGGCAAATGGTGAGGCGGACAGATGGTCAGATCCAAGAGATCAGAGTACCAGGTTCTCCCCGCCCAGTCTGGGGCGATCAAGATCATGGTTGCTCTAAATCTCTTCAACCTCCTAAGAACCCAAGGAATGATGGGAATCAGGGGGAAGGCGTAGTGGAGAGGGAAGGTCCAGTCTACCAGAAACGCATCCCCCAATGCACCGTTCGCTGGAAATTCCCTAGAGAAAACCGTTTGCACTTCCTGTTGGACTCTGTGGCAAACATATCCACTGTTGGGGTACCCCAGAGAGGGAAAACCTCCTCTAGGACTTCCTGGCACACTTTCCACTCATGTGAGACCGTGCTCTGCCTGCTCAGAGCATCCGTCAAAGTGTTCTCTGTCCCTGCCAGATGAACTGCTGAGCCCGAGATTTGGTTCTCCAGTAACTACAACTTCAGCTGTAACACCTCTGTGCAGAGGTGGGGGAGTGTACACCACCCTGCTTGTTTAAGTAGTGCATGACCACTGTGGTGTCCAGTAGAATGATGACATGCTTCCCTCTGAGAGGCAGGGCAAAGGCCCTCAGGGCTAACCTGATGGCCCGCAACTCCAGCCTGTTGATGTGCCACCTGGCTTATATTGCTGACCAGAGGCCACTCACCTGCAAATCCTTGCAGTGCGCGCCCAAACCCTTCAGAGAGACGCATCCGTGACCACTCAAGTCTGTGGCCAAGGAGGACAGAAGGGTTACCCCACCATAAGATTGTTGTGCCTGTCCCACCAGTCGCGGTCGCTCACCACTTGGTTGGACACAGAGAGGATCTGTGAGTGCTCCCAGGTACTGAGGCCCCTGGTCCCTCAGGAGCCACTGAATGATTCTCATGCACAGTCTGGCCTCAAGCACTCGAAAAATACATGAGGCAATGAGACCTAATGTTACACTTCGGCAGAGAAAAACTTCCCTGCGGTGTACATCCCATTCACAGGCTCCTTTGTGGAGCATATACAGGTTGCCATGGCGTCTGTACAAGCTACGGCGGAACCCGTGTCAGCTGACACGTCTCGTACGTGAAGAATGTACAACAAGGCACGCCCCCCCTTATGGGTTTAAAACTGCCGTCTTCCAGCGGGCTTGTTGCTGCTAATTAGTGTTTCTTACTATTTGCGGTTACATCCGTTTTCCTTCATAAAATCTCCTGGTTCCGACCCACGCCCAAACTTTTGGATTGTTACATCTCCTATTCCATTGGCACTTCTTATAGACCGCTACGGTATCGAACCGGACTGCCCCTGGACTGCTTTCTCTACACCCTTATCATTGTCGTGATCTTCTGGTATTTGACACAGAACGTTATTTGGATTCTCCTTCCCTGCTCCTGCTGTCTTTGCAACTCATTCATCAGCAGTTACTCGGAACACCTCAGTTGCTCCAACCCTCGTTTGGGAAGCGTGTGTTTCAGGTAACCAACTGTGTTTGTTTTCTGCTTTTCTGCCAGCGCCATCTTTGGCTATTGTACCTCATTTACCTACTGCTCTGTTGGTATTCCTCTCTACTGGATTTGGGACATTCATTGAACTACAGCACTCAACAAACTTATTTTCAAAGTGCATATTGACGCTCTCATGATCCTGCACCAACCCGGCTCTAGCACAACCCTCGTGCCGCCCGGGTTTACTTCCCTGTACTAACTTACCTGTTTATTATTTTTTCCTGTCGTTTTCTACAATCCTGGAAATCGTTAACTCTTGAGAGTCCCACAATTCAGGTCTGTAGTTTTGGCTAAAAACTCTCTATAGGAAGAATCCATTAGATTAATTCACTCATTTGGGTTTACTTCTTTACTTGTAGGTCCATTCCGGGGAAAGTTCCACTCCAATCCCTGCCTAGGTATTCGCTGTCCCATACTGTGCTTGATTGCTTACTTTTTTTCTCAGCACTGTCTAATAACTTTGTATTCCTTTGCAGCATTGGTATTGGCGGTGTGTGTTCTCCCCGCTCTTTTATTCAACTGACATCTCTGCAGCAGAGAGGTACGTTGTAAAGAAGAGCTCCTCTTTGATGAAACCTGAGTCTTGTACTCAGGGGAGCTGGAATTGGAGGCTGAATATCGATTCCTGTGTACATATCGTCTCCAAGGTCATCCATCTATCTTCCTGACCTATTTACGGAGCAGTGAGTAACACCTAAGAGGCGAAGGAAGAAAGCTGCTAGTAAGGTGGTGTGGTTCTGAAAAAAATGCACCATCTGTGCTATGTTGCTGACTCTCTCCTAGGGAGGAAAAGCCTTCTCTACCCGAGTGTCTAGGACTGCTCTGATGAAATGAAGTCTTTGAACTGGCGTCAAATGGGAATGCTTTCAGTTCAGGGAGGAGCCCAGCCCAAGCATTAGTAGGCAGGTGTCCTCCAGATGAGACAAGACTTTCCCTTCTGACTTTTTCTGAATCAGCCAGTCGTCCAGATAAGGAAATACATGGACCCTGGATCTCCTGAGATGAGCAGCAACTATCGCCATGAGCTTGGTGAAGACCCTGGGAGCTGAGGTCAACCTAAAGGGAAGCACCTTGAACTGATAGTGCTTGTCCCCTATGATGAACCCTAGACACCTCCTGTGCGTGAGATGTATTGGCACATGGAAATAGGCGTCCTGCAAGTCTGTTGACATCAGCCAGTCCTGAAGTTGGAGAGCGTGGAGAATTCATTCAACATCACCATCCTGAATTTGTCTTTCCTCAGGAACTTGTTTAGAGCCCTGAGGTCCAGAATGGGACAGAGACCTCCTCTCTTTTTGGGTACTAGGAAAATACCAGGAATACCAGCCCGATCCTCTCAGTTCGGGAGGTACCTCTTCCACAGCACCCTTTGACAACTGGCTCTCAGTTCTTCCTGGAGCTCCTGTCCCAGTTGGATTGGGGGCGGCTGGGGTCTGTCCGGTGGTCTTCTCAAAAAGGGCAGACAATAACCCCACTAAATCAACTACAGAGCCCAGGCATCAGAGGTTATCTCTTGCCACTGGGGCCAATGCCCTGCCAACCACCGTCCACTAACCGGTGCATTGTGGGAGGGGAAATCAAAGCGGCTTAGAGGGTGCGGATTACCCTGCTGCTGCTTGTTGGCCTCTAGAAGCCCCTTTGCCCCTCACGGGGGACCGAGAAACACATGTGCCCCTGCCCTGGCTTGAGGGAGCTGCGTCTTTTTGCCATAGGGTACATAGCACCTATAGCCTCTGCCTCTTGAGGCAAAGCGGAAGGCAGGCTTGGCCGGATGTGCAGCTACGCCCAATGATTTAGCTGCAATTTTAGACTCTTTAAATTTTTCTAAAGAGTCTTCAGCTTTTTGACTGAAAAGCATGTCTCCCTCAAAGGGCATGTCCAGTAGCCTATTTTGAACATTTGGGGAGAAACCAGAGGTTTTTAGGTAGGCCTGTCTCCCTATCACTACTACCGACCCCCTAGAGCGGGCAAAGCAGTCCGCTACGTCCAGGCCCATTTGCAATGACTGCTTGGCGACCTCTTTCCCATCCCCCACCAGCTGTGAAAATGTGTCCCGCATTGCACCCTCAGGGACGTATTCAGCAGCATGCTCTACAGATTTCCACAAGCCAAAGGAATACTTTGCAAATCCACAGGCTATGTTGGTGGCCTTGAGCGACATGCTGCCCGAGTGAAAACTTTCTTGGACAATGTATCAGAATTCTTTCCCTTCCTATCCGGAGGCAGATTGGAAGTGGATGACGCAGGTCTGGTGAAAATTTTGGCAGATTGCCCAACCAGCCCTTGTGGGGAAGGGTGTATAGCGAGGAAAGAAGGATCTCCTCTTGCCGTTCTATACTTACCCGTAAAATTTGCGTTCACAGGGGAAATATCGCAAGGGTGTTGCCTTAAGGAGGCTAAGGGGTCTGCAATAGCTGGGCTAAATGGCATATTATGCTCAACTGTGGGACCCTCGTCCAGTATGTCTGTGAGCTTGTATCCCTGAAGGGGTGTGGCAGGGGACTTTAAACCAAGGGTACCTACAACCCTGTCAAAGCCCTGAATTTCGCATTAGCATGCGTGTAGGGCTTGCTTTGATGTAATTTGAGATCTGGGGATGCATCTAGGCCACTAGCGTCTTGCAAACCATGAGCTAGTGCTAACAAATCGGCCTGATCATCGAAATAATCGACAACCGCTTGGTCATCGGTGTAGAAGATTGATTTCATGGAGTCGAAGAACCCCGACCTTCACAGCGGTATGAAGGAACCATTGCCAAGAGTCGGCGCTGAGGGTTTTACTGCTGATGGAAAGGCTTTTGAAGTCAATGGGACTTTCGGCGCCAATGGTTCTTTCGGCACTGAGGGAAGCTCGGAAGACTGATGGATGCTGTGGGTATCGGACTCATGCCCTTCTGGTGACTTTCACGCCTTTGTCGGCGTGGAGTCCAAAGACACTTTCAACATCAATGCGAGGACGAGCTGGACTCGCGCCGATAATGGTGGCGCTGCTTCTTTCGCGAGGAAGACGAGGAATGGCTCCTAGAATGGGGCCACTTCTTAGTCTTTTTGCAATGTCTTTCCTTCCCTCTGTCGGGGGTGGGCTCCTCAGCTTCGGCCTGGGAAGACCGGACAAGAGACCGTGCCGGAGATTTTGCAGACAGTCAGCACAAAGCTAGTTTCGGGGCTCTCTCACGTAGGAATATCAGCTGCATTTTCAAGCACGACGCATAGGCCTCCATGTCGTCACTTGCACCTATGCACCACAGACAAATGTTGGGGGGGTCGGTTACAGACATTTTGGCCTCGCAGTCGTGGTATCGCTTGAAAGCTGAAATCTGTTGAGATTACATCACGTTGAGGTTTTCTGAGGAAAACTGAAAATGTTGTACAAATAAACATAAAGAAAACTCGAAGTCCTGTTGCCGATGCAGCGTTCAAACGCATGGAAAAAAGGAACTGAAGCATGGGGCGTAGTGACGTGTTATATATATGATGCCTGACATCACTTCCGGAGCCATCCATAGAGCAACGAGCAAAACGGATCGACGTCCGAGTCGAGGTCCACTACGCCCCCTGTCGAAAGGTTTCTGAGCAGCAAAGCTGGATGGTGAATATCTATCAAGATGAGGAATCTGCGGGGGAAAAGCAATCCATTGAAACTAGTTACACTGGGGATTCAGGTTAATATAGTAAGACTGGTTCACCTCTATAATGATCAGACAAAGACGGCAGTCAGATAGGGAGGAGTAGGTGATAACACAATTTTCTTTGAGACTAACAGGGGGTAAAACAGGGTTGCCTGCCTGTGCCACTCCTCTTTATACTCTTCATGACAGATTTTGACCTGGCAAGATACAACAATAAGGTGTGCCCGCGAGGCTGGGTAATAACGAAAATAGTGATTTAATTATTCTATTTATTTTTAGTGTCGCTCTCATGTACTGAACTGCCCCCTTTCCCCTACCCCATGCACTTTTACCCTTCCCCTGCACTTGCGCCAACTCAATGTCACCTGGCCTAGTAAGATCGTTGTCTCTGTCTTCCCTCTGTTCCCCTCCCTTGCCTTGTCACGCCTTGAAACACTTGTGTATAAGTGCGTTATAAATGCCATAGCATATCATATCATTTACTTTACACCAACGACACTGTCATTTTGGCGCTGACCCCAGCTGGCCCCAAGCAAGGGCTCAATTATGACATGGATTTCTTGGAAGCACATAAACCAAGGTTAAATAAAGAAAACACCAGAATAGTACATAATGGATCCTAGGTTGCAAGCTCAGTGAAGTTTAAAGTAGATTCTGTCCTGGATAGAGCCATTTGTATCTCCTTCTTATTTCAGAGATATGGTCCTTTCTTGGAATGCCCAGTGCAGTTCTTAATGCGTTATTTTGCAAGGTTTGAAGTTTATTTAGCACTTGTTTGTTTGCTCCTGCGTAGAGTGTGTTGCAATAATGAAGTTTGGACAAGATTAGAGCACGTGCTAATTTCATGCCGCTATTGGTGGAGAGGTAATTTTTGCATGCATGAACAAGTTTGCAAGTATAACGGAGAGACATTGTATTATTGATACTTGCACTGCATATTTGGTTTGTATTGGTTTTTGTTTGTCGAAAATGCAATAAAATTGTAAAAAAAAAAAGTTTGCAAGTATAAGCGGTCGCTGTCGCCTTGGCATTAACTTGTTTCCTAAGGTTCAGAGCGGAATCGAGATGGAAGCCTAAAGTCTTTGTTTCTTTAGCCGTTATGATCAGGTTACCATCTATGTTGAACGAATAGTATTTAGGGCTGAGTTTTTTGAGGTAGGTGGGGGCACCTAAAATGAGAATTTCAGTCTTCTCGTCATTCAGGCATATGCTGTGGGTGGCCATCCAGGCCTGAATGACAAGGTAAATTTTGTTTAGTAAGTCATTGTCCACGTCAAAGTTGCCCGAAAGTGGGATCAGTATCTGGGTGTCATCTGCATAGTTAGTGTAGATGACACCCATACGGTCCAGGATGCCGAATAAAGGTTTAGTAAACACATTATATAGTGTAGGGGAGATGCAAGATCCTTGTGTAACTCCGCAAGAGATGGGAATGGGGTCGGCAGCATCTGAAGGAGAGAAGACTCATCATTCTGTTATTTAGAAATGACTTGATCCATGTTGCAGCCTCAGGTGAGAGGTTTGCTGTTGATGAGAGATGCTCGCAGAGTATCCTGTGGTCTACCAAATTGAAGGCTGCAGATAGGTCCAATAAAAGAAGGAGTGCACATTGTATATTGTCTTTTATTAGGTTTATCTGAGTTTTCAGGTCTAATAGCGCTGTTTCACTGCCATGGAGGGGTCTGAATCCCAATTGCGTAAGCCCTAAGAGATTGTTTACCTCTAGGTATGTCTGGATTTAGATGTAGGCTGCTTTGTCAATGATTTTAAGTAGGAAGGGGACTATGGTTATCAGTCCGTCTTTCAGGTAAGATGCTACCTGGCAAGATTTAAAGGAGGCATGTTTTAACCTGGTAATGAAAGGAGCAAGATCTCTCACTGCATCTTTTATGATTTGGGCAGGACAGATGTCCCCTTAGCAACGCAAGGGTTTTCAAAGAGGTTATGATTGTTTCGACTTCCATAGTTGTGACTTGGGTGAATTTGAATTCTGGTAGGGTATTAGTCAGGTCGGTGGTGTCCGGTTTCTGAAGCGTATCAGTGCCATTTATGGTAAGTCTTTTTAGGGCAATTTTCTTTTGCAAGGTGGTGATTTTATTGGCCAGGGCGTTTTGGATGCCCGTGCACCAATCTTTATTTTTAGGGTGAGAATCATCAGGGGCTATAGATGATTCTGTCACAAGTCTCTCCCCTTCTCACCTGTTTTTCTTATTTGCTCGTGACCTTCTTTGGTGACTTCTTTCGCACGGTTCGGGATTTATATAAGCCTGTGTGCTGGTCTTCGGATTCCAGCGTGAGAAAGATGTTTCAATTCCAGGATACGTTCAGAAGTCCAGGACGGATCCAAGAAGGAATAGTGTACGAGCACGGGGGCACGGAACGCTGTGACTGGAGCGCGGGTGAAAATCCAGGAAGTTCGGAGGTAAGTTAGAGGGAGGGAAGGAAGGAGAGGGATTCAAGGAACTGGTAAACAGGAGTGAGGAAAAAGCCCCGAGCGAACTCCGGCAACACACGTCCAACTACAGCGAGCGGTAGCGTTGAGACGCGGAGCGCTGCGTGGGCGTGTCTGTTCAGTAGTGTGCAAAGCGTGGAGCGCAAAGACTGGCAGGATGCGTTCCGTATCAGGCAGCCATGTTGGGAGGATTACTGCATTCAGTCCTCTATGGGTCAGGGACCAGGAAGTCCAGAATGGACGCAGGCGACGGTTCATGACAGTATGCCTCATCTGAAGCCGAGCTCCTCTGGGTTTGCCTGGATGGATAAGATGGTATCTCCGAATCAGCCTGGGGGCATTCATGTTTGGCATGGGTTCCCAGGTGCGTTCACTAGGAGGATACCCTTTCCATTCGACCAAATATTGTAGTTGACCACGTCGGTACCTAGAGTAACAAATTCTGGAGACCTCGTATTCGAGTTGGTCATTGACAATCACTGGGGTAGATCTTGGAGCAGTTCGAGAGGGCTGAACATATGGTTTCAACAGAGAAGTGTGGAAGACTGGATGGATCCTCTTCCATGATTCTGGTAGACGGAGTCGAAAGGCCACTGGATTGACAATTTATTTTATAGAAAAGCGTCTGTAAAACCTGGGAGCCAATTTATTTGGCTATAGGTGACGTGGTAGGAGTTTTGAGGATAGCCAGACCTTATCGTCTATTGAATAGGAAGGTCCTGGTCTTCTTTTGGAGTTGGCATAATGTTTAACGTCTCTTTGTGCCTTTTCTAGGTGTTCTTTAGCTTCCTTGTGCACATTGATTAATGTCTCAATCCAGGAATCAACTGCGGGAACTGGGGTAGGGTGAGAAAGAATGGACGGCAGTACTGAAGGACTACAGAAGAAAGGACTAGTCTTGATAGCTGAATGATCCGAATTGTTGTATGCGAACTCAGCGACAGGTATTAGGAGTGACCAATCATCCTGGACCTTGGAGGCAAAGCAATGAAGATATTGCTCCAGGGTTTGGTTTACTCGTTCAGTAACTCCATTGCTCTGTGGGTGATAACCCAAAGACAAAGCACGTTGGATTCCCAGTATACGACATAACTGTTTCCAGAACTGGGATATGTACTGGGGTCCTCGGTCAGAAATGATCTTGGAAGGTAGTCCATGAAGCCGGAATATGTGTTCTAGGAAAATTCCAGCAAGTTCAGATGAGGATGGTAGCTTGTTTAAAGGTGTAAAATGAGCCATATGTGTGAACAGATCTATGGTAACCATTATAGTTGTGTAGCCTCTGGAAGACGGTAGTTCCACGATGAAATCTGTGGCGATGATTTCCCAGGGTCTTGTTGGTATTGCCGGTTGGAGCAGGAGACCTGCTGGTCTTTTATTGTCGTGTTTGCTCTGGTTAGAGACTGCACAAGTCTGGATGTGGATCTTGATATCGCCCTTCATCCTTGGCCACCAAAACTCCCTTTGTATTAGATGGAGGGTGTTGGTGATGCCACGGTGTCCTGAATGGAAGGTATCATGACATAAGCTTGTGATCTTTTGTCTCAATCTAGGAGTGGGGATAATCAATCGATTATCCTTGAATAGATATCCGTCTTTTGTTTTGAGTTTCCATCGGTTGTTTCTCCTAAACTCCTTCCAAGGTTCCGAGGACTGAGTTTGGATTTGGATATCCTCCAGGAGAGTAATTGGTTGAGCAACAAATATAGTGTTGGGAAACATCTTAGGAAAGGTCCGGTCTTCAAGGGTTTCATAATCAGGACGTCTGGACAAGGCACCGGCTATAATGTTCTGTGTTCCAGGAAAATGATGGATTTATAATTGGTATTGGGCAAAAAAGAAAGCCCAACAGGCTTGACAACTGTTTCTATTCTAGGGATTGTAGGGCTTGAAGGTTCCGATGGTCCGTGCAGACTTGTACTGAATGTTTGTCTCCTAGAAGGAGATGACGCCAATCAGTGAAGGCCTGACGGATGGCTAAAAATTCCTTCTCCAGGATGGAATAATGAGTTTCACTGGGAGTCAAGGTGCGGGAAAGATAGGCGATGGGGTGTTCTAACTTGTCAGCAAGTTCCTGTTTCAGGCTGCCCCAATGGCGTAGTTGGAGGCATCAGTTTCAACAATGAAGGGTCGGTCAGTGTCGGGTTGAGCAAGGATGGGAGCTTGTGTGAACTCCGTGAAACGGCCCGAATCTTGGGCTGAGGTCCACTGAAAAGGAGTGTCTTTCTTTAGTAATGTAACTATAGGATGCACGATCTCAGAAAAAGTTGGAATTCATTTTCTGTAGAAGTTAGCAAGCCCCAGGAAGGATTGAATTTGCTTTACAGTAGTGGGAACAGGCCAAGAAAGAATGGAATCAACCTTCGAAGAGTCCATTCCTATCCCCTTTTGGCTAAGAACGAATCAGAGGTAGTGAACAGTAGATACATGGAAAAGGCACTTCTCTGGTTTGGCCAGGAGTTTGTGTTCACGTAGACATTGTAAGACTGCCCTTACGTGCTTTTCATGTTTTGTATGGTCTTTGGAGTAGATTAGTATGTTGTCTAGATATACAATGACGAAGAGGAACAGCATGTCATAAAATACCCGATCCATAAAACGTTGGAAGACTGCTGGGGCATTAGCAAGTCCAAAGGGCATAACCAGGTATTCAAAATGGCCGAAGGGTGTTCTAAAGGCTGTCTTCCATTTGTCACCCTCCTTTATACGAATAAGATGGTAGGCGCCCCTGAGATCTAATTTTGTGAAGATGACTGCACCTCTGACCGCTTCCAGGATGTCTGAGTTGAGAGGCAATGGATAACGGTCCTTGAGAGTGCATTGGTTAAGACCGCGGTAATCCAGGCATGGCCTAAGCTCCTTGGAATCCTACTTGGGAACAAAAAACAGAGAAGCGCCTGCCAGAGATTTGGATGGGCGAATAGTTCCATTTTCCAAATTGGTATGCAGGTATTCCCGGAGGGCCCTTTTTTTCAGGTTCTGACAAAATAAACATTCTTCCAAAAGGAATAACTGCCAAAGGTTCAGTATCGATGGCACAATCCTCAGGTCTGTGGGGTGGTAAGACTTGAACAATGGCTGTTGAGAACACATCTGCGTAAGCCTGGTAGGCCCTGGGAATCTGGATGACGTTGACTGGTGCTTGCTGAGTTTCTTGGAGGTCCTCAGGGGGCTTTGGTAAGGTGTTTAGGGACAAACAGTGGGACATGCAATGTTCCGAAGCAAGAAACAAAGAGCCTGCAGTTCAATTAATGTAGGGGTTGTGCTTCTGTAGCCAGGGCATACCTAGAACCATAGGATATTGTACAGATCTTATAATATCAAATTTAATCCTCTCTTGGTGGTGGTTAATGGAAAGAAGAAGCTCCTTGGTTTAAAGGGTTATGGGTCCTGAAGACAGGGGTCTTCCATCGATAGCTTCAACAGGCTGCATAGTCTCTCGTGTTTTGTATATGGAATGTGAGGAGTAGTGACCCAATCATGATCTATGAATATGCCCATGGCTCCACAATCCACTAATGCCATGATGGGGTAGGATTCTCTCTTGGAAGGCGATAGGAATGCCTGTAGAATCACAAGGTTGTTTTGTCCAGGAGAGTTCAAGGAAGGAATTGATGTGGAGCAGACACCACTCTCCCGAAAATGTTCCCCATCTGGGATCGGGAGCTGGCGTTTCCCGAACGCCGTGGGGGAGCGATAGGGCATTCTCTCACAAGATGTTTATCGGAGGCGAAATACATGCAGAGACCAGTGTGAATACAGCGCATCCTTTCTTGTCGGGTAATGGGTCCACGGAAGGCCCCCAGTTGCATGGGTTCTTGATCCGAGGTCGGAGAGACTGCGGGCTCTGGACTGGAAGGATGGTCTATGGCAGTTTTTTGGAATGAAGATTTAGACTTCTTTTTCTCCGCCCTTCTTTCCTGGATTCGAAAGTCGTTTTGCAGGGAAAGGTCCAAAAGGGCCTGGAAGGAGTTTGGGCGAGCTACCCTGGCTAACCCGTCCTTTTTTTCTTCATTCAGGCCTCTTCAAAAGAGGGTGAAGCTGGCCTTTTGGACCAATCAGCTCCCTTCATAAGTTGTTTGAAACGAGTCACATATGTAAGCATATCATGGGATCTTTGTCAAGTAGACGTTCTTGAGCGCTGTAAACCTGTTCAGGGCGATCAAACATGGCTTTTAGGGCTTCCACAAACCCATTGTAATCATCCAGGAGGGCGTCGCCCGAATTGACTAGGGGTATTGACCAGGTCAAGGTGTTACCAGTGAGGTGTGATATCATAAACCCCACTTTTGCTCTCGGAGTGGAAAAGTAGCAGGGCTTGAAGATGAAATGTACCAAACATGAATCAAGGAAGGCACGAAGGGTCTTTGGAGAACCATCATATTTGTCCACTATTCCACCCAACAAGACACTTTCCTTAGTAGCAGAATCACGAGACAGGACTAGCTGCTTTAAAGCAGCATTCTCTGCCTTTAGATTTTGAAGTTCTGTGATGAGTTCCTGCATGCCTCGCATGAGATCTTGGACCACGGCTTCCATCTCTGTATCTGTATGGTTCTTTAGGCGTCTCAATCTGTCACAAGTCTCTCCCCTTCTCACCTGTTTTTCTTGTTTGCTTGTGACCTTCTTTGGTGACATCTTTTGCACGGTCCAGGATTTATATAAGCCTGTGTGCTGATCTTCAGATTCCAGCGTGAGAAAGAGGTTTCAATTCCAGGATACGTTCAGAAGTCCAGAACAGAACCAGGAAGGAATAGTGTCCGGGCTCAGAGGCACGGAACGCCGTGACTCGAGGGCGGGCGAAAATCCAGGAAGTTCGGAGGTAAGTTAGAGGGAAGAAAGGAAGGAGAGGGATTCAAGGAACTAGAAAACAGGAGTGAGGAAAAAGCCCCGAGCGAACTCCGGCAACACACGTCCAACTACAGCGAGCGGTAGCGTTGAGACGCGGAACGCAGCGGGGGCATTTCTGTTTAGTAGTGTGCAAAGCGTGGAGCGCAAAGACTGGCAGGCTGCGTTCCGTATCAGGCGGCCATGTTGGGAGGATTACTGCATTCAGTCCTCTATGGGTCAGGGACCATGAAGTCCAGAATGGACGCAGGTGACGGTTCATGACAGATTCTAATTGCCTTAGGATTCCGAATAGTTCCTTGATACTGGAACCGGCATTCTGGATCCTGTCGTTGTATGTTTCCTGTTTAGTTCTAATGATCTCTGCTTTGTAGCGAGTGGAGATTTCTGTCACTAAGTCTTTGTTCTCTTTAGAAGGTACATTTTTCCATAAAGCTTCACATTCCCTTTTTTCAGACCTCAAGACTTTCAAATGTAGTGTATACCAGGTATTGCAGTGGTCTTTAGGCTTACTCTTAAGGAGTTTCAAAGGAGCAATTGAGCCCAAGGCCATTGTCATCGTATTATTGAAGAGATCTATTAGTTCTTCAGGTTCTTTGGTGCTATTAGCGTTCAGTATTGGGATTAAGATAGGGGTGAGATTTTCAGCACTAATGTTACACTTGTTTCTTATGAGTAGAGGAGGCGCGATAGTCTTAGTTATAGTGGTTGAACGGTTCGCGTTAATGGAAAAAGCGATAAAAGAGTGGTCAGTCGAAGGTTGTGGTTCAATGGTGGTAACGGTCATGGCACAATTATGGTCTGCTAACCAATCCAAGGTTTGTCCTTTCGTTTGGGTAGGTTGGTTGATTCTCAGTGTGAAGTTCAGTTCATTTAGTGATTCCTCCAGGGATTTGGCAGCCTGGTCGTTAGGGTATGAGAGGCCTAAATTGAGGTCACCTAGTATTACGATTTGTGATGTTGGTTTAGTGTTGCCTGAAAGCAGTGTGAAAATGTCCTCCTCAAAGTCAACTGTGGGGCCAGGAGGCCTATATATAAGGTGGACAGTAAGTGTGCTGGAATGAGACGTTTTTATTTTAGCTGTGAGGAGTTTGCAAGATTTAAACGATAGGGTGGTCGATGGTCTGAGTGGCAAGTTTTCTCGAGCTATAAAGGCGACCCCTCTGCCTTTGGCATTTTCTCTGTCTACTCGGGTGATGTTGTAGGAGTCCGGAATGGCAAGCATGAGAGACGGCCCTGTGGCAGCATGGAGCCATGTTTCCGACACTGCTAGGAAGTCAATATCATTGTCATTAATTAGGTCTGCTATGTCAGTTGCGTGTGCAATGACAGATCTTGCCTTAATCAGAGTGCCTTTGATGACAGGGGGCTTAGTCTGAGCTTGTAGGTGTGGCTGGTTAGGCTGGGGTGTTGGGATGAGTGGTTTATCTCACTTCAGTTTAAGTTTTTTAGGTGGTAAGCAAGTAGTGGTCAGACATGGGGGGGCTCCATGTAAGGCTAGGGTGAATGTTGAGGGTGGGTGTTTTTTCCTGGTAAATGCTGACTAAGGGTGCTCCAATGGTAAACCTGGAGGCAAGTATTTTATTTCTGTGGATGCCACAGCATGGTTGGTTAGGGGTAGGCTTAGTTGTGAAACGCTAAATCTATTGCAGGGGGTAAGTGTAGATAGGCTGCTAAGGCTAGTTTGCTTAGTTTGATATCTGCCTAGGTTAGACAGAAGATTAGGTAGGAAAGGGGTAGGTTTAATGGAGCCCGAATGTGGGGTTGCTTGTAATGGAGGAAGAGTGTAGGTTTGGCAACGGAAAGGCCAGGCATTTTCATGGTGAAATGCAGAGCGGGCTGCACTGCTAGCAGGTGTAAGCACACTATGAGGAGGCCTAGTAAGGCATCAAGGGCTAGCTTGGAGAAAACCATAATAATTTAGCTGAATGGCTAGGCTAATGTGAGTCAGAAGCGGGTTGCCAGGGTAGCACGTGTGGGCGCAAGATTGGGCTAAAAGCAGGTTGCTGAGACGCCATTAGGAAGTGACTTTGCTATGGTGAGTGCTAGGTGGAGAGTGCCAGCATAGGGTAAAATGCAAGTCTAGGATACAGTTGTTCTAGGTTAAGCACAGTATAGGCTATATACATAGTACAGGTAACGTAAGATACTATACTAGAAGCCACGTATGCACAACGATAGGTTATAAAAGGCTTTGCACAGAAGAGGTACAATATGTGTTGAAAGCGCAATGCGGGCAGTGTTACAGAGCTAGGCTAGATGCAGAATACCACAGTAATAGGTCGTAAGCCAATTTGCCCGAATAATGTACAGTATATGTTAGGCTATGAGGCAATTTCTCTAGGTGCGACACAAAATATGCTAGATGCACAATGCAGGCAAAGATACAGTACTAGGCGAAATACAGATAATAAACATGAGGCGCAATCATGGTAATGTAGGTGCAGGCATGGCTTACTAGTCTTACAAATACCAGCACTTGCGGTTTGCAGACTCGGGTTGATCTATGTACTCTTTACCTCATCCTTTGAAGGTTTGCCCACACCCCTATGCCATTATCTTGATTCCAAAAAGTATTTTGATAGTACAGATTCTCTCAATAGACAGGTTACCACTAATGTCGAGACTAGCCGTTCTTTAGGGAGGTCCAAAGGCTGTATCCTTACCTATCTAACTCCTTCAGGGACTTTCTAAATAACCTAGTGGGTTAGTCTGTTTGCCATGGTGCCTTTCCTCTGGATGATCACCTTTAAACTTTTCTTCACTCTCCTCCACCTATGCCTGCTCCTTTCTCTCTCCACACTCCTCTCGCCTCTCTGCACTCCATCTCCTGAAGCCACCCCCTCTTTCCCCATCGCCTGTCTCCACCCTGCAGCTGCCTCCTGATCCCTGTACCCTCTGTCCTTGGTCACCTGATCTTATCACTCTTTCTCTCTCTCCTCCCTCCTCCTATCTCTACTCTCTAGCTCCCTCCAGATCACACTCCTTCCCACGTTACCCTGCCTCTGCTTTCCTGTCTCTCAATTGCCCCTCTCTCCCCTGCTTTCAACTCATCTCCAGCTCTCCCTCCTCCAGAATTACCTCCAACCACTTTCTCACTCAAACCCAATTGATACCCCTTTTCTCATCCCAAACACCTTACCTCCTTCCCTTGTAAACACTCCAAAGTATCCCCCAAGTTGTACTCCAGCTGCTACACACTCCTCACCGATCGTTTGGTCCATCTTTGTCTGCTCTCTCACCACACCCATACACCTCTTACTGAGGTTCACTGTACGCCCATGCTCAAATCAGCTGTTTCCCTGGGCAAAACACTAGCTAAACTACTCCCAACTCCACCCTTTGTGGACTAGAATTTCTCCAGGATGTTTTCTTAAGGGACCTTACTCCTGCCCCCTTTTCAGCTTTTATTCACTGTAGCTTGCCATGCGGTCTACTGAATCATATGTTCTCTGTTTCAAGTAAGTCAATGTCCATAACATTCTCCTAGTCTTGTGCAGTTCTCTGCTGGTTTTAGCTGATCGCCAGCCCCCTGCAGCATGCTAGCACAGAGATTTATATAGAATCAGACCTCATCAACAAAACTCTAAAGATGATTACAGTTACTTTGGAGGTAAACAAGGCAATGACCCATGAATAAACCAGGAAGAGTAATTGTAATTGTTTATTTGTAAAGCGCTTATACACAAGTGAAGTGCTACAAAGCGCTTCAAGGCGGGAAGGGAATAAGGGAATACAGTCATCATTCTTAGCCCTTGAAGATTCCGAATGATCAAACAAAAAAAGATAGCATACTAGGCTGGAGGCATATCTACTAGTAAAGTGCTTAAAGAGTGAGGGGAGAAAAAGGGGAGAGGGGAGAGGAAGATACAGATCGATAAACTACAGAGCTGGCCTTGCGCCATTTCAGATTGCTTGGTGGTTGGTCATCCAATGCGCCTATGCATGAGTATTTCATGCATGACCAAGCTAGGGAGGGGAGACAGAGAGGGGACGGGCAGACAGACTCACAAGGCATGGAACATTCAGGTAAAAGTCGTGCAAGTGCGCAGAACAGGAGCTGCAAAGGAGTCGGAGGGGGACAAGGGCGCCACGTCCAGCAGGGGCCTGGATTAAGTGCAGAGAGGTTGCCCCTCTGATGGAGCATATTGCAGTAGTGTCAGGCAAAGTGCAGAGGTCCGGAGGCAAGTGCAGGACTGGCAGGGGAGCCTGGAACCTGTGAGGCTCTGGAGGTGCACCAGGCGACCAGTCAGCGATCTGAGCAGGTTGAGGAAGAGGAGGAAAGGAGGGGAAGAAGCGAAGAGAAAGGAGGTTAGCAGAGGAGAGGGAGAGAGAAAGAGGAAGAGAAGAGGTAGGTGTTGAGGAATTTCCAGAATTTAAGGAGGTCCGTATCAAGACAGAGAGAGGTAGGTAGGCTGTTCCAGAGGGAGGCACCTGCAGAGGATAAGGACCTACCCTAAATCCCTGTTTGGAGAAGCGGCGCACCTGCAGAGAGTTTGAGGAGGCCGAGCGGAGGCGTCTAGAACTGGAGTATTTGGGAAGAGAGCGTTGTAGATAGTAAGGGCTCCAGCCTCAGGAGGCCTTGTGGACTTTGCAGAGAATCTTGATCCTTGCAGCCACGGGGAGCCATTGGAGTAATTTCAACACCAGAGAGATGCGGCCTTGGACTTGAGGCCAAGGATAAGTCTTGCGGTTCTGGTCTGGATAGGTTGAAGAGGACGGATAGAAGAAGTAGGAAGATTGAGAAAGAGACTGTTGCAGTAGTCGAGTCTGGAGAGAACTAGGGCTCTGGAGACAGTGAGCCTCTGGGGGAAGGTGAAAACATGTAGAATACCTCTGAGGAGGTGCAGCTGGCAGTGTGACTTTATGTTCGAGATGAGAAAAGAAGGAGAGAGTAGAGTCAAAGATGACCCCCAGATTTTTTGCCTCACGGGTGGGTCGGGGCAGGACCAAGAGAGGCCGGCCAGAGTGAGAGTGAGAGTGGGAAAGTGGGACCAGGGGTCCCAATTAGGATGATCTCTGTCTTGCTGGCATTAAGGCAGAGATTGTTAGCAGCACACCAGGACTGGATTGCGCACAGACAGTCAGGAATGAGCGAGGAGGAGGAAGAGGCCGAGGGTAGCCTGAAAGAGAGCTGTGTGCCATCCGCATAACACTGAACTTTGGAGGTGAAGGCAGAGATCTTGTGTGCCAAAGGTGCCATGTAGACATTGAAAAACCGGGGGGATAGGTTAGATCCCCGGGGACACCACAAGGGGAGAGAGTGATAGCAGAGAGAAAGGACCCAAGTTCCACTTGGGAAGGACGGTCAGAGAGAAAGAGCGCAAGCCACGCCAGGGCCTGATCTGTGATGCCCATGGTATCACAGAAACGGGAAACCAGGATGTTGTGGTTAACTGTATCAAAAGCAGAGGGGAGGACAAGGACAAATTGAACAGAGGGAGTCAAGGTTTGAGAACCGGTCTTCACAGGTGTTCAGAAGAGCAGTTTCCGTGCCTCTGAATGCTCTAAAGCCAGACTGATGGTCATGGAGTCAACCAACAGATTCAGTATGGAGGGTAAACTGAGAGATAGCCTACTTGTCCTGGAGTTTGCCCAGGAAAGGAGTGATGAGTTCGGGCGATAGTTAGCTGGAAAAGAAGGGTTGGCAGAGGTTTTTTTGGAGCAGAGGGTGCACAAGAGAATGCTTGAGGGAAGTGGGGAAAACTCCAGTGGTGAAGGAGAGGTTGCAGAGGTCTGCAAAGGCTGGCGCCAGAGAGTCAAAGTTGTCCTTGATAGTTTTGGAGGGGTATGGGTCAACCTGGTTTGAAGAGGCTTTCATAGACATGTGTGGGATATATTGACCCACTCAACGGCATTGCCCCGCATCATTAAGCTGCATTTGTGTAAGAAACAGCAACCTGGCTGTGCTGGCTCCTGTGTGCACCAGGACCTCAAAACTGCATTTTGGCAGCAACAAAAAAATGGCTGCACCATCCTGCCTAGCACACCTCAGGCAAGATGAAACAAGGGGACACACTGAAAAAATATGCCAATGTGTTCTGAGACATATAAATGGAATCAAGTGGAAAGGCAGCCCTGCTTTGCTACAAACGCCAAAAATCCCGTTCAAAATGAAACATATTCACCCTTTAAAAATGCTGTTTTGATGCTAAGTCCATCTGTTCATTCTGAAACCACTGTGATTCAAAAGGCCCGGTCATGCCCAGGATATTTCACTGTGCTTCACCAAAACCAGGCATAATTCCTCAGTGACAGGCCCAGTCAAACCAACTCTCAGAGAAATCAATCAGCAACTTCATTTTCACACGCAAAATGTATCCAGGCCCAGCAGTTGAAAGAGACGTTTACTCTCTGACAAAGGTCAGTGGCAAATGCATCTATACTTTAGATAAAACTCCTTCATTCAAGGAAATGACTACAGCTGCAAAGACAGTATGGGCATCTGGGGGAGCTGCAAAACCGAATTTAAAGAAAAAAAATGCTAGAAGTTTTAACACATGTGGAAAAATGGGTTTTGCTGACTGAAGAAAAATTGGCCTGTTTAAAAATAATGTGTTGAATAAAAACCTGCTTACCTAGCAATGTAAAGGGATTCCGTTAGTGGTGATAATACACACATAGGCTATCTTCTTTCTCAGGTTGTTTTAATTCAGGACCCAAAATAAGAAATTAAAGATTTTAAAACACATGGGCCGGATTTGCAAGCTCTCAGAAAAAACAGTCATTCCAGTTGCCAGCCATGAAACTTCCCCCAAGGAAGGGAGACACATCATAAATCCAGGACACGTACATGAAATTTGCCAGCTTGAAAAACTTTGAATGGGCTAGGACAAAGAAAGTTCACACGCTCATCAGACATTCGTCTGTGCTCCAGGCTGGGACAATAGAAGTCCTCGGACACTAACCTGTCAAGTGTAAGGGGCAAAGACTATTTTATAAAGAAACTCTAAAGACTTTTTATCTCTACAGCAAGAATTAGTAAAAATGTAAAAGGTTTGCAGTTTTAAATCTAATTTTATGGGCTTTCTTTTAAAACGTGGTAGAACTCATTGCCGCATGGGGAACAGAAGTTACAAAATATGACAGATTCCGAGGAAAGTATTAATGTTGCAAACATAACATTTTGTACATACATCCCTGGGGATAATTCGCATCTGTGTATAAAATTGTGGAATTTTAGTCTGAATCTTCAATGTGTAAAATTACCAAAATATATTCGAAGGGTGAAACAAGGTCCCACAGACCTGAGGAATGGACTGATCTTTGCTACACATAATATGTAACCTGTGGGTATAATTAGCCAAGAGATTGCAAGTGTGTAAATGTATGTTTGTGGCAAATTCAGATTTTAAGTAAAGTAAATGTGGGAGTTTTAGGACATTGTAAAACTCTCCTCATAAACCTGACATCATTCCCTTGGAAATCCAACCAGATGAGAGCAAGGTCGGAGACTAGCACCACTGCCCAATCCAAGTAGTTTAGGGACGTGCATAGTTAACCCTGCCCAGCCTCTACCTTGATGATGTCATTTTGCATTATAAATAAGGGTCCCTGACAAGACCCTAGAGACACACACACACACACACACACACACACACACACACTCTTCCTGATTTCCTGCGCTGTGTTCCTGTACCTGTCATCTATGCAGACTCCAGATCCCAACTACAAGGCCAAGCATTGCTGACTCTGCTCCAGAAAGGCCTACAATATAAACAAACCCACTAATCTTGCATTAACAAGGAGAAAACTGTGGTACTTTTGGCATCCTGATTGGCTTGCTGCCACTCACTGCATGCTGCTGCCATCCTGCTACCCTGATACCCTATCGTATCCAGTGACCAGAAGTGCTACGCGGTAACCAGTCCATGCCCAGCTGATTCTGTGCCGCTGATTTTGTCCGACTGTCCTTTGTTAGACCAGATCCGTGTGATGACCAGAGTGCTGACTGTCCAAAATCCAAAAACTAAAAAGTAGACTTTGAGTATCAATAGGAAGCATAGAAAACCATAGTAAACCTTGCCTTGCCTTGTCCTTAGTTCCCCCTCTAAGTCATCCTATACTTATCCTGATAAATTGTAATATTATCAAAATCATTCTTACCACCCTGCCTTTGATTCCTAGTGTTAGCACCGATTTTCTCTTCGTTTTTGTTTTGCTAGAACATAAGCCAGTAGCAATTTTGATTAAATAAATTAATTGTTCATAAAGGAAACAGGGTACACCACATGAAGAGTTACAAGGGCTGCGTAACTGTGGAGATTCACGGGTGGCATTCTCTTTTTCTTAATCATTAAATCCAGTTTAAGTAAAATTTGCAATCCATTTTAAAGCTGTTTTTCCTGTTGCTTCTCTGCTCTATTTTCCTACAAACAAACCTCACTAGATCTTGCATAACTCACTCATTTTCCAGCTAGAGACTTAATTTCACTTCCATATTGTACCTATGATCTATAGCTACACCCCCAATACAAAAACCGTGTTGCGATTTACCATATTTCACCCGTTTTTATTAAAAGTCGTTTTGGTAATTTCAGGTGGGAATTGCAAAGTTTGCAAGTTTCCAACGTGTCATTTGCTGCAACATGTTTTAAAACCTGCCACTCATTTTCGAACTGTATGCTCTTGGTTATGCATTGCTTGTGATCGTTTGTACTTCTACATGGTTGCTGTAGTGAGGAATAATATTTGTTTCAAGCTTTTTACACACATTCATTCATTCATTCATCCCTTTTCGAGTGTCATTTCTAGCATTGCCAGGGTTTAAAATCCGTTTTTCTCTCTTGTTTGGGGAGGCAAGGTCCGATTTCCATTCTGTTTTCTATTTGTCATTCCTGATTACCTGCTGCTTTTGTTTATCCCTTAGAATTGATTATTTGTGGGTTGAGTGAACATTGCAGGGGGAAATTCTAACTTAAGTGCTATCTTACCTAAAATCAAAAAGTTCTCCTATTCCCTGGTGTTTTGTAGATGTGTCATTAGAAGGTTAAACTAAGTGCATTGCTTATATTCCTATTGTCATTATCACCCCATTGGTGACTGCTGCCCCATATTACAAATTGTATGATTTCTTTTAATTTTCAAATAAATAAATATTATATTTTACCAACTAGCTTGGTTCACGGTCCATTGTGACCCTGGGTATTTGAAAAGGGGGTGAGATATGAGTGGTGTACCATCTCAATATTGAATCTAAAATAAACATAAGCATTTCAATTGTGCGCTTCATACTGGGCCGAGACTAAGGTGTGCATCGCCTGATTGAAATCCTTAACACGTTTGGGGGCTCGTCCGGGATTGCTTTGGTTACCACCCGCGACAGTCTAACACAGCAGACTAACCTGCAAGGTAGTAATACTTTATGTGGTGTGAATACTGGGTTACACTGTAAAAGCGCCTCTCAAAGCAAATACTCTAAGTACCAGGCGTGTCTATAAAAATAAAAGTAAATCAACCCTGAAATAATTAATAAAGAAAGAACATTTCCAAAATGGCTGTTCCAGTAGGGAACAATATGGCTAGGGAGCACATTCTGTACAAGCTATTTGTCAGAGGTGAGTGGCAAGAACAGAATGAAAAAGTCCGGCTACAAGAAATAACCCAACAGGTCATCGCCATGGACCTGGATACATGACAGGACAGTGGCCTATTACACCAAGCTCTCAGTGAGCTATAGTGACCCCAAAAATTAAAGAGGAGCAAAGCAAAATTGCCAGAATCACAGCGTACCTATACCTCCACACGTGAGTGATGTGGGAAAGGCAGGAGGAAAATGTAAGTTTACTGCAGAATCAATCTGAACTGTTAAATAAAATGCAGATTGATTTAAGTTTAGCGGAACAAACATTACAAAAGAGCCAAGAGTTAGAGGTAGAATCTGCAAATTACATCATAAAATTAAAAGAGGATTTGGCTCGCCAACAGCAGAACAATGCAGACCAAGAGGCCCAACTAGAAGAAGCAAAAATAGAGTGTCAGGAGAAGTTTGAACGGAAGCTGACTCAACAGTTAACCTATAATGGGATCTGCGCAGAGCAGATAATTACTCTACAAAATCAGATAGATGAATTAAAAGAGGAAAATAATGAGTTAATCTTGAGAGACCTGCACTCTCAAACAGAATTTGATGAAGAGCGCCAGAAATCCAATGCCATCAAAAAAACAAAGGGATGACCTGGCTGAACACAGGGGCACCCCAAATGAAGAGAAAGACGCCCTAGGCCAGGAAACAAGCAAGTTAAAAACAGAGTTAAAGGGAAGAGTTAGCCCTCCAGGAGCTAAAGGAACTGAAAACAGAGTATGGGAATCTACTGGAGCACACCAGACGGGTAGAGGGTCGCCGGAAGAGAACACCCAGACCAAAGATGCTAAAAATCAGGAGGTGAGTCTCCTGCAGCAGAAATTGTCCCAGTATTCCCAGACCATACAGGAAGCGCAGAGAGACAATGAGGCTCTCTGTGAAAAGAATGATGGGCTCAACCAACAAGTGGCAATGCAAGAGTGGGTCATAGAGGCCAGTAAAGCCTTGATAGCTGAACAAAAAGCTCAGATCTTTGCTTCTTATCTAGAAGCAGGGGCTCAAAAGGAGAAACTAGCAAAGTTGGAGAAAGAGGATGCTAGATTTTATCTTTACTGGAGAGACCCCGAACAGGTAGAGAGGGACAGGGTAACCCCGAAACATAATATAAGGACCTCTATGCTAAGGGACTCCAACCCATTTAATATTGTGAACACTGCCAGCTTCATGTCTACCGTTCACATGAGCCAGAAACCACGAGGCCGGCAGAATTCAATAGACCAAGCTTGATGGAAATAGCAGACCAGCGCCCCACAGAAAATGATGTGAGGGCATCTCTGTATAGAAACGCTAACATTCAGGCTGATGTGTCTGACAAGGAAGTCTCCTATGAGGGGAGGGTCAGGGAATTAGATCCACCGAAATATTATTTTCCAAGGGACCAGTTGGTCTAATTTAATGAAAAACCCAATGAAATAAGGCTCAAAAAGAGTATCCTGAAGACCTCTACGCAATTAGGGCAGTGTAGGGAATACTCTGCCAGCCCTTGGAGTAAGGAGGAGTAAGAAGACTACTCTCCTGTTGCCCACAGGAGTGGAGAAACTAGGCCCAACCATTTTGCGAGCCCCTCTCAGGCTCACAGAATCCGGGAGAGCCTAGATGATCAAGAGGGGACCTCAGCTAGTAGCGCCTCTGAGTCTGAGAGCGAGTGAACTCGGGTGACTAAGCCAAAGAAGGCAAACAAACTCAAGCAAGTTATGACTTAAGACCCCATTAGGCAGAATAAGGCCCTTAGGAGTGTCATAACACCCTACCCATAACACCCTACCATAGAAATGCAAAGTATTCTGTTTGGGGACACATAGAGCTATATGAGCAGAAGATGGACAATTTTCATATGAAAGAAAAACACAAAGGGGTAGTACTGCTACTAGTAGGTTCAACCCAACTTCTTCCTCAGGGGAAAAAAACCTGTTTATTATATTGGGGACCCTTTCTACATAAACTCAAGGAATATATCCCAAACTTAGTTGCCCATGAAATTGTCAAGGAAGAAAAAACACACATACACAGAGGGGGCTGTTTCATAAAATATGCTTAATTGTATTTTGACGAAAAATGAAATTTCCTTATAAACACCTGCATGTAAAGCACATTACAAGACTGTAAAAGAAAACATATATAGGTGTCAGACTGAGGGACAACATAAACCATATCCTAGTTAGAAGACTAGTGCAGTTGAAGGGAAAAACAAATTCACAACATAAACTGAAAGAATAACATATATAGTGGATACACCTCTTAGTTTTACAACTAAGGTTATTGTGTTTTGTGTCCAAATTCCAAGTATCTGGTGAATAAATTTTAGTTAAATTACATAGTACATCATGAATTATTCAAGTGCCTAAAGATTTATAATGGTCATACATCTAGCTGATCAATTTTACAGAGAAAAGTATAAATAATTCTGATGGTCATGTGCCAACGTCGCCGGGGGTGAAGTGTGGTTAAACCACCAAATGGTGTTTGAATCACATGAAAGAGTCAATCGAAAGTGCCCATAACATTGGGCTAGCAGTTCCCCCTCGCATAAACTGGACGTTTCGGCGGCAGTGACATCCGTCTTGAAACAGAGTAAGAAGGATCGCTTATTTTTTCATCATAATAGCCGCCTTCTTCAGGGCGATTAACAAAGAAACCAAAAGGGGAAAACATTATAAATATAATATCCTCTTGGTAGAGTGTGTTTCCTTTCTGGATATTTCTGGGCTAATTGGTAAGGAAAAAACACACTTAATGCAAAAAAGAAGAAAAACATTTCATTCATGAACAAAATTTCATAAGAACTGGGCTGGTGGAGGGTCAGGGTAATTAGGTCATAAGTGGGCATGTACCTCTGACGGTCTGGGGTGGACATGATTAGTAGGTGTCTCACCGCAGATATCTAGTAGGAAGTCTCTTCGAGTTGCATGCTTCTGGGCCGTAGATTTGCAGATAGCGGGACCGCCTGTTACAAACCGGTGTGGGTAGGATGCCCTGAAGAAAGCTGCATCCAGGGTCATCAGTCGCTAAGTAAGAAGAGGGAAAAGACAAGAGATGGGAAGGAGTGTAAGTACTAGCTGTGAGTACCCCGGTTATCGAGCTAAAGAAGAAGGTAAACTAAGAATGGAGTACCTGGATGGAGCCAGTGTGCAGATGGTTTGCCAGGTAATCACCCCGAGGTATAGACAGATGGATTGGGACACGTTTGGTGTCTAATTGCTTGTGGCAGCCACGGTCCTCAGATCACAGAACCATCATTGTGCTGCCTGTTAAAAAAGAGGGGGAGAGAAAGGAGAAGGGAATTAGGAACCAGCTCGACTGTGAAAGGAGCGTGCTTGAGTAGAGAAGCTTTACTGGCTAGTATGGTGTTCGCCGTTCTGATTACCTGCAAAAATGCGTGTCTGCATAGGGGTGCGCGTAGCTCCGCGGTTCGAGGTAGTTCTGCAACGGTGAACTGCCTCGTAGGACGGCTGGGCAAAAGTCTGCAGCTCAGCTCCGCCGCGGCCGTGCGATGTCCGCAGAGTGTGCCGTCGGATAATGCTCAGAGCTTAGTCTGGGCGGGGTTAAAAGGGTGTGTGTGGACCACCCAATCGGGATCCACAATATCCGATGCTTGGATTGGTGGTGACGTCTCGAATGCGGAAGCAATCATTTCCGCACCAAACGAGCCCTGAAGGGGCACATCATCCGTGGTCCAATCACGGTCTAGTCGCAAGGAGAGAGAGTCCGTGGTTGGTTGTATTGCTCAGTGCCAGGAAGTGTGTCCGCGTAGCTGGTGCAACGGCCCTCTGTGATACGGGGACACTTGCTTAGCTGATAAAGAGCTGTAATAAACTCGACTCGATGTTCGGGTGAGTCAAAGTCTATAATGAATTGTAATAATGCTAAAATAGATGAGCAGGCGGATAGTTTAGGCGCACCAAACGGGCACGTCACCCGTGATCCAATCACGGTTTAGTCACGAGAGAGAGACAGTGGTTGGTTGTTTTGCTCAGTGCCAGGAAATGTGTCCGTGTAGCCGGGCAACGGCCCTCGGTGATACGAGGACACTTGCTTAGCTGATAAAAGAGCTGTAATAGACTCGCCTCGATGTTCAGGTGAGTCAGAGTGTATAATGGTTTGTAATAAGGCTAAAAATGGACGAGCAGGCGTATAGTTTAGTCCTGTGTATTCTCATCTGCACAGTGGTAATGGGATACACTAGACAACCTGTTGGGGCTTCATCTCGAAAAGCCCCTTATTTGTATCCTGATGTCCCAGTGCCCAATGGTTCCTGATTTGGAAGCATGAAGACAGGGAGTGGAGTTAATCTATCCACTTCTGGTGCAGTCTGCCAGGATACAACCGGACTGGCAGGTCGAAAACCTGTGTGTAGGCAAACTGGCCACATGATACCTTAATGTGGGAAAAGTTGTTGTTCATTAAGCCCGTGGGTTACAGAGTCCATTCTATGTATCCACTTGCATTCCAGATCCAAAAGTCTTCCTTGGATGTTGGGGCCACTGCAGACCCGTTCAATGACCCACCATTTGATATCCTGTGGGCTATGGCCGTGTTCTGTGTAATGTTGTACTAAGAGGGATGTAAGATTCTTACACCGGATCCGTGACCTGTGTTCCGAGATCCGTGTGCCCACACTGCGTATTGTTTGCCCCACATAGCATAGTTGGCATGGGCACTTGATGCAGTATACAACATGGTTGGTTTTACAATTCGATACATCTCTCAGGGTCCAGGTTTTTGCTCCAAAATGAAACTGTTGTATTTTTGAAGTGAATTGACAGAACGAGCATGACCCACAGGGGTAATGTCCTTTGAGAGGTTGGAGGTTCCAAAGGTTCCATTGATTCGGTTTCTTAAAGTACATGGAATGTACCAAATGTTCTCTTAAATTCCGTGCCCTCTTGAAGGCAAATCTGGGTTTTTGTAGATCAGACAAACAAAGTCTGGCTATAGGCCAGTATTTGTGGATGATCTTTTTGATTTCAAAGGCATGTTGGCCGTGGGTTATCACACACGTGATGTGGTCATCCCCAGTTTTAGATGTTTTTGGGGTAAGAAGTGAGTCGCGGCACATGAACCTTGCCCTTGTCAAAGATCTTGACACCAATTTCTTTGGGTAGCCTCTTTCGCGCAATCTGTTGCTTAAGAGGGTGGCATTGTGGTAAAAGTCATCCAAAGAGGTGCAGTTTCTTCGAATCCTTAAAAATTGTCCATATGGTAAGTTTTCTTTGATGTGTTGAGGCTGATCACTATCAAAGTGCATAAGAGTATTGCGATCTGTGGGTTTACGGAAAGTATTGCAAGTTAGTTTGCCTTGGTTGTGTCCAATGGTTAGGTCGCAAAAGTGAATAGTTGAATTACTGTGTTCCATCGTGAATTGGATGTCAGGGCTGCATGTTTTTAGCCAGGAGAAGAAGTCATTCAGTGATTCCTCTGTGCCCTCCCACAAGCACATAACGTCATCTATTGTCACGCCGCGCGCGTCACTCTCACCTGTGCTGGGGGTCGGGGTCCCCGGCTTCGGCGGTCTCCTTCTTGGAGGCATCTTCCTTTACGATGTCCCGCGGTCCGGGCTGGCTCCATGGGCGCGGCCATCTTGCATGTCCTGCGCATGCACGGAAAGTCAGTATCCGACGTTTCGCGCATGCGCAGTGACAGACGTGTGTTCCGGGCCTCGCTCTGGTCCCGGGCTATAAAGAGCCCAGCAGACCCGGAAACAACGCGTCTCAACGCAGTTTGCTCCGTGTATGCGCTCCTGGAGTCCTGCTTGCCTGCGTCTCCGGCCCTACTCCGGCATCTTCCTTGTGGCTTGCCCCGTGTTCTTCCTGCCTTGCCTGTCCTCTTGGGCTCCAGTCCTGCTCTGGACACCTTGTCCTCCTGGGTTCCTGTCTGGTCCTTGGTCCTTGGTGTTAGGCTGGTCCCTGCCTGGGGTTCCTCTGTCCAGCCCCATTATTGGGTTAGGAAGGGGTCTGGTCCTGGGGTAGTTAGTCCTTATCCCATCATTTCCTTTATTCTTGGAGGGTCTGCCTTCTCAATTCCTACTACTGGTCTTGTGTCCTGCCGGTATCTGTGCCAATTCTACTACCAAGGACTCACTGAACATCCGTCCCTTGATCACCTGGTACCGCAGTGGACTTCACCTGGCCTTTTCTGTCAGTGTTTACACTGTCCTGACGTCACGTAAATCAGAGAAGTGCTACCCGTGGCGTTGAGAGCTGGTTCAGCTCAATCCTGTCATTTATTGTCAGGAGGGTGTTGGGTCGGTTCCCCGCGTTGCTGTCATCTTGCACTGATTCATCGACAGACTGGCAGCCGCACCTCCTCGCTCCTCAGGAAGAAAAGGTAACCAGCGATCTCGTGACGCCTTGTATAACAGATTGAAACGCCTCTCCACCAGCTCCGACATGGATGACATGCAAGAACTACGTGAAGAATTACAGGCCATGCGTCTCGAGATGACCACTCTTCGCCAGGAGAACGACAGCCTTCGGCAGGCAATACGTCAGCGTTTGAATGTTGCTCCACAGGCTGAGAATTCTATGGCCCACACAACTCCTATGAAGTTCGATGGTGATCCACGTCGAGTGGCAGAGTACTGTACTCATTGTCGGATCCATTTCCATTTTCGGGTAAGTCATTTCAATCAAGACAAGGCCAATATTGGGTACATCCTAGGTAACTTGACCGGCAACGCTCTTGCTTGGGCCGCTCCCCTGGTTTCCTCCAACAGTCCCTTGTTGAGTGATTTTGCTGCTTTTGAAAAGGCCTTTTTGGATGTCTTCAAACCGCCAAACTTGGCAGCCATGGCTCAGAACCAGCTGATGGAAATCAAACAGGGATCCAGTGACATCATTAACTATATAAGTCGGTTTCGGCAGCTGGCAACTGACTCCCAATGGCCCGAAATCACTCAGAAGACATTGTTCCGTGGTGGATTGCGAGATGAATACAAGGATGAATTGCTGCATATTCCTGAGCCAGAAACTTTACCCGCATTGTTGGATCAGGTCCTCCGTATCGACCACAGACTGGCTGAAAGGAGAAGCGAACGTCGTTGAACGAAGAGATACCATCCGGGGCTCTCAGTACATCCTTCAGGATCTACTACCTAAACTGATGGGGGTCCTGAGCCCATGCAACTGGGAGCTATTCGTGGACCGTTATCCGAGGCGGAGAAGAAAAGAAGACGTCAGCAAAACCTATGTCTGTACTGTGGAGGTGCTGGCCATTATCTGGGTACCTGTCCTCTACGTCCTTTGAGGAAGTCGGAAAACTAACGGGCCCGCTGTATGGTGAGAAGGCAGCGGCGGGCCGTCGTTTAGAATCAGACCTTCCTCCTATGCACTTAGTGCCCTTGTTGGTCTTGGAAGTCGGTATTGCCTGGCAAGGGAAATGCGTGAAGACCACAGCTCTCTTGGATTGTGGAGCATCGGGAAATTACATAGATGCCTCGTTTGCGGTTTCCAACGGGATCCACCTGCAGCGCAAGGAACTTTCAGCAGTGGTTGAGGTAATCGACGGTATGCCCCCTTGTCTTCTGGTCCGGTGTGCCAACATTCAGGGCACTTATGGCTATCAGTGGAAGGACATCTTGAAAAGATTTTGTTGGATGTGATCAAGTCTCCCTCCTTTCCAGTGGTACTCGGCTTGCCTTGGCTGCTTTATCACAATCTACAGGTTAAACGGACTTCCCAAAACCTGGTCTTTTCTTCTGCACATTGTTCTCGGGAATGCGGTCTTCATGATACCTTTCCGGCAAAATCTGGTTTGGGGCTACTCACTCCCGGAAACACCCCTGTCCGCCTTTTGTGTCACACAATACCTCAGGAATACACTGGGTTTCTTAAAGTGTTTTCCAAACCAGAGGACATTCCGTTAACTCCTCACAGACAATTCGACTGCTCCACTGATATTCTGCCTGATGCAGTCATTCCTCATGGCAAGATATATTCCTTGACGCAGTCAGAAAAGGGTGTTCTACTGGAGTACATCGAGGATTGCCTTAATAAAGGGCTACATTGTACCATCTAAATCCCCGGCGGGATTTCCGCTTTTCTTTGTCAAGAAGAAGGAGGGTACATTGCGGCCTTGTATTGATTATCACCAGTTGAATGAAATCACGTGCAAAGACAGATATCCCCTGCCGCTCATCCGGGACATCATTGAATCCTTGAAATCTGCTCAGATCTTCACCAAGTTGGATTTGAGAGGAGCCTACCAGTTGGTGCGGATTAAAGAGGGTGATGAGTGGAAGACGGCCTTCAAAACTCCCTTTGGTCATGCCGTTATGACTCTGCAATGCCCCGGCCGTCTTCCAACGGTTCGTGGATGTTGTCTTTTCAGATCTTGTTGGAGTGTCAGTATGGGTATATCTAGACGACATCTTGGTTTTTTCTTCTACTTGCATGGCTCATGTTACACATGTTCAGGAAGTCCTCCGTAGATTAACTGCCAATCATTTGTATGCCAAGGCTGAGAAATGTCAATTCCATCAGGAAAGCGTGGAATTCCTGGGCTATGTGATCAGCAGCACAGGCGTGCAGATGGATCCTACGAAGCTGCAAGCCATACAGGAATGGAAACAGCCCCATGATGTTAAGTCACTGCAACGGTTCCTGGACTTTGCTCATTTCTATCGACGCTTCATACCTCATTTCTCTCACTTAGCTGCCATGTTGACCCATCTGACTAGCAATAAGATCCCCTTTTTCTGGGATTCTCAGGCCGAAGTGGCATTCCAGGAATTAAAGAAAACCTTCATGTCTGCTCCTATTTTGACTTATCCGGATGACGAAAAACCATTCTTAGTCGAAGCGGATGCTTCAGACTATGCAATTGGTGCAGTCTTGCTGCAGCATGATCCAGTTATGGAAACAGAACGCCCTGTGGCCTATTATTCGCGGAAGCTGTCACCCAGCGAAAGAAACTAAGCTGTGATCGAGAAAGAACTTTTGGCGATAAAAGCAGCCATCGAGGAATGGCGACATCACTTGCTGGGTGGAAGATATCCAGTGGAAGTGTGCACAGACCACCGTAACCTTCAATTCTTACATTCCTTGCAATGCAGAACCTCACGGCATGCATGTTGGGCCTTTTTCTTTTCTCAGTTCGATTTCATGGTGACTTACCTACCTTGCTCCCAGAATATAAAGGCCGATGCACTGTCCCGATCTCTGGGGAACAACATTGACAGAGCCAAGAGCAAGGAACCTTTGATTGCTTCGAAGCATTTCCTGTAAATGTTAACTCCCCGGCTTCAGCAACTCTTGGATGCCAATCGGACGGATCCCTCCAGGTTCCAGATACTGCAACATTATGATACCAGTGAACGCGACGGATTTCTTTTCTTCAAGGATCGCCTGTATGTCCCCTCTTTGGAACTTCAGAGGACTGTCCTACAGAATTATCACGATTCCGTTGTCTGTGGTCATCGAGGGGTCAATACCACCCAGGAATTGGTTGCACGACAATTCTGGTGGACGGGATGGGCCAAACAGGTTAAGCAATATGTGGATTCCTCCCCTGTTTCTGCTCAAGTGAAGATTCCAAGCAAGAAACCCCTTGGTCTTCTGCAGCCTACGCCTACACCACCATACCCATGGCATACCATTGCCACGGATTTCATCATCGATTTACCACTCTCTGGCGGGTATACATGTATCATGGTTGTGGTGGATTGTTTCTCCAAATTGGCTCACTTCATACCCTTTCCAAAGTTGCCCACTGCCTCCCAGATGGCGCGACGTTTCTTACATGAGGTGCATCGTCTTCACGGTCTCCCTGAGAAGATACCGTCAGATCATGGGTCGCAGTTTATTTCTTCTTTTTGGGATCAACTGTGTTGTCATTTGGACATTCAGCGCGCTCTAAGTTCTGGTTACCATCCCCAAACCAATGGGCAAACCGAGCAGCCCAATCAAACCCTCGAACAGTACTTGCGATGTTACGCCAATGCCACTCAAGACAACTGGTCAGATTGTTTGGACACCGCGGAGGTGGCTTACAACAACGCTGTTCATTCTGCTACTGGACTTAGCCCCTTTGTTTGTTCTGTTGGCCTGCACCCCGAGTTGCTGCCTGTTGGTCCGACGCCTCCGAGTGCTGTTCCGTCGGCTGATGCCATGGTGTCTCTTATCCACGATCAACATCACCTGGCGGCCGGTACCTTAGCAGTGGCACAAGCACGTATGAAGGATCATGCCGATAAACGGCAGAGGCCTGAGCCTGACCTTCGGGTTGGTGATATGGTATGGCTATCCTCCAAGAATCTGCCAGTTCGCAATCTACCCTTGAAATTGGCTCCCCGCTTTTTTGGTCCCTTTCACATCATTGGACGCATTTCCCATGTTGCTTTTTGTTTGTCCTTGCCCCATTCTTGGTGGATTCATCCTGTTTTTCATGTCTCTCTTTTGAAGCCCTGCGTACCCGATGTTTGTGGCCGTCCCTGTTCCCGCCCTGCCCCGGTTTTGGTTTGGGGGGTCCCTGAGTTTGAGGTGCAGGACATTTGTGATTTGCGGATTAGGCATGGGGTGCTCCAGTTTTTGGTCAGTTGGAAAGGATATCCGGCTTGTGACCGTACTTGGGAGCCTCACTCCTTTGTGCATGCCCCATGCTTGGTCCGGGACTTTTACCTCCGCTATCCCTGGAAACCTGGTGCCCCGGGGTTGTCCGGGAGGGGGTATGGTGTCACGCCGTGTGCCCCACTCAACTGTGCTGGGGTTCGGGGTCCACGGCTTCGGCGGTCTCCTTCTTGGAGATTGTATCCGCGTCGGCGTCTTCCTTTACGACGTCCCGCGGTCCGGGCCGGCTCCCTGGGCGCGGCCATCTTGAATGTCCTGCGCATGCGCGGAACGTCAGTATCCGATGTTTCGCGCATGCGCAGTGACGGAGACGTGCATTCCGGGCCTCGCTCTGGTCCCGGGCTATAAAGAGCCCCGCAGACCCAGAAACAACGCATCTCAACACAGTTTGCTCCATTTATGCACTCCTGGAGTCCTGCTTGCCTGTGTCTCCGGCCCTACTCCGGCATCTTCCTTGTCGCTTGCCCTGTGTTCTTCCTGCCTTGCCTGTGCTCTTGGGCTCCAGTCCTGCTCTGGTCACCTTGTCCTCCTGGGTTCCTGTATGGTCCTTGGTGTTAGGCTGGTCCCTGCCTGGGGTTCCTCTGTCCAGCCCCATTCTTGGGTTAGGAAGGAGTCTGGTCCTGGGGTAGTTAGTCCTTATCCCATTCATGTCCTTTATTCTTGGAGGGTCTGCCTTCTCAATTCCTACTACTGGTCTTGTGTCCTGCCGGTATCTGTGCCAATTCTACTACCAATGACTTGACGAACATCCGTCCCTTGATCACCTGGTACCGCAGTGGACTTCACCTGGCCTTCTCTGTCAGTGTTTACACTGTCCTGACATCACGTAAGTCCGAGAAGTGCTACCCATGGTGTTGGGAGCTGGTTCAGCTCAATCCTGTCATTTATTGTCAGGAGGGTGTTGGGTCGGTTCCCCGCATTGCTCTGTTATCTTGCACTGATTCATTGACAGACTGGCAGCCGCACATCCTCGCTCCCCAGGAAGAAAAGGTAACCAGCGATCTCATGACGCCTTGTATAACATCTATATACCTGCGCCATTGTTTTATATTCCCCCTCCACCTGTTGGTTTGATTAAATAGGAACTTCTGCTCAAAAGAGGCCATAAACAGAATTGCTAGGCTGGGGGCTAATGATGCCCCTATGGCAGGTCCCTTAGTTTGTAAATAGAACTGTTTATCAAACTCAAAAAGGTTTTTACATAGGGCCAGAGTCATTACTTTGATGATGAATTCTGGTGGGGCTTTTGTTTGTATGTTTGCTGTAATGAGATGTTCATACACACAGTCAATTGCAGCCTGTTGGGGGAGGCTGGTATATAGTGACTTAATGTCCAGAGTCACCAATCGCTGTTTCAGAAGGTCAAAGTCTAAATTTTCAAACAACTGAATTGTGTGCATCGTGTCCCGGATGTATGATTCCGTTGTCACACTGATGGGTTTTAAAAAGTAGTTGACAAATTTACACAAGGGTTCTAATATAGACCCACATCCTGAAACAATTGGTCTCTCTGGAGGATTGATACGATCTTTATGTATCTTGGGTAGGGCACATAGGCAGGGAGTTCTGCCCTGTGATGTTGAGAGAAATTCAGATTCTTTGTGTGGTATCCAGTCTCTTTCTAATGCAAAGGAGACCATTGCAGTAATTTCTGTTTTTAAATCTTTTGTTGGATCTTTTTTTAATAATTTGTAACTTTCCCGATCTTTCAAAAGTTCCATGACCATAAGGTAATACTGTTCAGTTTTCATGATAACAATTCCACCCCCTTTGTCGGCGGGTTTGATAATCAATTCAGGTTTTTTCGATAATTCAGAGAGGGCTTCTCTTTCTGCATGTGTCAGGTTTTGTTGTCTTTTGGGGCAGTTCTTTTTACTCATAGCTCTGAGGTCTTTCAGTATGCATCTTTCAAAAGTCAGTAGATCATTCGGGATCTGATTGTCCAAAAGAGTAAATGTGGATTTTGGGTATAGTCTGGTGTCATTTGGGGCTTCAATTTCTTCATGTTCCTGGAAAAATGCACGTAACTTCACAGTGTGTAAAAATCGGCGTATTTCCGTTTCTGAATTATACCAATCAGTATTGATTGATGGTACAAAGGACAAGCCCTTAGAAAGTACTGAAATTTGTGTGGCTGTTAGTTGGGCATTGTCCAAATTAAAGATTGGTCGATCGTTAATGACTTCGGGGATTACCTCCTCTGTCGTCTCGGTCGTCTGCGTTGGCCCTGAAAAGGGGGGTTCCATGGTGGAGGACCCCGGCCTCTACCTATCCCTCCTCGTCCTAAAAAAGGGGGAGGAGGTGGTTGCGGATATCCCTGTGATTGATGTTGACCAAACTAATTATATTGGAAGGGGTTATAATTGTAATTGGAGTTGCAACTTGGTGAACTGCTGCTTGACCCAGAGAAAGTCACCCCTCGCTTTTTTAATCTTTGTTGTCCTGGTTGGGTATTGCCTGGCTGTTTGACGGATTTAGAGTATTCTTCAGTAATGTACGGGTAAACCAGTTCTAGTTTGAACTCTTTAATGTCTTTGTGTAATGTATTCTTTTTTCTTGTCAATGTATTTGCTTTAAAAGTGGCAAATTGTTTGTTTATTGCCTCTATTTGATTTCTTGCATCCATAATCAAAGTGCTGTTAACAAATTTTGTTTCTTCCGCATCCAACGTTTTCTGAAGCTCAGAGCTTATCCTTTGTGCAGTACTTTTTGTGAGGGCCATAAGGTCCCTACTGCATTTAGTGGCGATGTAACTGAAATTTGTGGTATATTCTTTGTCTTCTAGAAACAGTCAGGGTTCATCGCGCACAATTGGACCAGTTGGGATAATACTGCTCTCAAGTATTCACGGAGAAAGTGCCCATGCAGTTCTGTCCGAAATACCTTTTTCTTGAGTTTCAAAAGATCATCACCTGTGCCTGTCTGGGTCTGTGGGGTCAAATAATGACGGTCCTGATAGTAAGTCTGTTGTCTGTTCTTCAGTATAGCTTATAGTGGCACTTTCTTCCATGGTATATGTGAGAAGTGGTCCCGCTATCCAACCGGCCAAAAGCGCCTGACCACTCTAAAGAGAATTCTATAAATACTGTAGTATGCTGAGGCCCAAGTAGTATGCACATAAAAAAGATCCCTTCTTCAGAAGTGCAGTGAAGGGTAGGGAAATGACGCAATGTATTAGGTCCTCACAAACCTCATGCCTATTTTTATCACCTTTGCGGAATGCCCGGTGAGAAGTAGCAGACTCAGGCATAAAAAGTAAGAAAAACACAAAGGGGTAGTACTGCTACTAGTAGGCTCCACCCAACTTCTTCCTCAGGGGGAAAAACCCTTTTTATTATATTGAGGGGCCTTTCTACTTAAATTCAAGGAATATAACCCAAAGTTAGTTGCCCATGAGATTGTCAAGGAAGAAAAAACACACATACACAGAGGGGGCTGTTTCATAAAATATGCTTAATTGTATTTTGATAAAAAATGAAATTTCCTTATAAACACCTGCATGTAAAACACATTACTAGACTGTAAAAGAAAACATATATAGGTGCCATAGACTGAGGGACAACATAAACCATATCCTAGTCAGAAGGCTAGTGCAGTTGAAGGGGAAAAACAAATTCACAACATAAACTGAAAGAATAACATATATATGGCCTCATTACACGGATGGCGCTAAGGGATTACCGGCACTGGTAAGGGTACCGGTTCCGGTAATCCCTTAGCGCCATACTACGAGGTCCCTCAGCGGGTCCCGTCCTTAACGTGTGGCCAGACCACACGTTAAGGAAGGGACCCGCTGAGGGACTTCAGGGCAAATAAGGGTACCGCTAACAGCGGTACCGTTATTTGATCCTTCCCCATTCCCATTGAGCCCTATGGGGGCTCAAAGGGAATGGGGAAGGGCCTTGGTGAATGGGGAATAACCGCCCCGCCAACCTTGAAATGGGGCGGTAATTCCCCCATTCACCAAGGCGGAATCGGTAAAATACCGGCGTCAACCATGGCGCTAATAGCGCCATGGTTACTGCAATCCGTGTAATGAGGCCCATAGTGGATACACCTCTTAGTTTTGCACCTAAAGTTATTGTGTTTTGTGTCCAGATTCCAAGTATCTGGTGCATACATTTTAGTTAAATTACATAGTAAATCATGAATTATTCAAGTGCCTAGAGAGTTATAATGGTCATATGAAAGACAACCAAAACTGCAATTTTCCCCTGAATACTCCAGTTTCTTTGCGGGACTGGGGGACCAGAACCATTCAAGATGGTCCACCTATAGGGCGGCCATCTTGAAACACTTATCTGCCCAACGAAATCCCCAGGTGGCACGCAAAGCAGCCTACAATGTGCAGTGCGGGGAAGATCATGCCCCACAAGAGTTTGTACAGGAGCTCAAACGCTCCTTTGCTCAGACAACTAGGAGGGTGCGCACAGATAACACAGAGTTTGTGACCACCTTCTTTCATGCACTCCCTAAGTATATTATGACCCAGCTGGTGAGGGACTTCCATGAGAAAAAAACGCTGGACTGGGTCTTAGAGTAGGCGACCCACATTTATGAGGTCCAAAAACCTGCAGAAAATAAAAATCTGAATAAGAACCCCAAACCAGCAAACACTCCTGCTGCTGCCAAAGTGGGGGAGGTGAAGGTTGCCCCCATTTTAAACTTAGAGATGGGGGAGCCTAAAAATACACCTGCACAAAGTCAGCAGAATCCCAGACCCAGAAGGCCTTCTGGCCAATCACAAACAGGTGGCAGTCTGGGAGGTAATTCCCCTAATGGGCCCCTAACTCCCCTGATTATATCAGCCCCCGATACAAGGAAAACAGACCAATCCTGGGGTATGTCTGGACTCCCCCGGGCCAAGGGCGGTTCAACCAGGTAAGTGCTGCCTCTGAAAACTTCCCTCCTAACTTCCCTCAGGAGGGCAGGAATGCCCCGAATGCTGTGTAAATTTTCTTTCCCCAATACCCACAAAACCCCAACCAACAGGACAACCCTCCTTTCATTCCCTGCTATCGGGAACCCAGACAACCCAATGCGGGAGAGGGGAGGCCAAGGGTGGAGGGTTACCAGAATGCGCCATATCCTGGGTACTATGGGAGAAGGGATAGTTAACCTTCCTGTAATCCACCTAGGGTTGACCAGAGACCCCGTACCAGCCGGAACGGGTGTCCCAACTGGAGTGCCAGGATCTGGGTCGTATGTTGAGAACTCAACAGAACCCTCAGACAAACATGGCGGCTCAGAAGAAATCCACAAACCAAGTATTTGGCAACCCAGAACAATGATGGGGCGAGAACCCCGACAACTCACCGCTTCTAGAGGAGGCGGCATGGGGGAAAGGAGGGTGTAAAGCCCTAGAAGAAGCTTCCTTCCTCACTCGTGAAAGGCCCCTGGACACCCAGGAACCGGAACCAAAATCTCCTGCCCCCAAAAACCTGCAACCCAAGGAACAGAGGGCGGGTGGGAGAAATGAAGAACCCAAAAAGACCAATTTTGTGGAGGAAGTTAGTGTCCTCCAACTTGAAGGAGAGGAATCCTCAGAGGATTCTGGGAAAAAGATCTTCTCCTTCAGGGAAGGGGGGACTCCTCCCAAAGAAAACTTAGTCCCAAGGGATTTAAATGAAGACTGGGTGGGAGTGGGGACTGATTCTGAATCGCCCATCCTAGAACTCCAGAATGAGCAAGACATAATCTTAAAAGGGAGTTCCCAAACTTCCGAAAGCAATTCTGGTGACTGTCTCCAAAAAGGTGGGGGGGGGGCAGCCCAGAATCAGAAAATGAGGAGCCCGAAACTCCTGGAATCTCCCAGTGCAAAATTGTTCTTTCAGATTCCCAAACTCCAACACAGACTTATGCCCAGACTACCTCTGTGTCGGAGTCAAAAATAAGAAAATTGACCACCCAGCTTGCCCAGAATGCCCATTACCTTTGCCCATTGGAGGAGAAAGAAGGTAGATTCTACGCCTCCGTGCAAGGGGAATGTGCAATTCCAGCCCTGGTGGACACTGGATCCCAAGCCACTCTTCTGTCAAAAAGGGCTTTTGAGCAGCTAAATTCAGGAAGGGGGGAGAGATACTAGATCCCTCTGACCCCTCTTCCTGGACAACTCCAGAACTTTGATGGGAATTAAAATCTTGTCAAGGGGACTGCAGAGCTGGAAATAAAATTTGGGCGACATAAGGTGAAACACCCTGTCATAGTCATAACTCCAGAGGGCACAACCTGTCTACTAGGGAATGACATCCTGCGAAGGTTGTCCCCCTTAATAGACTGTGTGAACAAGGTCCTGTGGACCCAGACTAGCAGGCCGATAAAATTTAAACAGAGTGTCAACCATGCTAGTTTAAATGGCACATGCCACACGGTTGAACAAAAATCTGATCATATTGAGTTTAATGTCCAGAATAACCAAATACCTGAAGTGACAATAATTGCTCTAGGACAAGAAACTGGTGATGGGAACTCCTCTCCATTCCTGAAAATCAACCTTCCTACCAGTATCAAGTGGCATTCCACACTGGAAGGAAATACTCTGAAATTCTATACCAATTCACAATCTGAAAATCCAAATTCCATAGCCAAAAGTGATGAGAAACCAGCTCAAAGTTTAGCTGATATTCAGAAAATTAGAGAACAGTTATTCATCCCTATTCAGTTAAATGAGGGGAAGGAATCTGTTCTCGCCCAAGTGTGCGTGAACAACGGTAAGAGCTTCATCAGCGAAGACATGTTCTGGCAGCTCCCCAAAGATCCAGCCATTCACACATTTAAATTTTTCAATAAGTGGGAAATAGGCCTGGAAACTCCCAATTCCAAACATCTCCTGCCTAGCAGGTATATGCTCAAAATCTCTATCAGAAAAAAAATCATAGTACAATAGTACATCATTGTTGGGTCGTGCGAGATGTCCCTGCTGCATTCTATCTAGGCAGTGACATTCTAAATCGGTTTGCCATTAATTTGGACCTGATAAATCACAAAGCCTGGTCCCAACTAGGCGGCAATCCCATGGACTTTGATGAGTCAGAAAAAGCATTTCGGTCAGCCCAATTGCTGCTGTATACAGTTGAAGTTCAAATTGGAGAGGAGGTCACCATCCCAGGATGGACATGATGTCAGAGAAGTGCTTGACTGCGTAGCAAGAGTTAAGTGTGGCAACATGGAGCAGATTGCAATTTCTTAAGGACTTACGGGGGGGGTGCAGTGGACAGAGGTCCCAACCGTAAGTGGCACGTGTGCCAAAGAGATAGGGGCAAGAGAAGGCAGGGGGCGGAAGGAAGTGCAGGCTATGGAGCTGATACAGTAGTAGATGGCAAAGGAGCCAGTGAAGGAAGGGCCACAGGGGGCAAGAGAGCCCCAGATGCGTCGTCCCTGGGTGGCAAGGGCTCCAGCATGGGAGAGGCTGACAAGGATGCTAGTGCTGTGTGTGTGGGCAAGGAAGTAAGGATAGTAGAAGATGTCAATGGAGCCATAGTAAGAGAGGTGGTGTTCCCAGGTGGAGGCAAGGAAGCCAAAGAGGCCCTGGGTGAAGTTGGCAATGGAGCCAGTGAAGAGGAAGGTGGAAAGTTGATAAGGCGAGGTAGGAGCCAATCAAAAAGAAGGAGGTTGGGTTGAGGCCCTTGTACCAATATGTTACAATTTCGATAGACATTAATGATGACCCTGGAGGTCGAGGGGGAAGCAAAAAGGACCTCCCAGCGGGTGCCACCACTGATATGTAAGGAGGAGTAGGAAGAGAGCAGAGCAACCATATGAGTCCATAGGTCGGGGGAAGGAACGACAAAGAGGATGTCCGTGTGAATCTCTCTGGTGGAAGCACTGGCGTAGGTGTTATTGATAAGAAGGCCTGGGCTAGAGCCAAGTGTGTCCTTCTTAAGTTTCTTCCTGCTAGACCTAGTGAGCGGTGAAGGGTAGGAGATAGAGAAACAGTTGGAGCAGATAGAAGAGATAGAGAGCGACATGAGGGGGCATAGAGCAGCTGAGGCACATGGGAGAGAGTAACAGGAGGGTGCAAGAGAACAAAGAAACACAATTGGATGGGAAGAAACAGTGGGAGCTGAGGGACGGAAACAAAACAGAGAAGAAGGGAGTAGGATTTGAACTAGCAGAGCAAACAAATGCAGGATGGGAGCAAACCTAAATTCAATTTTTAAACAGTCACAATCAATGCATGAGGAAAGCACACCTAAATTTGATTTTTAAACAGTCACAATCACTGCATCAGGAGAGCACGCCTACATTTGATTTTCAAACAAACAGTCACAATTAATGCATGAGGAAAGCATGCCTACATTCGATTTTCAAACAGTCACAATCAATGCATGAGGAAAGCACACCTAAATTTGATTATTGTGATACAGGTATTAAAGCACAGCAGTACAGGAGTGTTGGAAGTGTGGTGGGAGTTGTGGAAAGGAAGGAATCAATTTAGGAGGTAGATCATCTGTATAAGGGAACATAAGTCAACAGACATAGGGCAATGAGAACTGCCTGGAAGGCGCTGTCATGATGCCTACCCCCGGAGCACCAGGCCAGGCCCAGCACCCACGGGTAAAAGCCCAGCGGCCCTTTATAGGGGCTCTTTGGACTCTGTCCTGGCGCCGTTGGCGCCAGGCTCATGTTGGACATCAGTCATAAGGGGAAGTGTTTGGTGCACTTACCTAGAGCAGACCATGCTGCACACTCACCTGATGCAGACCATGCTGCATGAAGAACCAAGCCAAATGAGGCTTAGGAGGGACTATTTTTCTGAAGGAACTATTTTGTTACTTGGGTGGGGCTGTGGAAGAATACTCACCTGGAACTTTTTCCAAAGCTATTTAAGCCACGCCCGGACAGCCACACGTGCTTCGCGTTGTTCTGCATCCCAGCAGCTGAACGCTCACCGTGTCTGCTCCTGCACCTGGACTCCAGCCACACCCGCCTCGAACCTGGAACACCTGTAAGGGAATAAGAGAAGAGAAAGGTGAAAACCAAGAACTTATTCAACCTTCTTACCTGCATCCGGAATCTTCACGCCAGCATTCCTGAAGGAAGACTTTCAGTTAAAAGCACTGCGTTGCTCGCTGCAGCGCCGCGCTTCACTCACCTGTTCCCGAGACGCCGCCCGGCTCCATCGCGGCTCTCAGCACCAGTCGCCACATCTCTGCACCTAGGGGAGAGAAGAAGAGACAAAAGGTGAGCAAGGGAACACAAGAGGAAAGCCGAATTTTCAGCGATATTACTTACCGGCTTTTCTTGGTGAACCATTCCACATCTCGGGTCGGCGCCGCATCTTTGGCAGGTACTGCATCCCGGCCCCTATGGGGAAAGGACAAAAGACATTACTGGGGAATTCTAAAGACATTTAGAGGGGTCGCCCTCATCACCAACTCACCTGATTTTACCACCGGCAATTTAACCCCTCAACGCATCGCCTTTGTTCTGCACCTGAAATAAAGGACAGAAAAGACAACATAAAAGGAGGCTCACACTTGGACTTTTGCATCTTCATACTTACGGCGTATCGCTCAGAAAAGTCAAGTGGATGTGCCAGCGCCATTCTGAAAACCAGTGAAGTAACTGGACGAACGCGTGCCCCTGCACCAGAAGCAGGATGGAGAGTTCATCCTTCCAAACCATAAGGTGAGCTTAAACCGGGGGTTTTGGAGGAATCAGAGAAGAACGAAGGGAGGAAGGGGGGAGCAAGCACACTATTCAGCAGACAGTTAATCCCCTTTCTCGTCTGCAGAAGGATATTCCTACGGGCCCGACAAGCAAGATTTGGGGGTCCTGTTTAATCGGTGGTCCGAATTCTGCGCATCACACTTGAAGAGGCCACAGCAACCCTGACCAGACCAGCGCCTCCGTGGGAGCCAGGTGAGCGTTACAGGCAGAGGGTAGGAGCCAAGGAGAGATGGGGCAGGCCTTTGAGCAACAGACAGTACTCACGTGATGGCAGACGGGATGCCACAGTCCAAGAGCGCTAGGATGCAGTGCCCAGCATTTTCCATATCTTTGCAAGCAGTAGCAAAGAGTGGGGCCACAGGCCCAGACAGGGCCTAGTTTTGGGTCTTTGGAGGGGAGGCGGCTAAAGCCTGCTGGTGCCCCTGATAGGCCTAATTAGGGCAGCCCTACCCAATCGCAGTGCGGGAGGTGGGAGCTGGAAGCCACCAAGGCTTCTGCCAATTCTGTGCTGTAGGGGGCGGCCATGTTCGAAGTGCTACGAGGAGCACCGGGCAGTGACTTTGTGCACTGAAGTGAAACACTTTCAGCAAAATCCACATAGATCTGGCCCTAAAGGAAGCTGGAAGCCAGGCTGACCAAACATAGGTGGAGCAGAGTTTAGAACTCTCTGTCATCAAACCCTCACAGCGTCCTTGGGCATTGCCGATAGTCTGTCACAAAGCCAGGTGGATCATGGAGATTCCATTCAGACTTTACAAGGTCCATATCATTGGAACATTCAATGCTTATCTGAAGCAATGCATTAATGAGATGATAGAAAAGACGTGCCATGCTTATCTTTCTGTTTGTAGTCTCTAGTATCCTGCTCCTGGCAATACCATATTCTTGTTTCAAAAGAGGTTGGTTGTCATGCAAAATGTACTATCCCTGTTGTGGGACTGCTCCACAGCTAGAAGGTTAAGAAGACTAGAAGTGGGGATAAACAGTATTTGTGCCAACTAGAAGAGTTGTGATCCCTTATTTGTGGTGTGTCAATAAAGGGAACTACTGCTTGTAGATAGCATAAAGAATAGTTTATTTTTTCATTTTCTTCAATTTTTTTATATCGGTTATCAATTGTCAGATAAAATTTCTCTCAACACGTGTTTCACCATTCAATAATTCTTAAATGGATCATAAGGAGAGATTAGCAAGGAGAAAATGGGTTTGGTTCCTAAAGAAAAACACAGAAAATCAAAAATCAAAGCAATCTTGATTCACCTTATTCAGATAGCTGCATAATTCTACAAACTATAGTGGATTTTAGTGAAATTATAACTTACCCTAAAAGTGGGTTTAATCCTTAAATTACATTTTTTGCTTGATTTCAAATTATGCACGTAGTGCAATACAATATCAATTCGCTTTCAAATGGATACTTGTCAAAATATACAAATATCCAAGGTCAACTGGCTGTTTACTCTAGTGTGCCCAAATAAGCGAAGGAAAAAGTAAAGAAAACAGAGAAAGAGTTGTCATTTGTAAAGGAAAAATTCCAATATATTCCTAAAAGTCCCTTTGGAGAAAGGGGGGGATGTGGGGAGAAAAGAGAGGTTCAAATTTAGTCCAATCTGATTGCCTAATAAGGCCTTACCTGAGAGTCCGTTTTTGTAGCAGAAATGTGGGGCATGAGGCTCTGGGTCCGCCTGGTAGCTTCATGATGCTTTCTGTTGGAGGCATAGTTAAGGATTGAAGATTTGCACTATTTATAGCGCGTTTAGAGTGATGTGATGATGTCATACGTCACCACACTAGTGTGCTTTGACCTCATGATGTCATCTCGTTTGCGGCATGACGTCATTACGTGCGCTGGACACGGCTAAATGTTACATGCTATTCCTAGTATGCATTGATGAGATGATTCAGTTCAAATTAACATTTTTAAAATGTTTTTTCCCCTATTTAGGTAGATTTTACTGGAGTTGAAAGAATATGCACAATTTAGGTAAGGAAAAGAGGCCTGAAACTTAGAGAGAGCAAGAAACCATGAAAATCATTGTGTAAGTACTGTCTTTATGGGCGATTAATTCTGAAATGTGTTGATTATACGTATGATAGTTAGAACAATTACAAGTTTGTGAAAATTGCTGTTTATAAAATGATGCATGAAGAAAGGAAAGAAGTGAGAGAAGAAGTGAGAGAAGAAAGAGAAGAGCTCAGTGAAACATCATAAATGCATAAATGTTGCCATTAGAGCCAATTGAACATCTCTGTGTCAAAATTGAGGCCATTGGTGACCGTGTCCATTTCACAAATCCATTTCGCTTCATTTAGCTTCAGTTTTCCGGAGGAGGATTTCTCTGTTGCCTCCCCTCAGCTGTTTTTTAACGTTTTCTAACCCAAACACTTTGAGGTTTTCCTCTTTAAAGTTTTCATGTTCCATAAGCACATGTTGTGATAGTGGATACCTGAGATCCTTGTTTCTTATTGACCTCAAGTGTTTGAAAATTCTGGTTTTCAGGGCTCTTTTAGTGCTTCCAATATACATTTTCAAGCAAGTACATTCAATTCCATAGATTATGTGTGTCGTATTACAATTTATACATTGTCTCAATTTCTTCAAAAAACCATTAGGAAGTTTAATGTCTTTCTTTCCATGATCCATGAGGAGTCCTAGGGCCTCATTACGACCGTGGCGGTCCGGAAATAACGGTGGCGGTAAACCTGCCGCCACCGTTGTTTCCGGACCGCCTGATCCCGACCCCTGCAGGCGGGAGGTGATGTTCCCGCCAGGTCTGACCTGGCGGGTTTAACACCGCCCGCCAGCAGGCGGACCAGGAAACACCGGCAGCATTACGAGATGCTGCCGGTGTTTCCATGATCCCGATTCCCATTGAGTCCCATAGGACTCAATGGGAATGGGGATTTACACCATTCCGCCTCCGTGATTCCCGGAAAACCGGGGTTGTGATGCCCCGGTAATTCCGGGAATCACGGAGGCGGAATGGTAATACGAGTCCGGCGTTAACCAGGCGGTTTTACCGCCTCGGTTAACGCCGGACTCGTAATGAGGCCCATAGTCTACAATTGCCACATTTGTAGTTCCCAAAAAGTGTTTGTGTAAAAATTTCTGTTTGTTGTAATTTTGTGTTTGGGTGCAGAAAACTAGGACTGATTTTGTTCCTGATTGTTGGTGCTCGTCGAAATCAAATGCTAGTTCTGTCCTCCAGATGTTTTTTGACATTAGGATCTGTTTCTAAAAAATGTTCCAATGCTTTTTTAAGATTTTGATTATTGTTTTTGCTTCCGTGTTATATGTTGTAATGAATTTGGTTTTAGGAAGTCAGGTGTCTCTTTTGGTTTGTCGGTGAGAAGGTAGTTTCTTGAGACCTTTTCGGCTTTCCGTACTGCTTTCTTGATTAAATTTGGACAATATCCTCGTTGATGAAATTTGACGACTGTTTTGTCTGAACTTTCTTGATGTCAGGAATCTGGGGTGGTGGAGGCAGCCCTTTTGGTGTTTCGTAGTCCTTGCTGTGCGTGCATATGGCCAGCTGTTCTTAATTAGTAACAGCTTATCAAGGGCCAACGGCGCACGGCAGGTGTGGCTTATTGTTTTCATGAGGCAAAACCATGCCGGAGGTTCGTGCGGTCTCGCGCACGCTCTAATAGGATTCAGGGTATGTGGCAGCAGCAGCACACGGAGAACTACGTGGTTCATGAGAGAACGAGCGGCGGAGCACGGGAAGTGTAAGGAGGACGCGCGCCGCCTCGTTTCAACTCCGCTCTCATCTCGGTGCTGACACTGTGAATGGGGCTGCCGCCTCGTTCAAGCTCTGCTCCCCTACCAGCGGTGACACTGTGAACAGGGCTTCATCTCAAGGCGTCATCATTCTTCGTCTGGGACGGTTTGCAAGTCTCCCAGACACACAGATAAGTGCTTTATGAGTTTGTTTGCTCTCGTGAGTTAACATGGGGCTATGTTTGCATTATTATCTTTTTGAGAGACTTCAAGAGCATGTCATATGGGCAGAACACTATGATTAATCAATTTCTAAGGAAACACTAAGTGGGCATGCAGTGCAACCTACGGCTTAGTATTACAGTGTATATGTTTGTTGGAATCCATTCTCTGTTGGAATCAAATTCACACCTTTGGTCCTACATGTTCTATGAGTGTTTTATGTTACCTATGCTTGCCCAAAAGGCCATGTGTCATGTTCTTCATATTGGGAATCACATCCCATGAGTTTGTTTCATTTGTGCTTGCATACATGCATTCTATGTCCTGGTAATTACTACATGTGCCTGTATCAAGGGGCTATTAGAGAGCACAACTACACTAGCTAGGTACTATTTTGGCCTGTATTAAGGGGGTCATATGTTGTGACCTATGTGTGAGTTATGTTTCATGGTACATTATCTACGCATTAGACAGTGTAGGGTTTTTCCCTGTTCTTTCCCCTATCCTATCCATTTTAGGTGTTTCCTAACCCTCTATCCGGTGTCCCTAAACTCCCCCTCCCCGTCCACAACCTCTCCCTAACCCTCTTCCCCCCCATTGGCTGCAACGTGGTATCCTGTGTTTTGAATATCAGGTATCTGTGCCAACCACGGGTGGAGGGTCAACTTCATTCGGCTTCTGTGGTTCGGGGGAGAGTGTCGACACTTTCCTCCCCTATGGTGTTGTTGACACATTTGATAGGGTTGGTTTAAGCTACAATTTATTTTACTCCTTAGCATCTCTCCATACGGTATGTTATTAATAACATGTTTAGGATGATTGGAGGTCGCGAAAAGAAGACTATTGCCTGCGGTAGGTTTTGAAAAGAGTTTTGTGTGGATTTCTTGATTTTCCACATAGAGCTCTAAGTCCAAATACTCGATGCTTATCGAGGTTTCTTTTTCTGTAAATGAAAGATTGTACTCATTTGTATTAAGATATCTTACATAGGTGTCCAGGATATCTACATCACTTTCCCAAATAATCAGTATATCGTCTATATACCTGCCCCAAAAGTTTATGTAGTTGCTAAAGGATGTGTGGTTCCAAGCATGTTTGATTTCAAATAGGCCCATGAACAAATTGGCATAAGGTGGGGCAAATTTAGACCCCATCGCCATGCTTTGTAGTTGTTTAATCAAAACAAAAGATGTTATTTTCTAGAGAAAATTTTAGCATTCTTAAAATCATTTCATTTTGTTGTCTAAATGATATGGAATGTGTTTTGATAAAATAGGTAGTGCTTTCTATTCCTTTGATATGCTGTATGCTGTTAAAGAGTTGAACAACATCCAAGGTGACAAAGCGAAAGTTTTGTAATTGAGCTGCTGTATTATATGTTTCGTGTCCTTGACAAAAGAGGAGAATCCTGATGTTAAGGGTTGCAAATAAAGATCAATGTATTGAGAGATTTTCTCCGTTGAAGATCCATTTCCATTAATGATTGGTCGAAGTGTGGGAAAATGATTGTACTCTTTGTGTATCTTTGGGAGAAAATAGATTGTTGCCATAATCAAATCTTTGCTTAGCATATAATGATATTCTTCTTCAGAGAGGAGTCCTTGGTCAAACCATGACTTATTCATTTGGTTCCATTGTAGCCTAAGTCAGGTAGAGGATTTTGGTTTCGTTTTTGGTAACAATTCTTATCATATAGATTTTTTTTACTTCAGGTACATAGTTTTTTCTGTTTATCAATATAATTTTGCCTATCTTGTCTGCTGGTTCTGTTATTATTGATTCATCTTTTGCTAGTTCATCAAGAGCAAGTTTCTCATTCTTAGTGAGGTTATCACGTATCTTTGATTTTTTGTTTTTAAGGTAGTTGTTGCGTATATCTCCACTTACAGCCTTATGAAAGAGGTCTATTAAATTGTCAGTTGGTAGGCATGGTATACATTTTTATGCTGGTCTTAGAGTTGTTACTTCTCTAGGTTTGACAAAATTCCTTTTTTTTCTAGAAATCTGTTTGTAGTTTATTCCTGATCCTCTGTAATATTCAACAGCCAAGTAGTGTTGTCAACAATCGATTCTGATAGTGCTGAAATTGGTAATCTTTTTCTTATGGTCGAAGCATTTGTTTTTTCGGTGGCTTCTTCAAAAAAATGTTTTAACTTTAACCGCCTACAAAATTTGTAGATATCCAATTGGCTTTGGAAGTAGTTACCATGGAAGGTTGGACTGAATGTTAAACCTTTACTTAATGCAGAAGTTAGTGCTAGTTTTACTGAAAAACTTGAAAGATTAACGATAAGGTCCACCTCCTGTTGCCCAATCGTTGGAATCTTGTTTTTACTCCTGGTTGGCTTTCTTTTAGATTTCTTGATTCCTCCCCTCTTCCCTCTGAGGCGCTTGGGATTGAGGTATTTTGAGGTATTTTGTTTTGTTCCATACATTGGCATTGTATTTCTGTTTGGTTGACTGTAGGAACGAGAGCTATTTCTGTAACTTAAAAGTTCTTCTAAAAAAGGACAATCTTGAGGAGTGGTTTCCGATTGGTTGGATACCGATTCTGGTTCTGCTCATTGGTCTGTGGGTCTAGAGTCTGAATCACTAGCAGTTTCTATGTCAGTTGAGGAAGATAGTGATATGTTGCTTGCTGCTTGTGGTTTAGTTTTAGATTTATCCATGATTTTTCCAGTTAAATTAGATTTTCTTTGAGAGGTGTAAATCCTATGATTTTTGTAATCATTCTCATCCTTTATAAATGTTTTTTGTTCTTAAGTTCCTTTTAATAATTTGTAATATAGTCATCAAGTATCTGGTAATTTTTAAATGTAATCTCTGGAAGATTGAGTTTTTTAATTTGGTCTTTAATTGTTTCAATTTTGTTCATTGTTTGTTCATGTACCTTTGCGGATTGATTTATTATTTGTATCATCATCTCTTTTGATGTATTATTCAATAGGTCATGCCAATCATTTAGTGCTGCTTTATCATCCTCATCGAATATGGGGAAGATACAGATTCTGAGAACCCTTGGGATCCTCCCAACTTCTAAGTACATGTTTAGGGTTTTGATTTCCGACCTCTTATTCATTTCCAGTTTGTTCAGTGATTCTAGATGTTCAAATACGTTTCTTAAGGTGCCCTGCTACCTACATCTCTTCGTTCGGTTAAGCAAACGCTACTTGCAAATACCCTTGCCCCCAGAAGATCAGGATAAAACTGCTTTTTCAATCTCGACTTCCTTGAGTCTAAGCCACTTTTCAGCATATGATGGATTATAATGTGCAGCCTCATCAGAAATAACCCAAATCATGTTTCGATGATGATATATACTGTCAAACCTGGTCAGGACACAATGGTCACTTAGTAACTCAATGCCTGCAAAAAGCAAGCTCCAAGCTTTCTGGGTCTGGTAGGCTACAACCGACAATTTATCCTGCACTTTTCAAATGTGTCAGAACCTCTCATCATTCTCAGAGGGTCTAAGTACAACAAGATCACCTGGACTAACATGACCCAGGAGCCTTTAAGAACTCACTAACCCATCCGCACCTTCTCATAATGCTAGACTTCCACCAGATATTTATTCTGCAGTCTGATGTTCTAGAGTTGGACTTGGTGCCATCATGGGACAAGAATAAAACAGCTTTGAGCAACCCATCCTCTCCAAACCCGCAAAACCACCTCTAGAGAAAGGAACAACGCTGTTTTAGAATGTCTGGCTATAACAAGGGCTACATAGGCTCTAAAGTATTACATTATGGGGCGCAAATTCACCCTAATTAGTAATCATGAACTAGCCAGAAGCAAGGACGCAAATCTTCTGGTTTTCATGTGTTTCCTGGCTTTACAACTGTTCCAATTCACTAAAGTCCAAGGAGATGGGTGCTTGCATGTACATGTGGCTTTGAAAGCAGACATCCCATCGATTGCATTGGGGGAGCTGAGAGGAAAGAGAGAATATGTGACAAAGTCCCCTTCCCCTGCCCGACTCTTGGAGTAAGAGGTGGGGTACAATTTCATACACAGACATAGAAAATAAACCAAATATTGTTTTGCATTTGATTGCATCTCTTCTGTAATGGTCACAAGGATTACATAGCTTGCAAAGGATTTTGATACGTTTGGTATGACTATACACTGAGCAGGACCCACAACAACAACAACAACAAAATGTTTTTTTGTAGCCAAAACGTGATGCCTGTTTTCTGTGTATCAAAAAAACTGTAGCGATCAAGTCATGATGCATGACATTTCCTTCCATCGGTGTGAGGACGACACTCGATTGTATTTTCAAATATCATCAGAAGGTTATATAATCAGATAACAGAAATGTTTGCTTGATGTCGAGGCCTGGATGAAATCGGTACATTTCAAATGTAATAATTGTAAAACCGAATGCATATGGATTGGCACAAGGAACATTCTGGATACTGTCTCTCTTTGCCTTCAATACCTATTTCCAGGTAATTTTCAATTGAATTTAAAGTCAACTGAAAAATCTTTAGGATTCCTTCTGGATCCCAAGCTTTCCGTATAAAAACACATATATACAAGAAAGTGCAAACAGCCCATTACCAACTATCAGCACTTTGACAAATTAAGTAATGTTTACCATTGAGTTGTTTCCACACTCTTGTTCAATCCCTGGTTCTCTCACATGTGGATGAAGTGAATTCCTTACTCATGGGAGTGCATGCTTCTGCTTTAAAACCCCTGCAAATAGCTTTTCATAGTGCAGCCAAATTGATTGCTGGAGCCAGAAAGTTTGATTCAGTAATGCCAATTTTAGGGTTCCTACATTGGCTTCCCTTACAGGCTCGAGTTCTTTTTAAATTAGGCTGCCTGACTTTTAAAAATCTTCTTTTAGGCCACCCAAATTATGTTTCTGAAAAATTATCTATTTTATGCAGAAATGAGAATTCTTTAAATAAAGATAAGTTGGTACTTGTTGTTCTGAAGGCAAAGAAAGCTTGAACAAAAAAACAAGCATTCTAGATAGCCACCCCCAACTTTTTGGAATGTGCTTCCCATTCATAGTCGTAAAGCTGATTCTTTTAGTATTTCTAGTGTTTTTATTGAATTGTATTTTTAAAACCATACTATGTTTTATATATGGTCCTTTTCTATTTTGCTATGTTTTTTAATGTTTGTATTGGAATTGTACTTTTACATGAACAGTAGTACAACATTGTGTATGTCATCTGTTGGTTATGTTCTGAGTTCTGTCTTTTTAATCTTGTTGTTCTCACTTTGTTAGATTGTATTTCTTTTAACTCTACAGTGCTACGTATATCACGTGTTGGTAAGGTTCTGGCTATATAAAAAAATTAAATAAATATAAAAGCCACCAATATATTTTCCTCTTTTAAACAAAATACCTAGTTATTTCCCAGTTTTGTTTTTCAAATCTTCACTTTCATCCAGGAAATGCCAATGGGTATGTAATAGCTCCATTAACACATCTTAATGGTGACATCTCCTAAATGTCCTGTTTATGTACAGCAGTGGGCTTTCTCTTTCCTTCAAGTTGGCATTAGGCCGTGCCAATGTAAAGGTTTCATTAGGGTGCACTCTTTTCTGGCATCTTTGCGTATTCTCCTATGTACGGTGTACCTCTGATGTTACTGATAGATGGGACTTGCAGCTGGGACATGTATGATAGAATTAACAACATTATCTATCAGTACTTACCAACTTGATACTCCTCGCAAATAAGATAACCCCAGCTATAGCCATCCCAGTGCTGATGTTCTGTGGAAGATGAAAACAAATATATATATTGTAGTAAAAATTCTTTCCAGCTCATTTTAAAGGAATACAAACACCGTTCCTTCCTTATTTCACACCTGTGCAAACAATTATGGCACACAAATCACACAAATTGCTGCCTTTACATACTAAAATCTTTTATAATGCACTTTTAAAAAAATAAAAGGTGGTGAATATGAATATTCACTGTTTTGACTGGGGTGTAGAGGAACGGACAATATTGCTTAGATAAGCAGTAGGTGCCAGGTCAGGTGGGTTCAAACCTTTCTACCAGTGCTGTACCTTTTGTATGTTACTGTTTCTTCACCAAAAGACAGTCAACGACTTACTCAGGCTGTAGGCGTTGCTTTTGTCTCATATCGTGGTTGGCAAGCTCTTGAATGGCACACCACAATGTTAGTCAGACTTTACTGTGCTTTGGCACACAAACGCCCCTCTTCCCAGTGAAACATGTCACTCTCAAGTGCTTTCAAATCCTGGATAGAAGTTGTAGAATACTGTGTAAACGATTATTTTCTTTCTGTATTTAGAAGGCCACTTTCTGTGTTAACCGTTTCTAGGTTGACTGAGAGGAGAGTTGTAACTTGAGCAGGGGCAAATGAACAAAACCTCAACTTTGTGTACAACGTTTGTGTACAGTACAATAATGATATGGTACTGCAATGTCTTAGGATTCCACTTATGATAAATAGCATGAAAAAGTAAAAGTGGGTACAGCAAGAAACTGGCTGAAACAGGCAAAGATGTCACAGACATGCTTTTCATCCAGAAAACATCCATCATACTTGGACATTTCAACACCATTATGTTCTTTTGGAAGGGAGGACAACTTGCCAGCCAGTAAACCATGGCCAAGACATCTAGCAAAAGTGCCTCTCTAGGGGACATCTCAAAACATGGCAGAGGAGGGCAGGCCCACAAAATAGGCATGAGGCAAGTTCAACACCTTCATTTAAAAAACACAACAGTCTAGGGTGGGACGAACGGCTTTAAGGTTAGGAGAAGGCTCAGGGAAAACAAACACAGCATATCTGGCCGGGGCTAAGCAACCAGTGATTAGGATGGCAAAGGTGAAGGTTACATTATTTCTCCAGCGTTTCCCCAGCTTCTGGAAAACACACCAGGTGGCCTAGGGTGAGGTTCATCAATATTTCCACCTTCTGCCCAATGATCTAAGTCACTCATACAGTACTGAAAGGGACTAATGCCCACCTGACCTTTTCAGCTCTCCTGATCTCTCCCCTAGCTCTGGGTTAACACCTCTACTATATGTGTACACACCAGCTTCCCTTCACCCAGAAGGAAGAAACACAGCTTCCTGTATACTGCCTAAGTCTGGCGCCTATTCACTGATCGGAAAGGAGGGTCAGATACTTACCTGCAGTAGCCTGACTGGGAGTGATGCTTTGTAGTTTAGAAATCAAGTGAGGACAATTTAAAACGGCTGGTGGACATTTTTATTTAATGGCAGGTGCTTTTGGAGTTTGTTTGTGGAGCCGCTTGCTCCACTCTCTCCCTGGTGTACTATCATCTTTGCAGGTAACGGTGTTTAAACCTGGAGAATTTCACATTTCTCTGACCTACTTCCTTTCCTTTTACTTAGGAATTTCGAAATTCTGTTTATATTATTTTTTTAAAGCTAGATAACTGTTTTTGTATATACCGTAAAACCTGGTGCTGAATGGGGAGGCAGTAGGTGTCCCTTTGTGCTGGTACTGCTGAATGAGGGGAAGATACTATCAGTGCCTAAGTATAAGAACGTGTTATTCTTTCTCTTTGTCTAGTGTTTGGTGTACCTTGCTTTTGGTCTTTAGGGGATGGAGCCTGTAGATCCATTTAAAGCACAGCATCTTGCTGCACATTAGAGTTGTGGGGAGGTTGCCTGCATACTGTCTGGGTTTCGGGAACAGTGGGGCATGTTGAGAGAATCTGGAGGACCACCATTTACCATCCCTAGGCAGCTTTGTCGGCAGGGCATTTATGAAGAGTTAGTTAAACCAAGATTCTCAATCGTATAGAAATGATCAGGGTGTCGCTCAAGGCTTATCTGAAGTGCTTTAACAAACCATGAACACCCCCCACACCCTCTCCCATGGGAGTTCAGCCCCAGCCCACTCCCCTGTTGGGGGGGCAGCCATTGGCATCAAGCCGGCCCCCTGTGGGTGCTATATGACACCAGCACCACGGAGGTCCAGTGCCTCACAGGGTTGCCAGGGGATACCCGGTCTTGGATGGGGGCAAGGCAGACCTTGCCCAGCACATGCAGACCCTGGCCACTTTGCTGGCAAGAGGGCCCCATGGCAACATGGCCTGCAGGCCCGTGCTCACACGGTATGGGCTTGCAGGCCTCAATGAGACACAGACTCAAGTCATTCCATCTCGGAGTCTGCAGCCGGTCTACTGCACCAGCCTGCAGGGACTCCTTTTATTAGTATGGGCCACGACACAGTCACAGCCCATCTTTAAAGTGCAATACACGTGGGAGGGACACATCCTCTTAAAAGGGTAATACCTGTGGGAGGGTCACAGCACACAACTCCTCCTTTTTCATAACAAACAAACAAAGATTACTACACCATAAATGATTCCCTCCCCCCTTTACAGAACAACATTACTTGGGCTACTTCAGAGTCATGGGACCAACCACAAATAGGATATGCCACTGACACACACATGGGGTTCACATAGTTATAGACATACAACACATAACCCGGAGGTGACAGTCGCGGTTGGCGAACCGCCGGTGAAATGTTGGCAGTTCAACCACATGTTACAAAACCCTTTATTAACCTGGGGTGTGGAACTGCAACCACTGAATGACACCTTTGTTAGCTGTGAGCACCATATAGGGCACACCTACAAACGGCAAGATCACAGCTTCACGTAACAGTTCTTTACTGAAGCCACTTTAAGCATGTGGCTAATATGCAGGCTCACAGAATCAAAACATGTGTTTACTGAGTCCTCTTGAAGGAATTTCAAGACTGCAGGAGACCAGTTCACTTTCCATCAGTATCTGTTCAGGATAGTCACTTCCACAGGTCCAGGTCCATTGATGGTACAGTTCAAAGGCCGGTCAGGGGCCACATCGGCTTAGTCCCTTGATGTTGGGGCAGGCAGCGAGACGCAGGTAGCAGGGCGTCTATGCTGTACCACATGATGTTGACAGGGTATGGGGTGACAGGATATCACTCACCCCTCTTTTCCTTGGTCATGCTCCCCCAGTCAGGAGTGTCCCTTTGCTACTGGGGGCACAGGTGGTCGCACAGGCACTCGCGCAAAGCTGCAACCCTTGCCTTGCCTGTTGCACCGCTTCTTGCTGGCGGGTGTCAGGGATCTGCCTATGGCCTGGGGTGCCGGGGTAGCACAATGACATTATCGCAGGCAGGGAGACATTAGTGGCCGGCAGGCAGGGAGACATTAGTGGCCGGCAGTCAGGGCCACTAGACGCCTGGTTCTTAGATGGTGTGTCAGGCAGGGGATATTAGTGGCACGGTGTCGGGTGGTGCGGTACAGTCCCTCTACTCCCTCCTTTAAGCAGGAGCCACATCCATTTCTTGGTGCAGTTCTCACTGCTCCACTGCACAGGCACAAATGTACCCTGTCTCACCCCCTCTCAAACAGGGGTCATTGGCACGACTCTGCCAGCACATTCACTCCCCCAGGCAGGAGGTTGTTGGCCTGGTACTGTCAGCAGTAGGGCGCACACCCTGGTAGGGTGACAGTGGTGGGGTGTCAGCAGCCACTTCCCTCTTATTTAGCAAACCTGCCTCTCAGTTAGCTCCCACAATGAGCTCTTTAAATGTCACCTCCCTGTGCAGCCCGGGATTTTCAGAGGGCCTTATTCACTTTGTTACATTCGCTCTTTCGTGGAGGACATCAGAACAAAATTCACTGCCTCCTGGCCCAGGTACATACAGAGAGTGCCGGCATGAAGTCTTGCGATTAACATCTTTCTCTGACATCACCATTTGCCGCTGGTAGGGCCCGGGATCACTGTTGGGGCCTCCTGCACAGCGAGCTTGCAGACAGCTGTGATGGTCTCAGACCGCGGGCAGCTGCATTATCGATCTGCATTGCCCCCAACATGGAGCCTTCACTGTTCACCGCCCTGACAGCCCAGGATCTTGAATAGGCGCTCCACCTTGGAGCTGCATCTTGGATCACCACCACTGAGCCTGGGATCGATGCCGTAGGGACGCGGGCAACCGCAGGTCTTGTTTCGCTTCACTCTAGATTGGAGCAATCATTTGTTACCACCTGCCAGCCCAGGATCTCGATGGGGGCTGCCGGCACAGCTAATAAATTGCTGTCGGTGCCGCCTACGGGGATGAGGGTGGGCTCTCACCTTCTCCTTTGCTAGGCGGCGTTGCCGCTTTCCTTCCCAGTTTCCCCGACGGACTTCAGCTCAGCGTCAGGGCACAACTCCTTTCTTCTGGGGGCAAATGCGGCAAGGGCGGTCGCAAAGTTCTTTATTCTTCTGGCGGCGGCGGAAGGGGTTTGCAGGCTGGCTCTCCTTCCATGATGCGGCAAAGGCTGCCCCTTCACTTCTCTTTCCCCTGGGGGCAGCACAACTCTGTCCCCAGGCAGGAGGTCCTGTTCTTTCTGGGCTGTGGACGCTCCATTCTTTTCACCTCACGGCGGCGGATGCCACAGAGGCTGTGGGCAGACCCCCAACCCTGGTCACAAGAGCACAGTCTTCTCAGAGGGCCACAGCCTAGGAGGATCTGCCGGCAGGACCGCTAGGTATGGCATCCACCCCTCTCTTCCGCCTTTCTCCCTCCTCCTTCTGATGAAGAAAAATGAGGGACAACAGTGGAACGGGGCACACAGCAGGGGTTCCACTCCTCGTCACCATTGTTGGGGGGGCCAGCCATTGGCATCAAGCCAGCCTCCTGTGGGTGCTATATGACATCAGCACAACGGAGGCCCAGTGCCTCAGGGAGTTGCTGGGGGGACACCGTTCTTGGATGGGGGTAGGGCAGACCTTGCCCAGCACATGCAGACCCTGGCCACTTTGCTGGCAAGAGGGCCCCATGGCAACATACCGTGTGAGCAAGGGCCTGCAGGCCTCAATAAGACAGGGACTCAAGTCTTTCCATCTTGGAGTCTGCATCCGGTCTACTGCACGTGCCTGCAGGGGCTCCTTTTATTCTTTTATTAGCTTGGGCAGCACCACATCCCCCACCCCCACCCTCTCCCATGGGATTTGTACATAGAACACACACACCAACACACACGCAGGCGCACACACTAGCCCGTTCTCCAAGTCCTCCACTTCCCGGTCCGGAGAAGCCTGTCAGCCCCTGCACGCCCCAGAGCAGTCTTTCTAAAGCGACCTTTTATTGAAAAGATCTTTTGAAAAAGATTTTTTCACTGGGAACGGTCAAATGGCATGGAAACGTTTTGGTCGGAGGAGCCTTACAAGGACATCTGCTACAGGAAAACGGCACATGTGAAAAGGTGCTTCCAGTCGAATGGGACACAGTGAATATGTAAGCCTGAATACCAATGACTGAAATATGATGTATTTGAACTTCGAATATGTTATTTTCATCAGGTTGAGCCAAATAAATAAGAGATACTGCATAAAATGTTAGGTTGAGTCGTCCCTCAGATTTAAGCCACCAAACAGTGATTCCTGCCGTCCTTAAACATCCATACATCCGCCAGCCTCCTGCACAGAACAAAAGGCAACATTATAACAACTGGATCCTATAGAAAGAACCTCCTATCATAGGGACTAAAATAAAGATTTGCTGAGCTGGAGCTAAATTAAATTCTTGTGTATATGATGTTACCCAGTAAGAGAGAGTTACCTGTGGGGAACGATGAGCTGGTGTATATAGCTTAGCGAAAAACTAACTTTCACATGATGCAAACCATTCATTTTTATGCAATGCCATACAACGATTAGGCTTTAGATGCCTTTTATATGTGCCCTCCTGCTCCTTTTTTCTTAGGGCCACATTACGACCCAGGCGTTGGACCATGGTGCTAATAGCACCATGGTCCATGCCGGTAACTTACTGACTCCGCCATGGTGGAATGGGGAATTACCACCTCATTCCGAGGTTGGCGGGGCGCTAATTCCCCATGCGGCCATGGCCCTTCCCCATTCCCATTTTTGCCCCATAGGGCTCAATGGGAATGGGGAAGGCACTAATTACGGCGCCGTAAATTACGGTGCCGTAATTAGCTCCTAGGTCCCTTTGCGGGTTGTTTTTTTAACGCCTGCTAAGAGCAGGCGTTAAAGTGCAACCCGCAAAGGGACCTCGTAATCAGGCGTTAAGGGTTTAACGGCGCTGACGCCTTTTACGGCGCCGTTAACCCCTTAACGCCTGGGTTGTAATGAGGCCCTTAGTCCCAAACATATAGAGTTATTGTCACAGTTATTTTTCTACAGATGGCGGCGTGGCACTAGTTGGCTTGGAAGTCATAGAAGCACCTAGTAGCTGTTGGTGTCAAGTTAACAAGGCTCATTTAGGCTATAAGTATAAGTTAAATAACGCCCACCAATTCTGAATCCTGCATCACCTTATAACTTACAGCCACAACAATGCCAACTTGCCGCATCCACAGAGTGCAAAGAACACAAAGCTCAGGTTGCTTCTGCTCATCCTCCCTCACTGGGGAGCATTTATGAAAAAGAACCCAATATGTGCAATTGTTACCCAGAGACTGAATATTTCTTTAAAGGAAAAATCCCCCTCAGCTGGGACTAGGAAGATTATATACAGAGGAGGAGAGGCTTCATACGAGAGAGAAAGGGGAAGATCTGGATGTACGCTGGGGAAGTCCCAACATTATACCACGCAACAGAAGGGGGCAGACTGGTGAATAGAAAAGCCTGCTAGTTACAAAAAAAGCAGAAAGACTGCATGATGCAGGGAGGGAGCTGGATGTGCGGCATGCAGTGACCAGAAAGGAACCCAAAACAGATTTAGTCACGCAGCGTCTTACCTGGAGGAAAGCGAGAGACATGAAAGCGAAGGCAGAGCTTCCAGGAGTCCTGAGAGAGAGAAATGAAGAAGGTGGTGGCGTGACCACAAAAGACTTGTGGTGGACCAGGAGTCCAATAAACACTGAAACTACGTGAGAAGTGGAGAGGCAGAACCTAGTGGTATTAGAAATACTGTGTGACCATCCTAGATGCCGATACGAGAGTAGAAACATTGCAGCAACATGAGAGTCTGCACTGGCCTAGGAGAGAACAAACCCTGAGCAAGTAGAAGTCCTTGTGAGGTTATCCCTAGGCACACATGGTAACAGGGAAAACAGGAGACCTGGTAGGGGAACAGAGAATCATTGTGGAACAAATCATACTCGTCCCAGTCAAAGTAAAGAAACTGTCATACTTAAAGCCAGAGGAGTGAATGAGAATCATACTCGTCCCAGTCCCAGTCAAAGTAAAGAGACTTTGATATTTAAAAGCAGGAGTGAATAAGAATGACCGTGGGACCAATCTTACTCATCCCAGTAGAAGTAAAGAGACAATGAAACATTAGATAACTTTACCATGGGAAGAGCGCAGAACAACTCTCTGTAACAAGAATCCAGAGGAGAATAATGAAACCATAAGTAATCATCAAAGAGAGAGGAAACCAAAGCACAGTAAAGTATTGAATTAGTCAAATTAGTCACCAGAGACTATCTGAAAATCAGTTACTAAAAAAGAACTTTGCAAGAAGCAAAAACCCAGGAGAAGGGAGTCATTCTCCTGTCTTTAGTTTTTATTATTTTGGTATTGTCACCTAGGCTTAGTTTAAATGGAGGACCTTTTCTGTTAAGACATTCACGGATGACACACAAGCACCCTAGCTAGTTTTGTTAGGTAGAGACACCTCATACTGGAGGTTAAGATAGGCCTTTTTCCTTTTCTTTAATAACCCTCTTAGTGAAATGGTTTATCAGACTGTGTCTTTCTTCTGACCCACAAGATATGGTGTCAGAGGTAGGATTGTAAAAGTCACTAAACTGAGACAACTCATACCCTCTCAGGAGCACCTGGCCACACCCATTGATGAATGACCCACCTTCACCAAAAAGAATAACCTGGTACCAGTTGACCCTACTCCCTTGAGTTCACAATTACCTGACAACTCATAAGATAGGTTCGATAGCACAGCAAGTAGAGTGCTCACTTTGACATCTGTGCAGAGCCTGCTAATGCAGGTTCGAATCCCAGCAGAGCCAAATTCAGCCTGTCATCCTTCCGAGGTCGATAAATGAGCACCACACACTGTGGGTAATAATAAGCAGCGCTCAGATACCCGAGGGTTTGTAGGGCTATATAAAAAAATGCAAAAAAAATAAATAAGAGGAGGTAGAGGATAGAGCGGTTAATAGTGAGGAATCAAACACGTGGGAGAATACTGAGAGTGAAAATTCCCAATATTCGGCAGTCAGAGATAAAATAGACAACACCGTAAATACATTAGAAACTTTACTGAATTGTCTAGTAAACCATCAGATACAGGCAGACCAATGCCTCCAGGAAGGGTTAGACCAAATAGGATCAGGGCCGCAACACTTCATAGATCCCAATGGTATATTGCACCCCGATCAGGAAGGAGAAGATCTAGGGGCCTTCTTTACTAATTTTTAAAGGCTTACTACCTAGTTTACCTGGGATGAAGGAGTAAAAACATGCTACTTAGCCCCACTGTTAAAAGGAGACATTTGGTAACATCTTGTCCAGCCCTGACCTCGGTGAGAACTTTGTAACTAAAGGAGCATGTTAGAAATGTTAGTACATTGTCAGTAGATGAATGTTGGAGCAGGTTTCTTGTGTTTGTAGGTATATCTTTTTTGGATAAAGTTTTTAATGTGTAAATGGGGAGTGGTTTGTGTGGTGAATGTTGGGATGCCATTATGGATAATGATGGATTTTATATTTTGATGTGTTTTTAAGATGTAAAAAGTTTGTAATGAACTAACCACAATTAAAATAAGGAAAAAAAAAGAAATTGTGTTGGTTTGTCTTGCATTGTATCTTTTGCGAAATCTATTACTTTAAATAAATCACAGCAGTTGTTTTTACATAAGTTATCCATTTATTTATTGATGGATTGTGGTCTTAGCCATCTCTCAAATCAGAGTTAAAATGTGATCCTTTATATGTACATCATTTGGCTGTCCCTCACTACGCAGAGGTCACAATTAGTGTGGCTCCAATTTATTTGGTTATGGAGTGTTAAGCCTTCTGAATTGCCTAAAACCTACCCCTCTCACTCTCCCTGCCATACTTTTCTTAACCAGGGATTTGCAGGCATACTTGACAGGTTCGGCTTCCTGGCCCATCTCCTGTGTCTTTGCAGTCAAATGAGTCAATGCCCCGTGAGCCTCCAACTTTGTTGTGATCCGGTATTCCTCACTGCCAAACTTAAAACATAAAGCGAACGGGAACCCCCACCTACATCTGATATCTTGATTCTTGAGTCATGTAGAAAGAGTTTTGCACTCGATGCGTTTCGCTAACATGAGGGACGACCGATCCTGATAAATGCTCACCCTCGATCCCTCAAAGGCAAAGTCCTGCACCAATATATCTTCCTTGTCCCTATAATAGTGGAACTTTGCTAGAATAGAGGACGTCCCACCAGACGGGCCCCCGCTCTATGAATCCTATCAAAGGTAAAGTCTCAATGTGCGTCTCCCTCCTCAATGAATAGCGCCTTCAGCATCATCTTGATCCCCAACTCCAGACCCTTAGAACTTTCACCTACTTTCTCTTTAATTCCGTATATATGAATAATTTGCGAGGTCATCCACCTTTAGTAGCATGTCGTATTCCTTATCTTCCAGATCTCTCATCCTAGCATCCAGTCTCATTTCAAGTATGTCAGCTGTTAATTCGTTACTCTCCAGAACCTCCATTTTCCCCTCAATTTAGTCTGCTATTCCTTTCATCTCCGTGGAGGTCTGGAGGTCATTACACATGGATTGGACTTCTGCCAAGAGCACATTTATATCCACCTTCATTGCATTCGCCTCTGCCGTGGTTCACTGCGGATTAACTTCCTGCAACAGTTCCATATTATTTCCCTCCACTGGCATCCTTCTATATTTCTGTATACCCAAAGGCAGCTGTCCTACTTTCGTTTTTCGTCCCTCACCTTCCACTAATCCTTCACCAGGGCCGTTGGGTGCAACAATTTCCATCCCGATCTGCCAAGGTGCGGGGGCCAATCCCAGAAGTGGCAGTGTCTACCAGTATGCAACTTGGTACATCAAAGACACCAGGACACCACCCTGCACCACAACTCACAAACAGGCACTTCCCTATGGGCCTCATCCTGGTCTCGCACACACTGTTCCTCCACCTGAGATGTCAGGCAGTTCATCCACTGCCCTTACTCCCACTTCATTGCACAGGGGATATGTTCCCTCATATACTTGGCCCCGGGACAGCTTGCATCAGTTTCCCCACCTCTGGCCTTTATTCAAAGGGCTTCAAATTGGACTGATTCTGGCGGGGGCCCAGATCCACCACGCAAACAAGTCTGTACTGATGCACGCTCCCTGGGGCTCTCCTCACCCCTCTCCTCCTCGCCAGGTAATTCAGATATGGCCCTTTCTGCTGCTAGAAAGGGTGTTCCACTTTCACCACCGGCCCAGCACAGATACACGAACACAGGGATGTTCAGTGTCTGTTCTGTACACAAGGTACTTTTTCAGGATAGTTACCACCTCCAAGCAGTGTAAATAGCATCACTTGCACGTCCTGCACCGAATAAGTCCACACAGAAACACAGCCTACACAATGCTCTTGCCCAGCGCTGCCACCTTTAATTTCTCAAGGGAAGGCTACGCCAGGCTCCTCCTTGGCTCCCCCATCACCTCAGGACCAAGCACGGCACATCCTTAATTCTACACCAGGTCTCACACAGTGTCTTCCGCTATCCGACCCGTGTACGTCACCCTTCAATACACTGTCTTCTGAAAGTTCACCACAACTTCTGTTCGCTGCCTGGCGGCACGACTTCACAAGGAACACCTTGTGGCTTCTGTCGGGTGTATCCTCACCTTTATTTATTTATTTATTTCCATTTGTAAAGCGTGCGGAACCCGCAGATATCTGGGCGCTAGTTGTTGTACATAGATGTAGTAGTTACACTGCATAATATAGAAGAGGTAATCAAAGTCCGATCCAGCAGTGACAAAGGTGGGGCAGCTTAATAGTGTGAGCTAGGAGTCTTGTGTAAAGAGCCAGGTTTTGTTTTTTGCAGAAGGAATAGAGCCTTTACATCGCAGCTTTTACTTCAATAACCAGGGTGCCATGGAGGAGCTTGATGTTCAGGTAGCCATCTTGCCTGTGCCGTCTTGTGGTCTAATGGGGATTTTTAGTTTGAATGTTTATTGACAACTGGATCTACTGCAGTTGCCTATGCATTTCACTAAGCATTCTCTGATAAATTGATTTTTCATATACTTTTTTCTTATAGGTCAGTAGGCAAAACTATTAAATTGTTTTTACTGAGCCGCTCTATAATTTATAACTTTATCTTTGAACAAGAGTATACCTGTGAAGAAATGGAAGCAAGACAAAATCAAGACCTCCTACTCCAATTTCCTACACTTCAATCAACGCATTTGGATGATGTATCCACTTGGTGCCAATGTAAGCATTGTGAACAAATGCCTACATTACTGGAAAACGCCTGTTGCCAGGAGGGTTCGTTTGTAGGACCTATTTATCCAAAGAAGATCAGACACAACAATGCATTATTTTACAGAGGGATTTTCAGGCACCGTGTCTTACCCTCTCGGTTCTTTATATATGTACAGTGCCTCGATGCCTTTGGGTTGTAATTTTGAAAATGACTGTCTCTATGATCAAAATATTTTGAAAATCAGTCATAGAGGTCTTAAACATGGTTTTGTTTTGGTTCCCTTGCTTTTTAGCCTCCATATTGCCGTCAGAGGTGGACGCAGATTTTCATCTTAACTGGGTAATGTCCATGTTCCGAATTGGGGCTTTGCAGATGAGTGTAATATTTGCTTGTAGACCTATTGGCTTAGAAAGGGCCTTCACAGCCGTTAGTATCTTTTCTTTGAACCATGAATTAGTAATTAAACCTATTAAATATGTGGTTCACGAATAAATGTAAGCTAAACACTTATGAATAAACGATTAAAGGGATTCCCATTGATATTATGCACAATTATAAATAACGTGGGATACTATTTTGATGATGAAAGCACCTGGAATAAACAAGGCATATTGCCACTAAATTAACACACATCATGAAGGTGGTTGGTTAATTTCACCAACCATATAGTGGATATACTATGCTGCCTTGTATATAGTCTTATAAGCACAACATGATTAAAATGGTTATGCATGGACCTGAAATGTGGGTGTTTTGAAAAAGATTTATGGTTGAGAAAGCCAGAGGGGCTCTGTTGGAGGATGGCCTGTGGACGAATGGCCACTTTCAAAATCCTATGTATTACCCACCGAGCAGTGCACAAGACCGGCACATCATACCTACAAGAGACGATTACACCCTACCACCCAACGCACCCTAACGTCAAGCACTGCCCTCTTAATAGTGATTCCAGCCTCCAAATCAACCAGGATTGGAGGGTCCGCCTACTCAACCTTGGCTCCAACTCTGTGGCACTCACTCCCTCCTCACATTCGACACACCCAAGATTACATGGCCTTCTGTAAAGCTCTAAAAACTTGGATTTTTCCTTAAACCATGATTAGGACCGTCGAAAGCTAACGAAACTCACCAAAATTATAGAATCATGAGTTCAATGACATTACATTGGAAAGTAATTACAGCCAGCCAACAAGTGTTCCGGCCAACTAGGGATACCGAGGGATGGGACCACAGAAACCGACCAATAAGACATCAAGGCGGATTTAGGAACTGTGAGGCCACAGTTGGCAACCTTAGTGTCCTGCAGGCTCTAGGATATGCATCTACTGGGTATCCACTTCCTAATACTACTAAACAGGCCTAGCAGCCTCGTGTGCCGTCAAGTTGATCATACCCATTCACTCCCTACCTTGCCCGACTACCTACCCAAGATATAAACCCTTCCAAGGCACTAAAACAACCGGGCTCTACAATGCCTCTGTCCAGCTTGTCCTTAGCACCACTGCCTCGGTAGGACTTCGTTGCTGCAAGATATATCCTGACCTATGACCAGAATCATGCCTAGACCTACCCTGTAACCCACCATAAAACCCAACCAGGGACCCAGAAAATGGGCTCCCTGACACATAGTGCTGAGCCTAAGAATAATGACCCTCTGACCATCCAAATCATAACTTACTCCGGTCCAACCTGTGAATCTACCTCAGAGTACTGCTACGCGAAACATATGGACAATCACTGCCGGCTCATCCAGAACCACAAAGTAAACAGGAACAGTGGGCTGCAAATAGTACATCAACCACTCCAGACACTCGTTTCTCTGACCACTATGCTCACTCTCCACTTTACACCAACAAACAATAGAGCGCAGCTATACCCCTCGATCAATTTTGGCCTAGCTGCACACATACGAACAATTCTCCATGAACACCTCAACAATCTGTCAGAATGCAGCTATACCCCACGAAAATATCGGCCTAGCTGCACTCATAAACAAAACTGAAAACCATTAACCAGAGCCAGATGCCTTTAACCATCTTCTTCCGTCATCGGATTGTGCGTGTTTTTGTCAAAGTATTGCAATTGAAATTCAAAACTGCCCAGGATGTTCCCATCTAGCTGTAAAACAACATGTCATAGGCAGCACTACACCCTTTCATGCACCATTTTAGCTAGACGTGGTAATTAAATTATTCACGTACATATTGTTCTTGATTCTATTTGCTTTTCAAAGTTATACAGTCTTCAGAGCCATTCCATAAACTGCCCGCCAACATCAACACAACAGAACTTGCTAATACAACTAAGCTGAATGTCCCACCGGGGTGTGGTACAAGTCTTCAAAGATGGCACAACAGCCCTCTTTTTACCATAAAATGTACTTGTGAAAGATAAAAAGCTTCAATTACATGCCACTATCAGCTCGACTACACCCCAAGGCATCTTTACAAATGGTGTGTCATACTGGTCAAATCCAGATGGTGAAAATACACGAAAATAAGGGAACAGACCATCCTGGCTCTGCCTAAATGTTTCATACGTACATCAAGAGACCAGCTTAAACATTCAAAATGAGCACTAGTTGATTGAATACAGCAGGATGTTCCACCATGTTGGGTGAATACCGGGATGTGGTGCAAGTCTTTGGAGGTGGGCACCACACCCATTTGGTTACATGTTCCCTTGATTACGTCATGTGACTTTGTGATGCTATTGAACACATGGCTCCATTTGTTTGAATAGCTTTAAAGACATTCCACAATCCGCCCATCTGATATCATCTTTTCAGATCAGGTGTCTGGCATATCAACAGCAGACCAGTCAAATAAACAAAACTAAAGGCCTGCCCACCTGGTGTTCACCCAAATTTCACATATACACACCCCCCCCCCGGGCAGTGGGTATAAAATAGGGTTTAAGTAAAAAATGACATAATTATTGAATCTTTTGGGCACGCGCTGCTAGCCATGCCAGCAATTTCCTACAGCACCAAGCACCAAAGCCAAGCTAATATTTTGATTATTTATGAGTTAAAAATGGTTCCATGGACTAAGATTATTGCGCTTCTGTTTTAGGTAAATAGGAAATATATACATGTATTACTATGAACTGTGTTTTAACATGGATTTACAGTTTTTGAAATTGCTAATTTGATATTTGCAATGATGTTTATGACTTGGACCATTTTCATATTAGATGTTCTTTTGTGCAACTGCATTGTGTATTCTTAAATCCCCACTTTTTTCATTCCAGAACTTGATCTTGTTATTAAAATGCCATCTTGCATTACCAAAGGATGTACCCAACACTACACAAACCAAGAAGCATGGGACAGTACTACACATTGTCGAAAAACCTATTCTACTGATCTGAAAATAGCTGCTCAACGCTGGCGTTCAAACAAATGACACAGATAGACGAACCAAAGAGGTCTTAGGAGATGTATGAGGAAATCTAATCTGCATATGCAATCAACATTTCAGAGTAGAGAGGTATGAATCAGCTGAATTTCAAAAGAGTGGCCACCACAGACGGAGCAGGAGATTACTTGCAGTAGCTGTACCAACGAACCTTTCCACATCAACGTGGGCTAGTGAGGAGAATATAGATCCATGATATGACATCATAAGTGTGGATCAGTTTCATGTGTATTTTTGTATGTCTGTTTCCACTTTTGGCCCTTTTTATTTCATGACCAAATGAAAAGACTCAGCCAGCCATTTCTGTTTTAGTTCCCTCCAACATATTGTACTCAAAGTATCTATGTCATACACATTTGTATTGTGAATTAGAGTACATTTTTGGTTGAGTTATAATTGAGAGGTCATGTCACTCTGTGTAGTGTCTAGGCCCAGTGGAAGGTATTGCCCTATCACATTTGCTCATGCCATGGCTGTCTTTTTCTCTTGGCCTTTTTAATTTCTATGCCACTGAAGGAGACTGGGATGGGCAGTGATTTCATTGCGCCATCCAACACTTCTCTCAGAGCAAAGGTATGCCACTCACAGTCTCTTTGTGCATGGGGGAGGTCCGACCGTGTTGTTAAAATTGAAAGCAGGCACGTCACCATTACATGTAGGGGTAGTGTCTAGGCTAGATGGAAAGTATTGACTCACCAAATGTGCTTGTGTCATAACTGTCCCTTTGCCTCTTGGCCTATTTCATTTCTTTTTCACAGAAGGTAGGCATGGATGTCCAGTGCTTTCAACGCACCATCTGACACAACTGAAAAACAGTCCCTGGTCTTACTACTGATAACATCTATGCCACTATTATCTGTGTGTGTATTGTCCAGGCTGTGTGAAATGTATTGCCCTATTTCATTTGATCTTGTGTTAATAGTTGCTTTGCCACAGGGCTCATTTAATTTGTCAGCATGAAAGTCTTAGTTCTGTGCTATTTCGTTACCAATCGACAAATTATGTATGCCATCCACGGTTGTTTTGTGCATTACTATTAATTTGTTTCGTGGTTTGCAACTGAAAGCAGGGACGTTACTTATATCGGTCTAGGTCTTGTAGAAGGTACTGATCCATCATTTTGGCTCGTGTCTTAATTGTGTCTTTCTCTTGGCTCCTTTCTTTTCTTTGCCACACGAGTAGATCAGGGTGTTAAGAGTTTTTGCAGAAAGCCATGACACATCAATCTCAAGTTTTCCACTCTGGGATACTTTATGCTTAGGGAGGCCTGTTTCTGGAGTATAACACATCATGAATGTCAGTAATATCAGTCTATGTCATTTCTTGGCCGAGTGGAATACATTGTCTCATCCCAATTGCTCATGTCATAACTGTGTCTTTGCCACATGGCTAATTTAATTTCTCGTCTGCAGGAAATAACGTGCCCAGCCAGTGCTTTTTCATTACTTTACGAAACCTTGCACTTAAAACATGTATGCCAGTCACAGTTGTTTTGTTTATTAGTGCTAATTGATTTTCGTGGGTTAGAACTGAGAACAGGCATGCCACTAATAGTTGTCACGGTAGTATCCATGCCTAGTAGAAAGTAGAATCCCATCACATTTGCTTGTGTCATAACTGTGCATTTTGCTTTGGGTACCTTCCATTTATTTGACACACGAGAATACCATGACAGGCAGCACTTCACAGCACTCTCCGAAACATCACATGTAGTGCATTTATGATACTCAGGGTTGCTTTGAGCATTAGAATGGAGGGCATGCATGTCACTAATATTGGGCTAATTAGTGTCTATGCCCATCCTGTTTCCTCAGGTCATTAGGGTGCCTTTGCCATTTAGCTCATTTCATTTCTTGTCCTTATGGAAAGACCATGAAGGCCAGTGTTTTCACAGGACCAACCGACATCGCTGGGTTGAAAGGTATGCCACTCAGCAGTACTTTGTTGAAGGAAAAGAATATTGTAATACTTCTAGAAACTATCTTCCAAGAAATGAAAAATCAGCATATAAAAACTATGAATCATTTTAGTCTGCTCTGTATAGATAAAAGTAATACACTTCGATGTTTGTCTAATTTCATTTTTTTTGGTGTAGCCTGAGACTGCCAAAGGCAGAAGTTCAGTTGTTCCGACCCATTTCACCCAAAAACAAGTACCAAACAAACTGCACTGGAACTTGTTAAAATCATGCTCTCCTTGACATGCTCATACTGCCGAATTACTTGGTTAGTATTTTTACCAAGAATCATTTTTATGTTTAAAAACAACTGTAAATGGTACATGTACATTTAATTTTCAAAGGTATTGCACACCATTCACAATACTGAACTGTGGTACTTTAAAATAGAGGCAATGGGGAAAAGGAAAGGAAAACACATGGACACAACACATCACAAACAAAGGATGCAGGCTGTCAAACAGCAGTGATTAGGAAATAACTGTTGCAACAATCTAAACCATTGTGGAGTGTTCTCACGAAGGATGCCTATGTTCAGTGGAGTGAATTCAAAAGATCTTTTATGAAGCTACAGAAGAGCTTCACGACATTACGGATAATAAATAATTTGAAACAGGCTACACTATGTCTGGAGAAGAAAATATTACTGCTTGAGGCTGAAGAAAGGGAATTGACAAACAAAGGGATACTGTGGGAACCTAAATATATTGCGTTTAAGGGCTGCCTGTTGGATATTTTAAAAGATGCTGAAATGCACTACATTAACTCACTGTAGTACTTGTGGCAAATATTCATTGGGTTTAAGAAAAATGTAAATTGCAACCAACTTGACAATTGAACCGCTCCTTGGGAATGTTCCTGAAGGCAATGTGCCAAGTTCATGCATTCCTTTGTTTGGTGGGTCAACATTCTCAAAGTTCTCAACTTTGAAAAACCTTTTAGCACTACAGTTCATATCAAATAACTCATATCAAAATACCTCGGCCCTACAAAAGAAGAGGTATGGTAGCACTTGACAATGTACTTGCAGGAGAAAGGCTTTAGTTGTTATGCTCCTTGTGGTTCAATCAATGTACTTCCTCTGTTGCAATGGAGAAGCATGGTTTTGTATAACTGATTGAACATCCTCAATCCAAAGGTTTTAAAGTCGAACTGATAGCCACCAACAGACACGCAAGGATAGCCTAAGACTTGCGAGAGGTTGGCACAGATCAGGTATCAATTCAAAATTGAGCATGTGTAAAAAAAAAAAAAATAAACGCTGCAGGAAAAAAAGATTCTTATGAAAAAATGCAATGGTCACAGTCAATAAGTAATCTTCACTGGTGGAGTCTCGCAATTGTTAACAATCAGAAGACCTAGTGGTCGAAAAATAGCAATCACTTCTGCACCATACATCCAAAAAACATTCATAGAAAGCCATCGCACACTATCACGCAAGTGCACATCTGCCAGTGAGCGAGGAACAGGAGAGGAGAAAGACAGGGCAAGAACCTGGGTTACTATAGCCCATGTGAAGATTGTATGCAACAACGGGCCAACCAGGGATTTGAAATTCCTGACAGAATTTCGGCATGCTGGGGATTTTGAAGTATTCCATACATTCCGTCCTAAAAAGGTTGCATTTCAGGATCAATGATATCGGGGCAAGGACATGCCTAGCAGTGTTGGCACATAATGATTATGTGGATAATGTGGCGGGACAGAAGAAGAACACAAATTCTGACTTTTCATCTCACTGCTGTTTAGTAACAGAGCGGTAAGAACGCCTATCTTTCCGTATACTAATCGCGTTCCCTACCTAATCAGTTAAGTAAGGAGCTTGTCAATCGTCAGTGAGAGTCAAAATCAAGATTAGTCCACTGTCCAAATGAACCTATCCTAACTCTAAAGCTAATAGAACATCCAAATGTACAGGAGAATGATTCAATTCTCCCATGAGGTGATTTCCACCAAGTTCAGTTCAATCAAGTATCCATAGGTAGTTCTTGGTAACTACTTTTATCAAATTATAGAGTTCTGAACCTGGGCTCTTCAAGGTCTCAACTGACTTTTTCAGTTGATAATTCCCCTTTCCTTATTATTCTTTTCTTGCTCTATTCCAGTAAATTTTGACCCTCTCCTTTCATGGGACAAGTATGTTCCTTTCTCGTTATTCAAACATAAGACCTTCCTTTTATTTAATGTCCACTCTTTATCTTGACTCGTACAACTTTGAGGGTTTCAGTATTGGTTCTCACTCTTTTCTTGTATTGTTGACACTTTATCTGGACTGGGATGAGTATTAGCGTTCCAGTAATGATTCTCACTCTCTTCAGGTATTCTTAATATTTTATCTCCACTAGGATGAGTATGAGCGTGCCAGTGATGATTCTCACTCTCTTCATGTATTCTTAACACTTTATCCTGACTTGGATGAGTATGAGTGTTGAAATAATGATTTTCAGTCCCCCTCCCGGTTCTCCCACTTTCCCAGCTACCTGGTTCATTCAAGGATAACGTCACCGGGGCTTGTATCAGGCTGGGACCTTCACTTGTTCACCTCAGAGTTACTAAACTAGATTCTTCAACAGCATTAAGAACAGTCTCTTAGTTCCTTCCTTAGTCGGCTCATTCCACGATATCTCAATGAGAGTGGTATCATCATTGTTAACGGACCTCCAGATTCACTACTGCATGTCTGCGGTCACGCCACGCCACTTGTTTCCTATTCAGGCTCAAGGCGCCTGATATTCTCCTCAGTCGCCTCTCTTTCCCACGCCGTGCAGTGGCAGCTGCACTTAAACTTCTTTCCAGGATTGGACACTGCACGTCCCGGTTATTCTCAGCATACCTCATCCAGGTGATTTGAAACTCCCAGTCTCACTCATTCCCAAGGTCTCCATCTCCAAGTTTTATGACGCTGCTGTGGGACTTCACTGACATACTGTCAAAGTCCTTCTTCTCTCTCTGACTCATACTCTGTATTCTTCCAATGGTTTTCTTCTTCTCAGTACCATATAGGTTTCCCGTCACATGTACCATTAGTTTATTTGAATGACAATAACAGATTCTACTTTGTAATTCATCTCTTTGTTCACAGGATATTAGGAAGTTTAGTGATGTGTTGCTTAGGTAGTTCCTGTCCCCAGAGGGGGAGTCTCTCCAGCTGAGGTCCTGCTTGCCTCTACCCAGAGGGAGGATATTGCCTGGCAGGTTCACCTCCCTAGCTTTCACAGGGAACGGCTCTGTTGTGGTCTCCATTACAGGTCTATTTAATTATCATATACTCCAATGCCATATGTGTCTAATGTATAAAATAAATGTATTGCATTCAATAAAATGAACCAGTGTAGTCTTTGTAAATATCATCGGCTAGCATACTGTACATATGCTATGAGGGACTTTTGATGAATGTAAATAATAGGTGAATGCAAATATGTTGGAGTAGATAGCTCTGTGGGTGAACTGCAATACTTTCTGCAGTGATATATGTTCATGTGTAAGACTAGAATGTTGTGCTCAGATTCTCTCAAAAGGGTGGATCATAAACATATATAGTAGTGGCATTTTGAAAATGCATTCAAGTCTTTTGTGCGAGTGAAAAAGGCCATGCATGCACTGGACACACAGTTTAAGAGGGGCCACCACATGCCCGCCGGCTTCAAAGCACTGTGTGCCACATGTTTTGTCAACAAAATGTAACACACATCAAGATTAGTTGCACAGCAGTTCTCAGGCCATCAGCTTTGATACTACGGCATGACTGCTTTTGCTAAGTAAATTTTGATATGATCCATTTAGCCTGTATTGTGACAAGGTTTTCAATGAGTCACATGACACTGTAAATACATTTCCAACTTGTATTCTAAAATAAATATGTACAAAAGAAACAATGTACATAAACTATAAGGGGTCTTCTAATTGTTTTTATTTATGTGTGCATTCAGCTAATAAAGCTTTTTGCACCATAAAAGAACAGGAAGCACCATTAAAAATACAATAACCACAAATAATCTTACATATAGTACGTACAAATGTGTACACACAAAGTATTCATCTACAATTCATTCAACAGATATTGTTAATCATATTTGCAATTTCTAATAAAGCCGTTTAGGAAGAGGAAATGTACCCATGCACCTAACTCAGACTAATTCCGGGACAATTTATGCTAATATGTGATAGTTTTGCTTGTTCTAATTCAACTATTGATGTAATTCGTTTTTGAGATAAAAGCCAGATGTGATAAGCCGCTGCAGTGATAACAATCGAGTCAGCTGAATATATTGTAGACCAGAACTGATCAGTTTCCAGACTGTTTAATGATCTATAGAAATCACTGTAGCTCTTCCAGTAATCCACTCTTCATTGGGAGCATCCCGTGAGAATAGGTCTGGACGTTTATAGCTCAAGATTGCACAGTCGAGAGAGACGCTTTTTGGGCTCAATGCTGCACCATGCCCCTGTAAATTCAAATACTGGCAGTATGTGTAAGCATAAGTCAGTAATGAAGCGAAGAAGCCTGAGAAAGCAGAACTTTGTCAAGTATGTTCTCGGGACACCTGATGAATAGCCCTGTTTGGAATACTCTAAATATCACTCTTTTCTTGTTAGTGCATCACTGTTATGGACTCTGTCCCATTCAAGCGATTTAGTTTTAAGTTATTTCCCAAAATACCACGTTCATTTTCTGTTGGTATGACCAGTCCCAGTTCATCTAGATGTTATCGGGCAGTTGGGTACAAGGTCAGTGGACGCTAAAAAAAAATTGGATTACTCTTTTGCTTTTTTTTCCAAACCATTATTCAGACAGGATGGACATTAAGGTACCACAGTGCTCTTCCTTGTGCTGAAGTTTAACATTCAGCTTACAACGAGCAGTCTTCCAGAGCATGTGGAGGGAAGTCAGCCCCAGTTGCAGGCGCATAGACTCCACTGGGACTGAGTTTGGTAATCCCCGTATTGAACAAAGCAGTTTTCCTACCAAAGCCTGGACCCATCCAATATGCCTCTTGGGTAGGGTTTCTAAGCCATAGAGTATACAAGGAACTATACTTTTAATGTACACCTCCAGCAAGGCTTCAACTGATCCCCCTCATTTCTGAATAATGTAATTCTTTGTCACCTGCCAGCGCCCAGTTACTTTTGCATGGGTTGTGTCTTTATAATATGATGTTACAGGATAGGTGCAAATAGGTCGTCCTAAATATACATAGGAATTGACGACCTCTAATCTTTCTCCACCATTATACCAAGTGAATCGGAGTCTTCGATGTTTGATTTCATCAAGGGTCATAATCTTGGTCTTATTTCGGTTAACCCTCAACCCATTCTCTTTCGCATATCCATTTAGACACATGATCAACCTCTGTAGTCCCAGTGGGGTTTGATCAATTAAGACTGTGTCCTCCGCATAACACAGTCACCCTACGCTCCTTCCATCAGTTTAGGAGGAAAATTGGGACACCTCTCGAGCTCCATGCTAAGATCAAACACATACAAATTGTAAAGGGCATGGGCAAGGATGCAGCCTGGTTTTAGTCCCACATTTGTGTTGGTGTAGTTGGTTAGTGCTCCATCCTGCAAGGCCCCAACTGCAGCACTTGTATTGGTTTATAAGGCCTGAATAGAATCAAGCAGATCTGCGTCAATCCCCCACTTTGCAAGTTTTTCCCACAAATGGTCTCAGATAACGCAATCAAATGCACAGGAATAGTCTATAAAACATACGTCTGGCTTCTGCCACCAGCAGTTGTAGTTCCCATATACTGTGCATAGTGCTGCATCCCGTTCTGCAGCCCGTGCGGGGGCTGAGCAACTTCTTTTCCTCCACCCATTTGTTCATCTGTTTTAACAATATTTTCACAAAGATTTTACTGCTGGAATCCAGCATTGCCAGAAGACTGAAGTTGCTGGGCTCAGTTAGCAAGCCTTTTTTGTGTACCGGTATTAGGATGGAGCGACACCAACTGTCAGGAATATACCCACTATCAATAATCACCCTGAAACTATTGTACAATATTTTGGCCCATACACCCAGGTTTTGCTTAGTTACTATATTGGGCAAATTGCCTGGGCCAGGGGCATTGAACGGTTTAAGTCTCATAATGATCTATGCTCCCTTCATCAAATACGATATTTTTAGCTCGCCATTCATTCACGATTTGTACTCCATAGTTTGCCTCTTGTGCATTATTCCAATACAAGCTACCAATATATTCACACCAACGCTTCTCAGATATAGGGCTAATTTCTTTAGGAGTTTGCCCAAGAATATAGGTGCCACATCTTTTTTGCATCATGAGCTCTTATCAGCCCATACAACAATTTCCAATTAGCCGAATTCTGATTGAGTTTATGGGACTCTACCCACCGATTATAATTCACTCAAAGTTTGTTTATCTTATTCTTTTTCCATTCTAGGCATAGGTTCTTAGAAGCCTTTACATTGTAAATGAACTTGTGATACAGTTTCTTGGCTTTATGTATTTCGATGTCAAATAAGGCTGGATTTGAATGCTTATAAATAATAACTGAGTGCAAATATCTTGGAGTAGATAGCTCTGTGGGTGAACCGCAATACTTTCTGTGGTGATCTGTGTTCCTGTGTAACACTGCTATTTTGTATGCGGATTCCCACAAACGTGTGGATCATAAAAATATATAGTAGTGGCATGTTGAAACTGCATTTAAGTCTTTTGTGTTAGTGAACGGTATATGTCCTGGGCACATACCTTAAGAGCGAGAAGTCCTTGAGGGAGTCAGATCGATAAGGCTATTGCATTTAGGCCTCCCAAAAATCTCGGGGAGAGTTAGCGGAAGGGACAACCAATGCTATTGTACACCAATCTTGAAACATGCCGTTTTGTAATAGGGAGGTGGGTGCGCCCTCCAAGATCGAGCGAAAGGGTACAGGGACGCCCCTACCCTAGGAAACCCAATTGTATCTTTGTACATCGTTATTTAAGAATAAAAGCTGAAAACATATTTACAATGTCACGTGACTCATAGAAAACCTTGTCACACACAATACAGGCTAAAGGGATGATCGTATTGGCATGCACTTGTCAAACCAGTCAGTCCACAGTTTCAGATCTGATAGCATGAGCACTGCTCTGAAACTAATCTTGACACGTGTTACATCATGTTAAAAAAATGTGTGGCACTCAGCATGCTCAAAAAGATTTAAATGTGCATTAATATTCCACTAGTTGATACACATCTTTCGTATTATCAGCACGTTATAGACTCTCACGCCGCATTTTGAGTAAACAGTCCATTCCTCCTGCAGGGTTCTGTTCATTGGACCTTGGTGTATTGTGGTACTTGTAGTCCCAGTTCTTTATGTTGTGCTGTTTGCCAGGATCCACAATCCATTGTAGGTTTCTTAGGTGTCTGTTGCATGCTGGTCACTGTAGTTTATGAGGAAGCACCAGAAAGAGAGACTCATTGGCATTGGCTTAGAGATGGAGGCACCAATGCACAAACACCTTTCCACACCTACTAGGCAGTCAGAGAGCGGGGGTGGGGGGCACTCAACTTGCCCACTTCCCTGCTGGAGTCCTTAGTCCAGCCAAGCTTGACTGGGTAAAACCCATGACTCTGTAACCTGTTCTATGTTCACAGTAGTAAAGCCATACCTCTACTCATTCACTTTGCTAATGTGAGAACAAGCACAACACACACATGAACAGAGTTTCAGAAATGAGAACTGTATTCTGTGTGCTATATACCTTCCTGCGGTGGGATTTGATTTTTTCTAGTCACAGGGAAATGGTAACTTCGGTATTAGGCCATCATTTGAAATGCTAAGTGTCAAGACATTGGGCCTCATTATACCTTTGCGGGTATCCTGGTGGTAAGTCCACCAGGATACCGGCAAATGGTACTATTGTTACCAGCACTCGGTCTAGCGGTATTACCGCCAGATTCTGAGTGCCGAGGTGACGTTGTTAATCCCCATTCATGGAGTCCCATAGGACTCCACGGGGGATTTGCCAGTATTACAAGTGCCGGTATTACCAGCGATTTTTGCCGGTGGAGTGGAGGAATTACCTCTAGCTATTAGCTGGAGGCAATTCCTCCACCCCACCGGCAAACTCGTAGTTGGCCGGTGCAGTAACGTGCGAGTATACGTAATTACCAGCCCATTAATACCACACCGGCCAACCCGTAATGAGGCCCATTGACTAAGAAGTCTGGTCTTTGCATATGGGCACTTATGTCCATTCTACTTGGCAAGCCACTTAATTCATGCAGAATATCTTCACTTGATCCAAACTACAATGACATGTTAATACAAATCAGAGATGAATAGACAGGCAATGTTGATTTGCATTACTAGGCAGAGCATCTTCCGCATTTGCGTGTTATGTTATGTTGGTGGTTTTTATAAAGCGCACGTTCGCCAGGTCCCTCAAGGTGCTAGGGGGCATCAACAACAAGAGGGCCTAGAACAGAAGTGTTTTCAGAAGTTGACGAAAGGCAGGGTGTTCAGCAGTTGCCCAGAGAGACAAAGGCAAAGCTTGGCCGGTGCGCATGAAAAAGAGCAGCCACCTACCTGATCCAGCCAAAACTGAGGGATGGCCAAGAGCCGGGGATCACACAATCTCAAAAGACAACCAAGTTGATAGTGCTGAAATTTCTCCTGCAGGAATTCTGCTCGTATTCCATAATAGGCCTAGTGGACAATAAAGAGGGATTTTAAGAGAATTCGCTTCTGAACCGGAAGCCGATGGAGTGAGTACAGAACCGGGGAGATAGGAGCATCGTAAGGGGTGTTGGTTGCAATAAGAGCTGCAAGGTTTTGCAGTAGCTGCAACCGATGGAGGATGTAGGTTGATTTGAGTCAAAAATAGAAAGCAGTAGTCGAGCTGGATCAGCACCAAGAAGGAGACCACAAGAGGACAGAGCTTAGTAGTGAGGAAAGGCAGGACTTTCCTTAATACCCAGAGCTGAAAATATCCTGTTTTACATATCAAGCTGACTTGGGCTGCAGCTGATAGAGATTCAGAGAACATGAAGCCCAGATTCCTCACTGAAGAGAAAGGTGAGGGAGGGGCCGAGCTCTGGGGCCACCAAGCAGAGGACCACAGTGATAAGGAAAGTGAGGAAACAAGGAGTGCGGGAGGGGGAGGAAAGACCCACCACCAGTATCTCCGTCTTGTCCCCATTAAGCTTCAGCCTGTTACTCCCTAGCCAATTACCCATTGCCGCCAGACAACCCCTAAACTAAGATGCAGTGTCCGGCTAAACAAGGTCAAGCCGGACGATGATTTGAGTTTCATCAGCATAGAAGTAAGAGCAGAAGGCGTGGGAATGGATTAGCAGCAAAAGTGGCTGAATGTAGATATTAAATAATGCAGCAGACAAAGTGGAGCCTTGCGGGACACCACAAGAAAGTGTGCTAGATTGGGAACAAAATGGTACAAGAGAGAGGATCGGAGTCCTGTCTGTCAAGAAAGATACAAACCAGGGAAGAACATGGCCTGAGAAACCAGCCTGGAAGAGACAGTGAAGGCACTTGGTTGCCCTTATAATGTCAGATGAGGTAAACAACAGAAAGGTAGACCACCTTTCAGTGTCAACTGCAGGAGGGGGTAAAAAGATCATATTACTCATAGGCCGTCCAGTGGCTGCGATCGATGTACGTATATTGCGACCTTAGTGCCAAAGAAGTCAGCCAGGGAGTCACACAATACTTGCGGCGGGGTGATACCTGCTAAATAATCTGTCTTGGTGGAGAAAGAAAATACCAGAGTAAAGAGCTCATTTGGTTTATTCAGTGCACCTTCTACTTTGTTGGTGTAAAAATTAGTTTTACTAAGGCGAATCACCTGATAAGCATTGGAAGAACCTCTGAATAGGAGTCTGTCTTCCAGGAAATAGGAAGAGTGCCACCTATGTTCCATTCTGTGTTTTTTTTTTGCAAAGAGTTTTCAACTCATCACTGAACCATGGCTCTGAGGGGTGGGATGTAGCCTTGCACCTTCAGGGGGCTAGAGAGTAGGAAGCAGCTGTAAGGATGTGTCCTATGCAAGCTTGAGCATTAGAAACAATGTCTTCATTAGATACCCTATGCCAGCTATGCGCGGTGACACATGACTGCATAATTATGCTTAGAGTACATTCTTCTACAAAGGCAGCAGATGTCACCAACTGTGGTATTTGCTCTGGTGTATACCACCAGGACAGATGATGTCAGCATGCCACAAGATAGCTTTTAATAGATTGCTTATTTCGCTATAAGGTTGGGAGCTAGTATAGTGATGATTTAGGGAGAAAAATATTGGGAGGTGACCATTCCTTTAATCAGGGGAAGGCCATTGACTGTTGGAGGCGGGAGTTGTCAAATTTTAACCTCCTCAAATGTTAAAAGGTACAGCCATTTCCAGAAAGCACATTTGATGGAAGGACATGGATAAGACATATAGGCTAGGAATACCTTTATCCAACATTATCCTTTTAATATCTTTCCCTGAGGCATCATATAGGTCTTCCTCATGTCCCTTCTTGAGACTGATGACATTTAGGAGGAACCTCTGAAACAGCGTCTGCCCTGTCCAGCACTGATCTTATAGTTCGCTCCAATAGCACTTCTAATAATTCAGGAGAAAAAGATGGGTCCATAGAGACAGAAGGCATTACATTACAGTAGCTACATTACAGTAGCGTAGGCAGCTTTTGGTGCCAGGGGCTGCAAATAAGGTGCCAGCAAGAGGATGGGGGCGCACTGGACACCAAGGGGAGCGAGGAGGGGCAACCCCCTTCCCCACTAGCTCTGCCACTGTTACAGTAGGGAACACATGGCAAGCAATAAAACTAGATATAGGTTTCCTCGTGTCGTTGGACATTTCAGTAGAAGCAAAAGAACAGTCCTTCAATTTGTTTAAATTAAAAATCATTCGATTTTTTTAAAATTACAAATAGAATTCTGGCCTTCACAAGCTTGAGGTTAAATTTGAGAGCACCATTCTGCACTCAAATGAGGGTCTAAGGTTGGCATGTCAATGGATCATTCACAATGGGTTTTCAGGTGCTATCCTCAACAGAAAGCCCACTAGAGCAATGCTTGCAGGTCCAGCATGTTAGGTTTAGACGCTCATTAACTCGTTGTGTCCCTCACTCAGAGTTCTCAAGTGTCCCCAATCTATGCTTGAGAAAGCCATTTAGTTTTTTTCTGGAAAGGTCAAAACTACAACTTTGGCAATTCCAAGCAAGGAAAAAGAGGACTGGTTGGCTTTCTAAAGTATGGAATGGGGAATCTTAAGAGTTCTGCCCACTGAAGTCTACTATGGCAGGTCCTGTAGACGTCAAAGGGGGATACATAGCTGTCAAGTGGACCTGTGTTATGAGTCACACATTGAGCCAATCCTTGTTTTTCCCACTGTACTGCATTAGGGGTTCTCCAAAGGCAAGTAGTGACTGGAACAGCAGAGAAATCCAAAAAGGAGCGTACACCTATCCAAAAGTAACACAGTTTATTACAGATCCAGACACAGCTGGGCGAGCACAATTAAAACAGCACAGTGGAATGAAGGGAGCTGTCGATGCTGCATACTGCGGGCAAACGTATCCATTCCCCACATAATTAGCATAGCAATAATTGTAGCAGTTAGTCAAACCATCATACAAAGCTTATTGGTGGGACTATGTCGGTCTCGTATAGCTAAACATACCATACTAACCCATGATTGGAGGAAGCCCTCCTTATCCACGCTATCCAATACCACGTCTCGTGACGTCACAACCCTCCCCACACCACCCCCAAGATGACTCATTACATTACATGATTGTGCTGACTACTGGAACTTTATTAATCTGTCAGTTGCCAGTTCTCATGAGACACACAAGACAACCTGAGCTTGGCAATGAGGTGCCCTGCTGACATCGGCAAGGACACAAACACTTTTTCACCATAGGGATGCTGAAACCCTCTCGATGATTGGTCCCCTTCCGGCTCACCCCCTTGCCCCACAGCCCTCCCAGGCCCATCTGCCAATGGCTGATTTAAAACTGCTTATCTCACCTAGATTTTACTCCTATGTGCCTGTATTTATTAGTTTAATCCCTTAATTTCCCAGCGAGCGCCCAGGTGCCTTGCTCACGGACCCCGAAAGTATCGGCTGGACCCATTTCCAAGCGACTATGGTCTCCTAACGGTCAGCATACAACATTTCTCCAGCACACTGCTGTGGCCGAGCGCTCGAGAATTTCATGTCTTCCCAAAACACTTGGCCTGTGATTGCGAAAAAAGACAAGTGGTTTACTTACCTGCGGCCAATGCTCCCAAAATGGCGGTTCTGTGGTTCATATTAGCACTACCACTGTTACCCTTTGCCCAAGCCCCAAATCCCTACCCCGGTGAGCCCACCTGGTTGCCCCAACTCGCACTCTTCCCCCCGGATATCTCTAGCTGCACCTGTGTGCACGGTGCATAAGTTACACTTTGAAGCTGTCAATGATATCCCCTCTTTAGGGATGCCCCTTCTCCTTTCCCATCACTCCCACAACTGGTAGGTGCCCCCCCGCTAGCAACACTGAATATGCACCTTTACTGCATTTCCCCCTTCGAGCGAACTATCGATCGCCACCATTTTTCCCACCATATTCTTACTTACCATTTTCGGCATCCACAACCTCGTCATCCTGTTCATGTCCCCCACGTGGCCCTCACATTCCACCAGGGAGAAGTCAATTACCATACACTCCTGCCCATTAACTGAGCACACCACCCAAAAAGCATCATACTCGTCCACATTTGCAGGCGGCACTGTAATTACTACTTGTGCATCACACGCGGTTGCTCCAGATTGTGTGGCATTTACTTTTTGACCCTGTGTCTAACCCTCCTCCCGCCAACATTCATGGACTTTATATAGCTTCTTCTCCCTTTTTTACATTTATAATGACGCAATATCGGGTGGCCTGCACAGAAGGTGATGAGCACCAGAACGAGCACTGGGACAGTCACTTTAAATATGTTTGCGAACCACATGGGGAGCCAGGCAAACAGCGAATCGAACGAACTGTCCGACGAGACAGCATGCATTTCTCTTGGCATTTTCTCATGGAGTGTGTGAATTTCCTCGATGGCTACGGTTAGCGTCCCATTGGCTTCTTCATTTGCCTTGATAACGATGCAGTAATGTTCAACACGTAGCGATTTTGAAGTGCCACCAGTCTTATTGCACAAATCTCTTCCCTCACTGCATTGAGTGCCTTATCCGTCAGGTTTTCTACCTGTAGCACTTCATAGCGCATCACTTGCAGCCACTTGGCGTTAGTGGCTGCTTGGACCCCAGGGAGCAAGAGAGATGCGAAGAAAACAGAAGCCTTTGAAAATAGTCAGAAGGGAGATGGGATTGCTTCCAAACTTTGTAATGATGCTGCCGACCAGTAATTACTGCTGTGCCTTCTCCTGTTCAATGTGTGCTCCCGCCCTTCTTGTGCCTTTTCTTCCTCCTTTATTTTTCTTTTCAACATTGACGGGTGGTCGTTGAAGGACATCAGGTCTGCTCGGGAAAACTACTAGGGCAGGGCTGTGAAGTGAGACAAGGGAATACAGTCGCCCCCCAATCAGGAGGCAGCTGGGCGTACGCCTCGGTCCCACATGCCCTCCAATGGTCCATCACTGCCGCTATCCTGCTCTGCAGTGCTGAGATGCTCATCACCTTGATGCAGCCGGGATTAGCCCCCAGATATGTTGACACTGTGGACCTGAAATATAAGGAAAATTGTGTAAGAGGTTTTATGTGGACCGGTTGATGTCGCTCATCTATCCGGGTCATTGCATGTATATATTTGGACCATACTGCCCTGCAGCTATCATTGATTTTTGCTAGCACCTCCTCCTCAAACCTCACCAATCCCTCTGCCCGACAATGCACTATTCCCCCCCTCTCATTTGCCGTCATGAAATACTGATCCCTGCATCCTCATGAATGGCCTTCTGTGGCAACATGGAATATCATGTCCCAGCGAGTTTCTGGAGTGCAGTCTGCTGTGAGTTGTGAACCGTTTCTCTCCTTTCTTTGCACAATCCGTTATATATTCTAATATTATGTGCTTTGTAGTCTTGGTTGTGGATATTTTCCCTAGCTGTATGTAGTTGTCTGCATATACATTTTCTCCTTCATCTATCAGTGAACAGACACTGCCTGTCTCTGAAAAAGGCCTCGCGTTTTATATGTCAAGTGCATTATGCACCCCTCCTCCCCTGCTTTCACTTCCTGGTGTAGAAAAAGCTTGGGTGTCTCTGTGACGTGGGATGAGAGATCACACATAACAAGTGTCATTAGCCCTCTCTTGCCCCACACGCCGCATATCATCATACCATACATTGCCACATGCCATGTCATGACTTACCCCAACTTGCATCATGAAATATGTGTGCAATTAATACTCCTTTTTGTTCTTATATTTTTATCATTGGCTTTGGTCGTGCTGCCTGACCCTTTATGTCACAAAAACCAGAGAAATGAAAGAGACAGAAAAACACAGAAAAAAGCCAGAACAAACCACAGCACATTATTTTTCTGCTTTCTATTGTTACCAACACTATTGCGAGGCAAATCGGTCTACTACCTCACAGGCCTTTTATAAAACCTAATAGCAGAGAAAGAAGGCAATGAAAGTTGGCTCATTCTTCCCATCAAGTTGTGCTCCTCTCCTCTTCTCCGTGGGAGCCAGTGCTGTTGTCTTGACGGACGTTGGTGAGGTGGATCCATGGCTTCCTGTCAGTCACTTTCACTGCAATGGGTGTAGCGCAGACAACGGTGTGAGGGCTGGTAAAGCGCAGTTCTTTCAACTTTCTTATGAAGTTGCTTGTGTAGATTCTGTTGCTTCTTCTACTTGCTTAACTATGGGTGATGTCTCTGTAGCTGGCCTGCTTGGACGTGGGTTCAGCGGACAAGATATACACTTAACAGCATTTGTACGTTCTGTCAAGTAGGTGTGGAATTCTTCACCGAGGATCTGGGCCAGGCTGCTAGCATCCGTAATTGTCAGTGCAGGAGTGAGAGGCACATGCATTAATCTGGCAGTAACACTTTCGTGCTGGGTCAAATGATCATCTGCGCCAGGCGAGTTGCGTAAGGCAAATACAGCAAGCAGTAAACAGTGAAGTCAGTTTTTGCCAAGCGTCACCGTCAGCTTTTTATTATTATGATTATGGTATTTATTCAGCGCAGACCTGGCTTCAAGAAGTGACAGAGCACTTTACAGAGGTATACAACAGTACATATGCATAACCGAGCACTTTTGCAGAGGTAACATTACAGATGTACAGTGGGGGGTGGGATACAGAGGAGGGGTACAGCTGTACCAGGTGGCAGGGAGGAGAGGGGCTGGCGGCGTCTAGTGAGTCAGTGGTGCGAGGGGCGATGTGATGGTCTAGGTGTTGAGGCAGAGAGATTCCTTGAAGAGCTGGGTCTCGAGTTCCTTTTCTGAATTCTAGGAGCGTGGGGGAAGAGTCTGAGGCTGACAGGGAGGAGGTTCCATGTTCTTGGGCCGTAGACAGAGAAGGCTTGTTTTCAGGTCCTTTCCTTTTTTGAAGTATCCGATTTCAAGTCTGCACATGTCTTGACTTCTGGTAGTGCGCTCTCCACCGAAGAGGCTGAGTTTTTCTGCAAGGTAGTTGGGTGACTTGAGGGCAACTGCCTTATAGATGATGCAGCAAGACTTGAAGGTGATTCAAGCATGCAGTGAGAGCCAGTGTAAGGTCAATGAGGGTCGGGGTGATGTGGTCATATCTGCATAGGCACTTGATGAGGCGTGCGGCCATGTACAGGACACTTTGCAGGGGCACAACGGTGGGCGGCGGGAGGCCTTAGAGCAGTGCATTGCCCCATCAAGTTGGGCCAGGACCAGTGCTTGAACAGTGGATCTAAAGCTTTCCAGAGGGATCGGAAGGGCTTGACTTTTCACAGGAGGGAGAGCGGATACTAAGCTGTCTGAATTTTCTTAGCTATGTGTGTCCTGAAGTAAAGCGGTTTCTCAATGTGGAACCCGAGGGACTTGGCCCAGGAGGTGAGCTGAGGTGTGAATCTCTCAGAGTTCACGGTTGATAGCCCGGTCTGTACGTCTGGGTGTTCGGCGTTGTTGGTGAGGAGTAGGAATTTGGTCTTGGAGGAGTTGAGCTTCAAATATGCACTGGACATCCAACACTGGATCAGCGAGAGGCAAGTTTTAAGCATATGGATGTCCTTGATGGAGTCGATCTTCAGGTATAGTTGTGTGTCGTCAATAGTATTGGTGGAAGTTTGTTTGTTTGTTTGATTATTTATATTGCCCGCCAGACGCGTGGGTATCAGGGCGCATAGCATAAGACAACTTTCAGCTTAGTTACACAGTGATATAGTAGAGTATAGTATAATACAGTGCATGTGATTTACACACAATATAGGGGAAACACATGTGGGGGCACACAATATAAGTCAGAGCAGAAAGGTATAGTTATACATACATCGGTCATGAACCATCGGATATGCCCCTTCTGGGCCTCATGGTCCTTGATGCGTTGGGGCTTACACTCTGTTGTACTTCCAACATGGCCGTAAGCACAGAACGCTGCTTACCAGCCTTCACGTCCGATGCAGCACGTTCTATAAATTAGCCACACCCCCGCGGCCCCGCACGTCTCAACGCTACTGTTAGCTGTGGCTAGACGTGTGCTACGTAGTTCCCCTTCGCGGAACTCTGTTGTTTCCTGGTTCCCCGATCCTACGCTTTCCCCTACTATCCTTTCTCGTTCTTATTCAGCCTTTTCCCGGATTCCGTGCACCCGCCTCCGAGTGCACCTTCTCCTTATCCTGGACTTCCTGGAGTTTCCTATTGATCCCGGACATTGAAGCTGAACGAACACTGGAAGCCGAAGACGGCCGAGCGGGCTTGTACAAGACCCGTACCGTACGGAAGAAAACTCCTCCTAAAGAGTCCATCAAGCAGCGAAAACAGGTGAGAAAAGGGGAAACCTGTGACAGATTGAGACGCCACCGAACTGAAGTCGATACAGACATGGAGGCGGCCATTCAAGATCTTATGCGCGGCATGCAAGAACTAACGACCGAAGCACAAAACCTAAAGGCAGAGAATGCCGCGTTAAAACAGTTGGTCTTATCCCGTGACTCTGCCACGAAGGAAAGTGTACTATTGGGCGGCATTGTAGACAAATACGATGGGACAGCAAAAAACCTTTGTGGATTCCTTGATTCCTGTTTGGTCCACTTTACTTTTAACCCCTATTATTTCTCTACCCCCATGGCTAAGGTGGGCTTTATTATTTCGCACCTTTCCGGGAATGCATTAACCTGGGTGTTAAGATGGATTTCTGAACTCTGTCCTGGAGGGGCAGAGGTTCAGAAGGCCAGCCTAGTTTCTGGGAACAGGGTAACCTCTGGACAAGCCAGACCAATCAGGGTAGCGATGGCGGCGGTCAAGACTAGGTCTCAAGAGGGGTGAGGGTGACTGAAAGCCCGCAATGAGCACACAAAGCAAGGACGCTTACAAATTACTCCAGACAGGCGTTATATTAAAAATATAGACACATTTATTACAAGGCCTTTGTAACATCGACCATAGTAAAGAATCACGGTAAAACTCCAATAAACCAACACATCACAAGCAATACAATATATATACAAGACCAAGGGGTCTAAGGAATTAGAAGCACGAAATATGCAGACCACCTAGATGGGGAGGAAAACAGGCAGTGCAAGTAATCGTTAGACCCAGTTTGACATCAGAGGCTACCTAACTAGAAGGAAGTCTGAGCCCTACGAAGAGTGGAGCCTTGTGCTCAAAAGTACCTGCACACGTGGGTGCCAACAGGCAAAGGGGAGTCTCTTCAGGGAGATCAGGCAGTTCAAAGAGGTGAACAAAACGATGATGAACAGTTCGCCGCTACTCAAGCGCAGCCTCCACTCGTGGGCAGAAGCAGGGCGCGAGTGCGGAAAAGGGTTGCTGTTTACGACAGCGATGGAAAGCCACAGGCTCCTGCGGGAGGGCGACGGGTTAGGGTATTGACTACTCACCGGTCCCCGATGCAGGCAGATCCAGGCTTCTCCGGTTCCGTTTCGGTACTGGCAGGTTCAGATGCGATCAGCAGGATGTCTGGACACTGTGTAGATTCCGCAACAGCAAGAGTCAGGGTCGAGGGTGTCCCAAATGCAGCTAACACTCACAGGTTTGTTACCACAGCAGGGCAACTCGGCAACCGCATGTATTCCGGTCCCAAAGCACACGTCTCACTTCAGACCTGGGAATGCCAAGTGTACGAATCGTGTGAGAGTGCCGAGGACACGTGATTAGCAGTAAGCCAGACGGCGGTGACAGAGCAAGGTTCCAGTGTAGGCTGGTCAGTCCACTGGATGGCCCATGGACGCTTCCGAAGGCTAACGTACAGGATTTGGTGAAGATGCCGAGAATAGTTGTTCCCACTATTCTAAAGGGTCGAAGCGCCAGTACAGGCCTTCTCGTACGATCAGAGGCAGAGGGGTCTCACAGGACGACAGCAGTGCAGGGTGCCAAACCTTCAGCGGGTCACCAGCGATTCCTCGACTCAGCTTCTTAGTTGCAGGATACTTGGCTCCTTATCCTTCATTCGTGAGAACTCAGGAGATCGACATGGTAGTGGTGTTTCCAGCCTCCTCTTATCCAGAGTTCCCTTCGCGCCAAAACGGAGAGGACCCAATGGGAGATCTGCTCACAAAACACTCACACCGTACGTGGACCAATCACGGACCACCGTGGTCCCAGGCACTCAGGACACTCTAGACTCTCTGGCACCCAGGATGTGTATTGGGAACAGACATCCCAGCCGACATCCTGGAGGCACACACAAGACATGCCTAAGCCCGCGAAAGCGTTGTGTTTCGCGGGAAAGTGCATGACCAAATAAGGACTGCCCCAGGTCAGCTCGACCTGGGGAAAGGTGAAGGGGCAAGACGGTCAGCCGACAGGACAAAGAACCTTGTGGCATGGCCATTTTGGAGGCAAGGCCACCGATTTGGCCCAAACGTGGGAAGCGCGGTTAACATGGCAAAAAGGGGTTTAAAACACAAAGAAACAATAGCTGCCACCAGTCCCGTCCGTGACACACTTGCACATTTCATGATAAATCCAGCGAGAGTTTCTAGGGCCGTTGGAATGACCCAAGAGCGCGGTAATGTAAGTTACGGTGCACTCTTGTTTCATGTTGCTCAAAAGCTGCAACATGAGGAAAGGACGAAGGGAAACAAAGTCTCCCGGTACTGACCGTCTTAAGGGCATGTCAGTTTCCCCCGTAAGAATTGAGCGAAAGCCCAGAGGAGTGCGGCGGAAGGCTGCGCTTCTCTGGTAAAGTCTAGATCAGGGTGTAAAACAACAGCAAAAAGTTTGGGGGTTGCCACATGGAAGGAAAATTACCTACAATTATGAAATCTTTCCTAACACTGGGCCACACCATTAGTTAATGCTGGAGATGCCCTCCTGGATGATTATGACGGATTCATTCAAGCCCTTAAGACCATGTTTGACCACCCAGAACAGGTCTAAAGTGCTCAGGAACGTTTACTCGATTTCCAGCAGGGCTCCCAGGACATGCTCACGTATGTAACACGATTCAAGCAATTGGCTAAAGAAGTGGACTGGTCCTCTGAAGCCTGCTTCACTCTCTTTAGAAAGGACTAAATGAGGACATCAAGGATGAACTAGCCAGAGTGGCACGGCCAAGTTCATACCAAGCCCTTATGGATCTCGCTCTACAGATTGACTTCCGCATCCAGGAAAGGAAGGCAGAGAAAAAGAAGACCAAGTTACACTTCCACAAGAGCCCCATTGAGACCTCCTCAAAAACCGAATGTGCTTCTGTTCCTAGTAACGAACCCGAACCTATGCAAATAGGGGCCTTCCGTGGACCCATATCCCCCCCATGAAAGGTTGCGAAGGATCCATACCGGTTTATGCATGTATTGTGCCTCGGACAGACATTTAGTGAGAGAGTGTCCTATAGCCCCTCCACAGCATTCGGGAAACGCCAGCTCCCGATCCTAGATGGAGCACAGTGTTGGGAGAGATATGTTTGCTCCACATCTATTCCATCCTTGAACTCTCCTGGACAAAACAATCTGGTAATTTTACAGGCCTTTCTATCGCCATCCAAGAAGGAGACCTACCCCATTCTGGCGTTGGTGGATTGTGGGGCCATGGGAATATTCATTGATCAAGAATGGGTCTTTAAACACCATATTCCTTTCGAATCCCGGAATATTATGCAACCTGTAGAAGCAATTGATGGGAGACCTCTTTCTTCAGGACCCATAACCCTTCAGACCAAGGAAGTTAAGCTCGCAATAAACCACCATCGAGAGAAGATAAAGTTTGACATCATAAAGTCTGTCCATTACCCAATGGTTTTAGGAATGCCCTGGCTACAAAGAAACAATCCATGCATCAATTGGGCAGCAGGTTCCTTGTTCCTGGGTTCCGAGCATTGCATGTCTCATTGCCTACTCCTGGACCATGCTTCGACACCATCGGAAGGACATTCAGCAAACCATCAAGGCCCACTCACAGTTTCAAACATCATCCGGGTTCCTAAAGTCTATCAGGAATACTCTGATGTGTTCTCTTCTGCTATTGTTCAAACCTTACCTCCTCATAGACTAGAAGACTGTGCTATTGAAACCGAACCTTCAGCTGTGATTCCCTTTGGAAAAATGTTCATTTTATCCGAATCGGAGAAAAAGGCCCTCTGTGAATATCTGGATACTAACCATGAAAATGGCACCATACAACAATCCAAATCCCCAGCCGGAGCATCACTGTTTTTTGTTCCTAAGAAAGACACCAATGAGCTCAGACCTTGTCTTGATTATCGAGGTTTAAATCAGAGCACCCTTAAGGATCGCTATCCTTTGCCCTTGATCTCAGATATCGTGGAAGCAGTAAGAGGAGCCGTAATATTCACCAAATTGGATCTCAGAGGTGCCTACCATCTGATCAGTATTAGAGAAGGTGACGAATGGAAGACAGCCTTTAGAACACCCTTTGGTTATTTTGAATACTTGGTCATGCCCTTTGGACTTGCAAATGCCCCGGCGGTCTTCCAACGCATCATGGATCGGGTGTTTTCAGACATGCTGTTCCTCTTCGTCAACGCGTATCTGGACGATATCTTAATATTCTCCAAGGACCCTCTTAAGCAGTATTACAGCAACTACATGAAAACAAGCGCCTGACAAAACCCGAGAAGTGCCTTTTCCATGCTTTACTGTCCACTATCTAGGATTCGTCCTTAGCCCAGAAGGTATTGGAATGGATCAATCCAAGGTTAAGGCCATACTATCTTGGCCAAGTCCGACCACCGCGAAACAGATCCAGTCTTTCCTAGGCTTGGCTAACTTCTATAGGAAATTCATACCTTCCTTTTCCGAGATAGTCCAACCGATCATTGCCTTGTTGAAAAAAACAAGTCACTCCCTTTCATTGGAAATCAGCCCAAGAGGAGGCCTTCCAATGGTTAAAAACAGAGTTTACACAAGCTCTCATCCTGGCTCAAGCTGACATCAACCGGCAATTCCTAGTGGAGACAGACGCATCTAACTATGCCATTGGAGCAGTCCTAAAACAGGAATTCGACACAAGCTGGAACATCCTATTGCTTACCTTTCACGGACATTAACTCCCAGTGAAACCCATTACTCTGTTTTAGAAAAGGAACTGCTAGCCATCCGTCAAGCCTTCACAGATTGGCGTCATTTACTTCTAGGAGCAAAACATCCTGTCCAGGTTCGCACAGACCATTGAAATCTTCAAGTGTTACAGGCCCTTGGAATGTAGGAATAGCCGTCAAGCCCGTTGGGCCTTCTTCTTTGCCTAATACCAGTTCCAGATTAATCATGTCCATGGAACACAGAATATAACTGCTCAATGTCCTGACTACGAAACCCTTGAAGACCGGTCAGTCCCTAAAATGTTTCCACACACGATATTCGTAGCTCAAGCAATCAGTTTCCTGGACAAGGTTCAGATACAAACACAGTCCTCTGAACTTTGGAAAGAATTTTCAGGAAAGAACCGATGGAATCTCAGAACTAAGGATGGATTTCTTTTCAAGGATAAAGGTTTAGTCATCCCCACACAGAAACTACAGCAAAGGATAATAAACCTTTGTCACGATACCCTTCACTCCGGACATCGTGGCATCACAAACACCCTTCATCTAATACAAAGACAATTTTGGTGGCCGAGAATGAAGACTGACTTACGAATGTACATTCAAGCTTGTGCAGTTTGCAGTCAAAACAAACATGATAACAAGAGACCGGCGGGCCTCCTACTGCAGCCCACACTACCAACAAGGCCCTGGGAAATTATTGCTAAGGACTTCATTGTACCTTCACTCCACCTTCCAGGGGGTATACAACTATAATGGTCACCATAGATTTATTCACTCATATGGCTCATTTCACACCGTTATACAAGCTACCTTCTTCCTCAGAACTTGCTGGAATTTTCCTGGAACACATATTTAGATTCCATGGACTCCCTTCCAAGATCATATCAGACATAGGACCGCAATACATATCTCAATTTTGGAAACATCTTTGCCGAATACTAGGAATACAGCGTGCCCTCTCTTCAGGGTATCATCCACAGACTAATGGGGCTACTGAACGTGTGAATCAAACCCTGGAACAATATCTTCGTTGTTTCACTACCAAAGTCCAGGATGATTGGTCGCTTCTGATACCTCTGGCGGAATTCTCCTATAACAATTCGTATCATTCGGCTGTCAAGACTAGCCCTTTTTTCTGCAGTCAAGGACTTCATCCCTCAGTGCTACCTTCCACCCTTCCACACCCTACACCTGTTCCTACAGTCGATTCCTGGATTGAAACACTCATCAATATTCAAAGAGAAGCAAAAGAACAATTAGAAAGGGCACAGACTCATACCAAGCATTATGCAGATTCCAAGAGAAGACCAGGGCCCTCCTACGCACTAGGAGATAAGGTATGGCTATCCTCGAAACTACTACCGCGACATCTACGGCCAAATAAACTGGCCCCCCAGTATTATGGGCCTTTTCCCATAAAAGAAATCATTAACCCAGTGGCCTTTCGGCTCAAATTACCAGACTCCTGGAAGAAAATTCACCCAGTTTTTCATACATCTCTACTGAAACCATACATCCAGACCTCTCGGACTAACCTCAGACCCAATCCTGTACTTGTCAATGACCAACTGGAATATGTAGTCTCCAAGATATGTGACTCCAGATATAAACGTGGTCAGCTCCAGTACTTGGTTTAATGGAAAGGATACCCTCCCAGTGAACGCATGTGGGAACCTATCTCAAATTTAAATTCCCCCAGGTTACTCAGAAGGTTCCATCTCATACACCCGGACAAAACCGGCAGGACGGGTTTTCGGAGGAGGCATGCTGTCATGAACCATCGGACACACCCCTTTTGGGCCTCCTGGTCCTTGACGCGTCGGGGCTTACACTCTGTTGTACTTCCAACATGGCCGTAAGCACAGAACGCTGCTTACCAGCCTTCACGTCCGATGCAGCGCGTTCTATAAATTATCCACACCCCCGCGGCCCCGCGTGTCTCAATGCTACTGTCAGCTGTGGCTAGACGTGTGTTACGTAGTTCGCCTTTGCGGAACTTTGTTGTTTCCTGGTTCCCGGATCCTCCGCTTTCCCCTACTATCCTTTGTCCTTCTTATTCAGCCTTCTTCCCGGATTCCGTGCACCCGCCTCCGAGTGCACCTTCTCCTTATCCTGGACTTCCTGGAGTTTCCTACTGATCCCGGACATTGAAGCTGAACGAACACTGAAAGCCGAAGACGGCCGAGCGGGCTTGTACAAGACCCGTACCATACGGAAGAAAACTCCTCCTAAAGAGTCCATCAAGCAGCGAAAACAGGTGAGAAAGGGGGAAACCTGTGACAACATCAAGCTCGGATACAGAGCAGCATAACATGATTAAAAGACTGGACACTTACAGTGGCTAGTCAAAAGTACATATAGAGTAACAGGTAAATGGGATTTATATACAGAGTTTTTACAGGTAGCAGACGAGGGGATCAAATGTTTGTGTCAGGAGCAGGCTTTATTTGTCAGAGACTTTGTCAGAGACTTTGAGCCATCTTAGGTTTTGGCAGACGTTCAGGTAAGGTTGGTCTGCTCTTAATGGTGGGGGTAAGGAGTTCCAAAATTGGGCTGCCTTGACCGTGAAGCTATTACCACCGACTGTGGATAGCTTGAATCTTGGGACTTGAAGGCAGTTAGTATTAGATAGCCTGGTAGTTCTTGTGGAGGATTTTCGAATAAGTCTTTCAGTCAAATAGCAAGGTGCTGCGTTGTTCAGGCATTTATATGTGAGTGAGGCCACTTTTAAATTGATTTTTCCCTGGGTGGAAAGACAATTATTAGCTCTTCTAATCTGGGCCATGTGTTCTCTCCTGGCAATTCCGAGTGCTGCTCTCAGGGCATTGTTCTGAAGGAATTGGATTTTCTTAATAGTTTGTTTGTTGGCTACGTACAGTGCATTACAGTAGTCTAGTTTAGATAAAATAAGTGTTCTGGCCAGAGTAATGCAACTGTTGTTGGACAAAAAGGGTAACCTGCTCTGATCAGTTTGCATGTATAAGATGTGGCAGAGGCCATGGCATTTACCAGCTTGCTAAGGGACAAGGTAGAGTCTAGGTAGAACCCCAAAGTTTTCACCTCCTTAGGAACAGTGATGATGTTGTTGTCGATATTGAAGGCAGTGTAGTTGGGACTCCGTTTTTTTAGGGTTGAAGTCGTGCCCAGGATGATGATCTCCGTCTTGTCATCATTCAGGCATAGTCCATGGGTAGCCATCCATGCCTGGATGATGAGATATACCCTATTCAGTAAGACCAAATCCTTGTAATCCTCAGTAAGTGGTAGGAGGATCTGAGTATGAGGTGGATGTTGTGTGTGGCTAGGAGGGCTCCCAGTGCTCCATGTATAGATTGAAGATCACCGGGGAGAGGATGGGACCCTGCAGAGCTCCACAGGTGACGGGTAGCATTGGTGATCTAGAGAGTCCACCTGATCAACCTACTGGCGGTTGGCGAGGTAGGACTTGAGCCAGCGTAGGACAAGGTTGCTGATCCCCATGCAACGATGTAGGGTGTCTGTAAGCGCCTGGTGGTTAACTGTGTCAAAAGCAGGCAAAAGGTCAAATAGAACCAGGAGGCAGGGGTGGCTGTCATCAAGGACGCTGCGGGTGTCATCGACCACCTGCATGGTTGCGGTCTCCATGCTGAATCTGGGTCTGAACCCGTATTGGTAGGTTTGGAGGAGAATGTTGGTGTCAATGTGGTGCTGCAGTTGTGCGGCTACCGCTTTCTCAATGATCTTACCTAGGAAGGGAAGATGGGTGATGGGGCGAGAGTTACCTAGATTGTCAGGATCCAGAGTGGGTTTATATAGTAGAGGGAGGATTTGTCTTATTTTTAGGGGTGATGGGATGGTGCCTTAAGTTAGGGAGCTGTTGATGGTCTCCAAGTAGGGAAGGAGAGCTTCTGCAGGGAGGGTCTTGAGGATGGATGCTGGGAGGATGTCGTGTGTATAGGATGCTGTTTTTGGGGCGGCCAGGGTTTCTACCAGGTCCTCTGTCGAGAGTGTCTTGAATGTTGTCCAAGGTGTGGAGATTTTGCAGGGAGGGACTCAAGGTGTGTTTGTGGATGCAGAGCTGGTGTCTATGTGCTGGCGAATCTTGCTGATTTTGTTGATGACGAGGAGAGCTTCCGAGTAGAGCTTTGCTAAGCGTTCTTTAAGCAAGTCATTTAATCTCTCTATAAACTGTTGACTTTAGGTGGTACACTGAGCATAGACAATGCTTTATCCCCAGGAGGTCTGTAACCTCATTGAAGAGATCATTGGCAAAGTGTTGCACACTGTCTGACCGCAACTCATCAAATATGCCCCACCTCGGAAATACCTCCTGTACCAAGAATGTGGCTGCTGATTTTGCATCATTGTGGGTACAGGGACCCGCCTCAAGCTAACGTGAAAAAAGGACAAGCTACAACAAGCATTTATCTATAAGAGACACACCTATCTTGCATATCGACACAGTCAATATGCAAGTGCTGGAAGGTCCCTTTCAGTCGCAGCAGCGTTGCCCTGACCGTTTTCAATGTGTCCCCAGCCAAACATTTTTGACACGTTATACAATTGCCTGTGTATTCAGCCACTAATTCATAAAGCTTTCCCCGTACTATTTTGTCTCCACACCAGAGAGAAAACCCCCTCTCTATCTATGGTTCCTTTTTCTCCTGGAGTGCTTCTCCCTGCAGTTCAATTATCTTAACAATGGGTAGTGCATTGAAGGGCTCTGTAGTATCAGTGCTTGTGGTTTGCTTGGACCCCTGTGCCATCATAGGTGCTTTCTCTTTTGTAAGCTGGATACAACTTGATTGTGCCTTCAGGCAGGTAGGCCGCTTCTTTGGCTGCTCGGTCAGCCATATAATTTCCTTGGGAAATAAAGTCCTGGCCGCTTGTGTGGGCGGCGCACTTTATTGTTGCTATATCTACAGGGAGCATCAGTACCTCAATTAGCCGCGCCAGCAACTCTGCATGCTGGACCAATGACCCATCACTCCTTCTGAACCCCCTCCTTTCCCATCGGGCCAACCCTAAGTGCACTGTGGAGGTGACGTAAGCAGAGTCTGAACACTTTTTGACCATGTGCCCCTCTGACATGTCTAATGCGCTTATTTGGGCCAATAATTCTGCCACCTGTGCTGAATAATGAGCCGGCAATCACACCTGCGAGCAAATGCGAAACTCTCTTCCCATGTGACCCACCACTGCTGCACCTGTATCCAATGCAGGAATCTATCATCGATGACCCGTCAACAAAGAGCATGTCTCACCCCCTCTATTACTTACTCCTTCACCTGCAGGTTCCCTTCCATTCTGTCCATGGAAGATGTGCAGTCGTGACCATATTCTCCCGGTGCAGCGGGTTGTGCTATGAGTTATTCTGGCTTCACCACACAACATCTAACAACCTCAATTGCTGGATTTGCCAGTATCACCTCGTATCCCAAGGCCCTTTGAGTGGTAAGCGTGGATTTTGACTTCTCAAGTATTGCGAAAAGTGTATGCTCCATGTATAAAACTATGCAGCGCCCCATTGTTACCATTGCTGCCTTCTCTTTGGCGAACGCTGCTGCCGCAAGGGCTTGTTCGCAACGGAAGTGAGCCTGCATCACTGGGTCTAACAGACCACTGTAGTACACCAAAGACTTGTGCCCCTGTGGCTTTTTCTGGATAAGGACAGCCATCATAACTGTGCCGTCAGAATGTTAGAACAAGTAGAACTTCTCTTTACAGTTGGGGGTTGCCAACACTGGAGCGTGTGCCAGTGCCTCCTTGAGTTCAGCAACATTTTCATTCATCTTTATGTCCATTTAATATGACCCTTAACCTTTTGGGCTTCTTTCAGTGCTTGCAGGAGACGCTTTGTGAAGGCTGAATAATCAAACACCCCTGCCCTGCAGTCATTACACAGTCCTAAGAACTGCTGCGTCTCTTACCGTGCAGGGTGGTGGGGTCCTATTATTGCTTCTACTCTTCTGGTGTTATCCTTCGCACATCTATAGATATTATCTGTTCTAGGTAGACCACCTCTTCCTGGCAATACTGTAGCTTCTCCTCATCTACTTTGTGCCCCTTGTCTGCTTGCAGGGTCAAAAGAAGGATGGAATCTGCCCTGCACTACTCCTCTGTCACACTGCATTTTAGGAGGTCATCCACATACTGTATCTCAGTCCTAGGGACCTGCAAATTACTCAGATCCATCTGGATCACTCTGTTGAACACACTGGCGGACTCGCAGTACCCCTCGGGTAACCTTGTGTGTTCAAACCAGACCTAGAATCAGAGTGCAAGGATGGAAAAGAAAGCATTCTTGAGATCGATCATAGTGAAATATTTTGCGTTTGCTGGAATATAGAACATTATTGTAGCAGGGTTCAGTACATGTGGAAACTTGGCCTCTACCACATTGTTCAGGGGGTGGAGATCCTGTATGAATCTCCAGGCCCCTCCTTTTGCCTTTTTAATCAGATATATGGGCGTTTCATGGGGATGTTGACGTTTGTATTATACCCTGCTGACACAGTGCAAGGAGTGTGTCCTAAATGCCCTCATCTGCTTCACAGGAAAGGGGGTACCGTTTTACCTGGTGCAGCAATGCCCCTTCCTTTAGCTTTATGCTGAACGCCCAGCTGCTTTGAGCAGCCCCACATCATAGGACCCTTTTGTCTATAATATTTCCAGAACCCTCTTCAAATCTTCTCAAAGGTAGCTGGCTTGCATTTTTACTATCTGTGTCAGTTGCAGAACTAGCCTTTCTATCACTTGTATAGGGCATGTGGTGCGTAGTTGGAACACCACTTCTCACTCCTCTTCCTTATCTGTAAAAAGCTCTACATCAGCCATGTCAGTCAATGTGCAATCAATACAGAGTACGGTACGCCATTCTATGTCATCCCCATCTGTCCCACATATCTATGTGCCTTTTTGTGTAATCACTTCCTCCAAGTACAACAATATTCATGTACCCCGGGGTAATATCTTAAGTGATCTAAGTACTAACAGAGAGCTACTTCATGTGAATCCTGGCAAAGTAAAATCCTTATTATGGCAACAAGATTGGATCGACACAGTTGACATTCGAGGAGCTCACAGAATCATGAAAACTTGCCCAGCAGAAGCAAGAAAACTGAATGCTACTCAATCTTACTTGTTAAAATTTCCAGACACCACACGTAGACTTCTGTACATGAAATTTCGTTTAAATCAATTTCCAACAAGGGAAATGCTAGCAATTCGCCAAACTAATGGCGATCCAATGCTGTCCTGTCGCTTATGTGGGGAAGAATTCGAAACCTTAAAGCATCTCACATTGTTTTGCCCTCAACTGCGACATGAGCGATCTATTCATTTCAGACGACATATTATGACACGACCAACCATGTCTATTGAGGATTGGTGGGCCTTGATGCATCAAGACTCGGAACGTAGCCTAACGTTCGAACTAACTTTTTTTTTTGGGAAAAAATGAACGAAAAACTGGAAAAATACGAAAAAGACAGTAAAGCTGTCCTAATCTCAGCCTGAATCAACAGCAATCGAAGACCTGGCACGGGCTGTGAAGACTTATGTCGTGGATTTATATCTCTTTCATCCTAATTTCTTTTTTTTTTAATCTTATTATCTATTTATGCTCTACTCTAAGATTGGAGCGCCTCTCATGGACCTATTAAGAACGAATCTTCTAATGCTCCTCTTGTTTTTCTTTCTTTCGCTTTCTCTTTTTCTTTACATTTTTTTTAAAGGTTTGTAACAAACCAATAAAAATAAAAAATAAAAAAATTAAAAAAAAAATATTCTGCCACAAGGTCCTGAACAGAAATTCTGTGGGTAGTCGGAATGTCTTTCCTTTTATCCCTGGCGCCCATCCCAATAGTATTTGGACCCGATATAGGAACACATCTGGGTGCATGTGCGGCCCTCGTAAGGTGCAGTGGGTATAGTAGGCCTGTATGATGGTGGCTACCCTTGCTGGGTACATTCCAGAAGTTGAACACACCGTACCTTTTTCTGTAAATAAAATAGATGCATTTAGCTTGCTATCTTTTGAGTACAGTAGAGGCGCTACAAGGTGTTGTGTGCCTATCGTTAAGGGTCAATCCTACATAGCTGGAACCATGACAATAGCCCGAGAGAAGCACTGTGTGTCCATAACTTTGTTTGACAGTGGAAACCCACCCTCCTTAATGCAAGATTTGGTTGCCCCGTATCTATCAAGAAGGAGAAATCTTTCTGTCCTATCTTCACTGCTACTTCAGGTTCCCCATCTGGGTCTTCAGTTACTGCAAGGACTGGACACACATGCACTTTCTGTGGGCACTCCTATTGGGGCGTTATATTCTGTGCAAAAGGAAAAAGATCCCTCCCAAAACAGTTACTTGAATGTAGTGGGGTAAAACGTTCTGGCCCAACAGTGTACTATCCCCTTGTAGGTGTTTTTGCGCTGGGGAATGCAAAGCATTTGTGGGCGTCCCCGGGATCCCTACTGGCCCTGCTTCAGCAAATGTCCGCACTTGCTGGGATGGGGGTTGCTGGGGCTGTGGATTGGTGGGCACCACCTGCTGCAATGGTGGGGCCTGCTGCTGTGTCAGCTGGCTCTCGAGCTGCGGTCCCCTGGGATTGTAATATACTTTCTGTCCAAAGGGATACATTCATGCAAAGTGGCCCTGTTGGCCACAGAGAAAACATGGCTCAAAGAACTTAGGCCCCTCTGCGGGTACCCTTTACCTTGTGGGTAATATCCCATTGGCTGATAAGCCCCCCCTTTTGAGTTAAAGCCGGGCGGCGGGGTCCCCACGGTGGGGCACACTGTGGCTGTATGTACCCTCCTTGCTGTGGCCCTCCCCTCACTGGGAACCCCCACTGTTGGGCGGTGGCTACATTTACATGGCCTGGGGTGAGCACTGCCCTTCCATGGAGAGCTTACCTTGCTTCTTTTTTACTAGCTTGATCTCTGCTTTTGTGGCGTTACCCACTGACTCCCTCTCTCTTGATTGCTTTCTTTTACAATAGTTGATTGTATCTCTGGATACCCTTTTGCTTCTATCACCACTATTTTATCTAGGGAGGTCTGCATGTCCAGAAGAAGCCCTCGGACCATTATATATGGTAGAAAATGAGTATGTATTAATCCCAAAATAGATTTTTGTGTCTCTAACGTCCAAAGCTCCTGTATCTGTCGTATATATTCTGTGGGGTCCTCATCTGGCTTCCTCTTGTGGGCCATCACGTCCCCCAGATCCAAGGTATGGGGATACATACTTCTTAGCAACTTCCACCTGTGGGCGTGGAAGTTATTAAAGGGTGCTCCAAAGTATACAGCTGTAACAAACGTATCACTTATATCAAATGTACCGAGCAGTGATCACTAACCTTGCAGTCAGATAATCCTTGATGACAGGAAAAATCCCCCTGGGCTCCTTACCTCCCTCTGCCTGAAATGAGACAGGAATCGGAGGTAAGTAAACTGCCCAGAGAAACCCTCTGGGGGAAAAAACCCTGGCCTGGAATTGAGAGCGTTGGGGATGAGGTCTTCCTTTTCTTTAGTATTCACAATCAGGCTGAAACTGGTTCAGAAGTCTCAGGGGCTGGCTGAGAGTCTTGTCTATTAGGAAGAAGACACAGACGGTAAATATCGACAAGATTTGGAAACAGAAAATAAAGGACAAGAGAAGGAACGGGACCGGCACCTGTAATTTGCACAGGAAGTTCCCCAATATGATGTTTTGCTCAAGTATGAAGACTGTAACCTAGAGTCCAAAGAATGAATGAGAGAAGTGCCTGATCTAAAGGCTATCCCTGCCCTCTAGATTCTACTTACTGCAGAAGAGTCGCAGCCCCGATTAGTGTCTTCCACGCCGGGGGCATGGATATTGAACGCCGATAAATAGTTTCCCTGGTACGGGTTCTGAAGGGAGACACTGAATTAGAGTATGCTATTTACTAGAAAAGGTTTCCCTCTCCGATAGAGACTGAAGCCTGGACTCACATACGGAACTGCTTGTGGAGAAGAATAGCCGCCTCTGCGAATGCTTCGTAAAGCTGCCACAGTCGTACGCGTGGGAGAGCAGGATCTAAAGATAAGAAAGGTAAGTAGTATAGGAAGAATAGAATATTCAAATAACAAATTCCCTGGACCACAAACTTATGGAGCGTCTTCTAAGGGAGTAGCGACGCAAGTGTAACCAGGAACTGCCG